>NC_083580.1:37907620-38267620 GCF_027579695.1 Neoarius graeffei
AATAAATTCTTCTCTTACGATTGGCTATGTACCCAAATCCTTTAAACTAGCAGTTATCAAACCCCTGATTAAAAAACCTGACCTTGATCCCTGTCAGCTGTCCAATTATCGGCCAATATCAAACCTCCCCTTTATCTCCAAGATCCTTGAAAAAGCTGTGGCACAGCAGTTATGCTCATATTTACATAGGAATAACATCCATGAAATGTATCAGTCAGGATTTAGACCTCATCATAGCACAGAGACAGCACTGGTTAAAGTAGTAAACGACCTACTGTTGGCGTCTGATCAGGGCTGTGTCTCGCTACTTGTGTTGCTTGACCTTAGTGCAGCATTTGATACCATTGATCATTCCATTCTTCTGGATAGACTAGAAAATGTTGTGGGAGTTAAGGGAATGGCCCTCTCCTGGCTCAGGTCTTATCTAACTGATCGTTGTCAGTATGTTGATATAAATGGTGATATTTCTAGACGTACCGAGGTAAAGTTTGGTGTTCCACAAGGTTCTGTCTTGGGTCCACTGCTTTTTTCTCTATATATGTTACCTCTGGGTGATATTATTCGTAAACATTGTATTAGTTTCCACTGTTATGCTGATGACACACAGTTGTATGTCTCTGCAAAACCTGATGAGAGACACCAGCTTAATAGAATTGAGGAATGTGTTAAGGACATTAGACACTGGATGCTTATTAATTTCCTTCTGCTTAACTCTAACAAGACTGAAGTACTTGTGCTAGGACCACATACAGCTAGAAGTAAGTTTTCTGATTACACAGTGACTCTGGATGGCCTTTCTGTTTCTTCACGTGCAGCAGTAAAAGACCTCGGAGTGATTATTGACCCCAGTCTTTCATTCAAAACTCACATTGATAACATCACCCGGATAGCTTTCTTTCATCTCAGAAATATTGCAAAGATAAGAAATTTAATGTCATTGCGTGACGCAGAAAAACTAGTCCATGCTTTCGTTACCTCCAGGTTGGATTATTGTAATGCCTTACTGTCTGGATGTTCCAATAAGTGCATAAATAAGCTCCAGTTAGTTCAAAATGCAGCAGCAAGAGTCCTTACTAGAACTAGAAAATATGACCACATCACCCCTGTCTTATCCACACTGCATTGGCTCCCAATCAAATTTCGTATTGACTATAAAATACTACTATTGACCTTTAAAGCACTAAATGGTTTCGCACCACAGTACCTGAGTGAACTTCTGCTCCTCTATGACCCGCCATGCCTACTTAGATCAAAAGGTGCAGGCTATCTGCTGATACCTCATATAGTGAAGGCTACATCAGGGGGCAGAGCCTTTTCTTACAAAGCCTCACAGTTATGGAACAGCCTTCCAAGTAATGTTCGGGAATCAGACACAGTCTCAGCATTTAAGTCTAGGCTGAAAACATATCTGTTTAGTCAAGCCTTTTGTTAATGGTGTTTATGAGGTAAAGGTGTAGATCTAGAGGGTCCTCAGACATACCGTAGAGTGTTTTGGTAAACTGGGATGTATGGATGCTGTCAGTCCCCACTCGCTTGCTCACTCGAGTTTGTTGACGGTGTAGTGGCTGGCTGCTTTATGTCCCGGGGCTCCCTCATGCCTGTGTTACCTTCTGGCTCTCTCCTTTTAGTTATGCTGTCATAGTTAGTTGCCGGAGTCCCTGCTTGTACTCGGTGCAATATGTATACTGCTCCTACTTATTCAGGTGACATTGGGCATACTTAACAACCTGTGTTTTCTTTCCCTCCCCCTCCCACCCCAAATCTGTCCCTCTGAGTTACATGGAGTCAACAGGAAATCTTTTGGTGGAGAGGGTGGAGACCTCGACTGGCTATCGTAGCCTGCAGGGAATCGGCCGTCAGACTTTCTGTCGCATGTCCCAGACCCGGTGAAATGTAACTGAATTGTCTTGGCCAGCCCTAAGGGTCCCATCTGCATCTCATCATTGCTGAGGAATGTGCTCCCATCACCCACTCAAGCATCCAGCCAGAACAGGTCATGATATATTTTTTACCATATTAACATGCCATTGTTGTGTGTTATGCCTGATGTAAAGACTCTCGTCTCTGCGAGCCTACCACACAGATTTAATACTTGTCATTTTTAGGGCATACCTAACAACGTGTTTTCTTTCTCTCTCTCCCCCCCCCCCCCCCAATCTGTCCCTCTGAGTTACATGTTGGTCCTGGGATTGAGATGCTGGCCTCTTCTGCCCCTCGGACCTGCTTGGTCCATCCTGGTGCCCTGTGTCTGGTCAGAGTTTTATCGCACCGCTCCTGTGAAGGACAGCCCCATGAGGACAGTTGAGGGTTATACCTGGAGGATGCTCTGAACTCTTACAGTAATGCTTTTATGGCTGAGGACTACAGTTGTTTTGCTAACTTTAGGACTGCTATCATGAACAGTTTTGCACTCAAATTTCCATCAATGAAGAGTTATAACATCAACGAAACTGTCCTCATGTTCAAACTGTTAATATTATAGTCAGCCTGTCTGTTGTTGCCCAAATGAGGATGGGTTCCCTTTTGAGTCTGGTTCCTCTCGAGGTTTCTTCCTCATGTCGTCTGAGGGAGTTTTTCCTTGCCACCGTCGCCACAGGCTTGCTCATTGGGGATCGATTAGGGATAAAATTAGCTCATGTTTTAAGTCTTTCAAATTCTGTAAAGCTGCTTTGCGACAATGTTTATTGTTAAAAGCGCTATACAAATAAACTTGACTTGACTTAATATTAGTGTGTGATTTTTATATAATATATTTTTACACACACACAGTACCAGTCAAAAGTTTGGAAACACCTTCAAATTCAATGTTTTTTCTTTATTTTAATTAACTAAAAGACACTTCGTGTCTTGAAGTAATGACTGATTATTATTTCTCTTTACTTAGTTGAGTGGTTCTTGACATAATACACATTATACAATAATACAATAAACACTTTTTTGTTTACCATATAATTCCATGTTATTTCATACTTTTGATGAGTTCAGTATTGTTCTACAATGTAGGAAAAAAATACAAACATTGAATTTGAAGGTGTTTCCAAACTTTTGACTGGTACTGTATATACAACCCTGATTTCAAAAAAGTTGGGACAAAGTCCAAATTGTAAATAAAAACGGAATGCAATGATGTGGAAGTTTCAAAATTCCATATTTTATTCAGAATAGAACATAGATGACATATCAAATGTTTAAACTGAGAAAATGTATCATTTAAAGAGAAAAATTAGGTGATTTTAAATTTCATGACAACAACACATCTCAAAAAAGTTGGGACAAGGCCATGTTTACCACTGTGAGACATCCCCTTTTCTCTTTACAACAGTCTGTAAACGTCTGGGGACTGAGGAGACAAGTTGCTCAAGTTTAGGGATAGGAATGTTAACCCATTCTTGTCTAATGTAGGATTCTAGTTGCTCAACTGTCTTAGGTCTTTTTTGTCATATCTTCTGTTTTATGATGCGCCAAATGTTTTCTATGGGTGAAAGATCTGGACTGCAGGCTGGCCAGTTCAGTACCCAGACCCTTCTTCTATGCAGCCATGATGCTGTAATTGATGCAGTATGTGGTTTGGCATTGTCATGTTGGAAAATGCAAGGTCTTCCCTGAAAGAGACGTCGTCTGGATGGGAGCATATGTTGCTCTAGAACCTGGATATACTTTTCAGCATTGATGGTGTCTTTCCAGATGCGTAAGCTGCCCATGCCACACACACTAATGCAACCCCATACCATCAGAGATGCAGGCTTCTGAACTGAGCGCTGATAACAACTTGGTCGTCCTTCTCCTCTTTAGTCCGAATGACACGGCGTCCCTTATTTCCATAAAGAACTTCAAATTTTGATTCGTCTGACCACAGAACAGTTTTCCACTTTGCCACAGTCCATTTTAAATGAGCCTTGGCTCAGAGAAGACGTCTGCGCTTCTGGATCATGTTTAGAGATGGCTTCTTCTTTGAACTATAGAGTTTTAGCTGGCAACGGCGGATGGCACAGTGAATTGTGTTCACAGATAATGTTCTCTGGAAATATTCCTGAGCCCATTTTGTGATTTCCAATACAGAAGCATGCCTGTATGTGATGCAGTGCCGTCTAAGGGCCCGAAGATCACAGGCACCCAGTATGGTTTTCCGGCCTTGACCCTTACGCACGGAGATTCTTCCAGATTCTCTGAATCTTTTGATGATATTATGCACTGTAGATGATGATATGTTCAAACTCTTTGCAATTTTACACTGTCAAACTCCTTTCTGATATTGCTGCACTATTTGTTAGCGCAGAATTAGGAGGATTGGTGATCCTCTTCCCATTTTTACTTCTGAGAGCCGCTGCCACTCCAAGATGCTCTTTTTATATCCAGTCATGTTAATGACCTATTGCCAATTGACCTAATGAGTTGCAATTTGGTCCTCCAGCTGTTCCTTTTTTGTATCTTTAACTTTTCCAGCCTCTTATTGCCCCTGTCCCAACTTTTTTGAGATGTGTTGCTGTCATGAAATTTCAAATGAGCCAATATTTGGCATGAAATTTCAAAATGTCTCACTTTTGACCTTTGATATGTTGTCTATGTTCTAATGTGAATACAATATCAGTTTTTGAGATTTGTAAATTATTGCATTCCATTTTTATTTACAATTTGTACTTTGTCCCAACTTTTTTGGAATCGGGGTTGTGTGTATGTATAATACACACACACACACACACACACACACACACACACACAGTGGGGCAAAAAAGTATTTAGTCAGTCACCAATTGTGCAAGTTCTCCCACTTAAAAAGATGAGAGGCCTGTAATTTTCATCATAGGTATACCTCAACTATGAGAGACAAAATGAGAAAAAAAAAATCCAGAAAATCACATTGTCTGATTTTTAAAGAATTTATTTGCAAATTATGGTGGAAAATAAGTATTTGGCCAATAACAAAAGTTCATCTCAATACTTTATATACCCTTTGTTGGCAATGACAGAGGTCAAACGTTTTCTGTAAGTCTTCACAAGGTTTTCACACACTGTTGCTGGTATTTTGGCCCATTCCTCTAGAGCAGTGATGTTTTGGGGCTGTCGCTGGGCAACATGGACTTTGAACTTGCTCCAAAGATTTTCTGTGGGGTTGGGATCTGGAGACTGGCTAGGCCACTCCAGGACCTTGAAATGCTTCTTATGAAGCCACTCCTTCATTGCCTGGGCGGTGTGTTTGGGATCATTGTCATGCTGAAAGACCCAACCACGTTTCATCTTCAATGCCCTTGCTGATGGAAGGAGGTTTTCACTCAAAATCTCACGATACATGGCCCCATTCATTCTTTCCTTTACATGGATCAGTCGTCCTGGTCCCTTTGCAGAAAAACAGCCCCAAAGCATGATGTTTCCACCCCCATGCTTCACAGTAGGTATGGTGTTCTTTGGATGCAACTCAGCATTCTTTCTCCTCCAAACACGACAAGTTGAGTTTTTACCAAAAAGTTCTATTTTGGTTTCATCTGACCATATGACATTCTCCCAATCCTCTTCTGGATCATCCAAATGCTTTCTAGCAAACTTCAGATGGGCCTGGACATGTACTGGCTTAAGCAGGGGGACACGTCTGGCACTGCAGGATTTGAGTCCCTGGCGGCGTAGTGTGTTACTGATGGTAGCTTTTGTTACTTTGGTCCCAGTTCTCTGCAGGTCATTCACTAGGTCCCCCCGTGTGGTTCTGGGATTTTTGCTCACCGTTCTTGTGATCATTTTGACCCCACGGGGTGAGATCTTGCATGGAGCCCCAGATCGAGGGAGATTATCATTGGTCTTGTATGCCTTCCATTTTCTAATAATTGCTCCCACAGTTGATTTCTTCACACCAATCTGCTTACCTATTGCAGATTCAGTCTTCCCAGCCTGGTGCAGGTCTACAACTTTGTTTCTGGTGTCCTTTGACAGCTCTTTGGTCTTGGCCATAGAGGAGTTTGGAGTGTGACTGTTTGAGGTTGTGGACAGGTGTCTTTTATGCTGATAACGAGTTCAAACAGGTGCCATTAATACAGGTAATGAGTGGAGGACAGAGGAGCCTCTTAAAGAAGTTGTTACAGGTCTGTGAGAGCCAGAAATCTTGCTTGTTTGTAGGTGACCAAATACTTATTTTACTGAGGAATTTACCAATTAATTCATTAAAAATCCTACAATGTGATTTCCTGGATTCTTTCACCCCATTCTGTCTCTCATAGTTGAAGTGTACCTATGATGAAAATTACAGGCCTCTCTCATCTTTTTAAGTGGAAGAACTTGCACAATTGGTGGCTGACTAAATACTTTTTTGCCCCACTGTGTGTGTGTGTGTGTGTGTGTGTGTGTGTGTGTGTGTGTGTATATATATATATGTGTATATATATATATATATATATATATATATATATATATATATATATTTCTGACTCACTAACAGTAAAAAAAAATAGCACTCATGGTGATTCTTCCAGGTTCAAAAAAATAGTTAGGATTTATTTACATAAACACATTCTCCATGGTTGGCTTCAAGCAAAAATAAAACCAAATTAACTTAAAATTCAATAACTTGGTCAACAATCTGTTTCACTCCTCACTCCTTCCGCACAAACACAACACAACCCCCCCCCCCCCCCCCCCCCCCAGCTGACATCTGTCACCACATTATGCAGACTGGATGACCTACAGCAGTGCTTGAAAGTTTGTGAACCCTTTAGAATTTTCTATATTTCTGCATAAATATGACCTAAAACATCATCAGATTTTCACACAAGCCCTAAAAGTAGATCAAGAGAACATCGTTAAACAAATGAGACAAACATATTATACTTGGTCATTTATTTATTGAGGAAAATGATCTAATATTACATATCTGTGAGTGGCAAAAGTATGTGGACCTCTAGGATTAGCAGTTACCTGTAATTTGAAGGTGAAATTAGTGTCAGGTGTTTTCAATCAATGGGATGACAATCAGGTGTGAGTGGGCACCCTGTTTTATTTAAAGAACAGGGAAATATCAAAGTCTGATCTTCACAACACGTTTGTGGAAGTGTATCATGGCACGAACAAAGGATATTTCTCAGGACCTCAGAAAAAGCGCTGTTGATGCTCATCAGGCTGGAAAAGGTTACAAAACCATCTCGAGTAATAATTGTGAAGATCAAGCAAGCATCCCTGAGCATCACAGAGCAAAGACAGTTAAAGGAATTGGATTTGGATGAAGAAAAAAAGGAAAGAACAAGCCTCAGTTGAGTCAGCACTTGGTATCCAATGGAACATCCACTGTGACACCTTCACCTTAAGAGTAGCTGCCAAGAGCAGACCTGCTACAGGAAGAGGTATCCTATCCACAGTCAGCTCAGTTTTTGATCCATTGGGTTTTCTCTCTTCATTGAGCCTAAAAGCCAAACAGATCCTCCAGGAGCTCTGCAAGTCAACGTATGGATGGGATCAAGTCATCCCAGAGGCATTTGCAAGGCCCTGGCAGCGATGGATTGGAGCATTGAATCAGCTTAGTAGGTTTCAAGTAGAAAGATCCATAAAACCTGAAAATTTTGACCCAATGAAAACTGCTGAGCCGTGAGTCGGGTTATGGCACAGCAAGCGATATCAAATTCACAAATCACTAAGGAGACATACATGTTCACATATGTGGAAAAGCCAGAGTCTCACCTCTCAAGCAGATAACTATATCAAGGCTTAAGCACACTGCAGAAACACTGGGCTGAAAAAGTAGATCAGATGCTGAGGAAGGAACTCAACTTACCACTTCAGGATTCAATGTTCTGGACAGACAGTACATCCATACTGAAATACATCAATAATCAAACAAAATGATTTCATACATTTGTATCAAACAGAATTGCAGTCATCCATGACTGCTCCACACACACCAATGTATTACTGACCCATTTTGTCACTGTGAAGCCTCCCTGATTGCAGGCATCACTCAAACATTTGGTGAGCTTGACAGCCTGGTCCACTGTTTCCACAAACTTTAGGCAATCAACATAAAAGTTGGTTTTAATGGTTTTGATGACCTCATCAGGGTACTTCTCCTGGTTATCATCAGCAGTTTGATGCAGTGCAAAGTTGGTGATGCTTGGGGATGACATGGCACCAACGAAATGTACTTTCATCCTGTGAACTTCAAGTGGTTTGCTGATATCACCATTTGGCCACCACCAAAACCTCAATAAGTCCCTGTCATTTTCATCTACCTGGACCTGGTAGAATATTGCCTCAATGTCTGACATGAATGCTATTCGTTCCTGGTGAAACCTTCGTAGAACACCAACGAGGGTGTTTGTTAAATCTGGACCTTGCAGCAAATCTGAACCAGATGATGTTCCATAATATGAGAAAGTATAGTCAAACACCACTCTAAGTTTGTGCTTTTGCTTGTGGTAAACACCGTGGTGTGGAAGATAAACTTTTCCATGCTGTCTGCAAAGTTGCTGCTGTAGTACCTTTTCTACATAACATTTCTTGAGAATATCCTCTATGAATGATTCGTACTTCACAACATACAGTGGTGCTTGAAAGTTTGTGAGCCCTTTAGAATTTTCTATATTTCTGCATAAATATGACCTAAACATCATCAGATTTTCACCACAAGTCCTAAAAGTAAAGAGAACCCAGTTAAAGAAATGAGAAAAATATTATACTTGGTAATTTATTTATTGAGGAAAATGATCCAATATTACGTATCTGTGAGTGGCAAAAGTATGTGAACCTCTAGGATTAGCAGTTAATTTGAAGGTGAAATTAGTCAGGTGTTTTCAATCAATGGGATGACAATCAGGTGTGAGTGGGCACCCTGTTTTATTTAAAGAACAGGGATCTATCAAAGTCTGATCTTCACAACGCATGTTTGTGGAAGTGTATCATGGCATGAACAAAGGAGATTTCTCAGGACCTCAGAAAAAGCGTTGTTGATGCTCATCAGGCTGGAAAAGGTTACAAAACCATCTCTAAAGAGTTTGGACTCCACCAATCCACAGTCAGACAGACTGTGTACAAATGGAGGAAATTCAAGACCATTGTTACCCTCCCCAGGAGTGGTCGACCAACAAAGATCACGCCAAGAGCAAGGCGTGTAATAGTCGGCAAGGTCACAATAGACCCCAGGGTAACTTCTAAGCAACTGAAGGCCTCTCTCACATTGGCTAATGTTAAATGCTCATGAGTCCACCATCAGGAGAACACTGAACAACAATGGTGTGCATGGCAGGGTTGCAAGGAAAAAGCCACTGCTCTCCAAAAAGAACATTGCTGCTTGTCTGCAGTTTGCTAAAGATCACGTGGACAAGCCAGAAGGCTATTGGAAAAATGTTTTGTGGACAGATGAGACCAAAATAGAACCTTTTGGTTTAAATGAGAAGCATTATGTTTGGAGAAAGGAAAAAACCACATTCCAGCATAAGTATCTTATCCCATCTGTGAAACATGGTGGTGGTAGTATCATGGTTTGGGCCTGTTTTGCTGCATCTGGGCCAGGACGGCTTGCCATCATTGATGGAACAATGAATTCTGAATTATACCAGTGAATTCTAAAGGAAAATGTCAGGACATCTGTCCATGAACTGAATCTCAAGAGAAGGTGGGTCATGCAGCAAGACGATGACCCTAAGCATACAAGTCATTCTACCAAAGAATGGTTAAAGAAGAATAAAGTTCATGTTTTGGAATGACCAAGTCAAAGTCCTGACCTTAATCCAATCGAAATGTTGTGGAAGGACCTGAAGCGAGCAGGTCATGTGAGGAAACCCACCAACGTCCCAGAGTTGAAGCTGTTCTGTATGGAGGAATGAGCTAAAATTCCTCCAAGCCAGTGTGCAGGACTGATCAACAGTTACCGGAAATGTTTAGTTGCAGTTATTGCTGCACAAGGGGGTCACACCAGATACTGAAAGCAAAGGTTCACATACTTTTGCCACTCACAGATTTGTAATATTGGATCATTTTCCTCAATAAATAAATGACCAAGTATAATATTTTTGTCTCATTTGTTGAACTGAGTTCTCTTTATCTACTTTTAGGACTTGTGTGAAAACCTAATGATGTTTTAGGTCATATTCATTCTCATCTCATTATCTATAGCCGCTTTATCCTGTTCTACAGGGTCGCAGGCAAGCTGGAGCCTATCCCAGCTGACTATGGGCGAAAGGCGGGGTACACCCTGGAGAAGTCGCCAGGTCATCACAGGGCTGTCACTTAAACACAGACAACCATTCACACTCACATTCACACCTCCGGTCAATTTAGAGTCACCAGTTAACCTAACCTGCATGTCTTTGGACTGTGGGGGAAACCGGAGCACCCGGAGGAAACCCACGTGGACACGGGGAGAACATGCAAACTCCACACAGAAAGGCCCTCGCCGGCCACGGGGCTCAAACCTGGACCTTCTTGCTGTGAGGCGACAGCGCTAACCACTACACCACCGTGCTGCGTTTTAGGTTATATTTATGCAGAAATATAGAAAATTCTAAAGGGTTCACAAACTTTCAAGCACCACTGTACACTATCATTCCTGAACTTCTTCATACGGTTCAGTGTACGTTATTTTACCATATCAGTTGTCGGGCATAACCTTGTCTTTATCCTGAAAAGGCAGTGATAAATGATAGTGGCCATCCTTAAGAGATACTGAGCTTGAAGCAATCTCCAAGAATTGTTTATCCTCAACAGACATCTCACTTTTCTCATTGTATCTGTTTTCAGAAAAATCCTGGTTATATTGTCTGAGTAAATTTTTCAGCTCAACAACTGAGATTCGGTTGGCTGACGCTGCAATGGGTCCAGAATATTCTGCAGTCATACCATTATTGAGTGGTCCCATCACCACCCATCCTAACAAGGTCTTTACTGCATACGGTCTATTTGCTATATTCTAGCGTTCCATTGGTCGAGGAACATTAGCCACAATGAGTTGTTCAATATCCGCATCAATTTCCTTTAACTAGATCCCACTGAGATAAGGCCAGTTCTTCAAATCAGCTTCTGTGATTCTTTTCTTTAAAGACATATTTTGTTCTGGGTGTAAACTTTTGGCAGGTTCAGATATGTGTTGCCTTCCAAGTCTTCAACTTCCAGTCCTGTGACCTCATAGGTCCCTGTGGGTTTTTCCTGCCCCAATGTTCACAAAAGAATCTCCGTTTTGCATCCTTTCACATTCACTTGGTCCATAAGATTCTCTGTGCAAAATGTTGCTGTACTGCTCAGATCCAAGAATGCATAGGTCTGAATGAACTTTTCCCTTTGCCACTCTTGCTCCTCCTACTCAAGCCAGGGATGTGAGTGACAAATTTTAAAAAAAGAGGAAAATTTTTAGGCTCAACAGACGACCCCGAAGGGGTCGTCACGACAACAAAGTTGTCGTGGGGAGGGTATGGGAGGGTGCGCCCTCCCATTGGTGGGGGTCTGGGGGGTCTCCCCCATGAAAATTTTTGTAAAAAGGACTTAAAATGGTGACATTTTAAGCACATAAAATGTAAAATTTCTAAATTAGCACATTTCAGTTTAAAAAATGTTTTGGTCAAATTTCATGGTGCTTTAGTGATACATGTTTCAGAACTTTACAAAAAAATTTTGAAAATGAGAAAAAAGTGTCATGTTTCAGGTTTGGGGTGCCGTGTCTGGCCTTAAGTCTGAAAAATGTTACCATTGATACCAAACTACCACCACTACAAATGTCATGTTAGGCCATATGAAAATAATTTCTTGTTTCTCATCACTATTTTTCCTCAAAATGGGTAGGACGGGCTTATTTTATTTTTATTTTATTTTGTTTTATTTTTCTGCTATGTGGGGGATAAAACACGAAAAATTGGAATGGTTGGAGCAGACTCTGGTTTCAGAGGCATGACGCTAAATTACCAGTGTAAAAAAAAAAAGTTTATGGTGGGTCAATTTTTTTTGGTTCGGGCTGTAATGATTATGAGGAACAAGAATATAATTTTATGTGGCCTTACATAACTAGCAATAAAATTTAAACCCTGCCACCAGTTCATAGTACATGTACTTAGGCCCAATCCCAATTCTAATTTCTACCCCTTCCCCTCCCCCTTCCCCTTGGCCCTTCCCCTTGAAACTGAACTACAAGGGATAGGGCTTGAAATTCAACCCCTACGTATTGGGATAGCCCTTCAACGATCGCATACGTCATCGCGTACCTCCGTCAGCGTTTACGTTAGCAAAACGCGACCAAATGCGTCATTGGCTGCGACCAGCCGCTACAGTCAGAGCCAGAGGCAGAACCAGAAATCTCTGCTGGCAGGGTGTGATTTGTTAACTAACACCACTGAATGGGATATCTTTGGCGCTTCGTGCACCACATCCGACAGAATGAGGTGTCAGAACACTCATGTAAACAATAAAAGCGAGAATAACAGAACAAAACGTACGCAGTCAAGCAACCGAAAACAATACTCACTCCCAAAGGTTTTTAGCAGCAGCTTGGATTTCAGAAATCGCTGCTCATTCTCAGCTCGAAAGCGAATCAAGCGGCCTGTTTCCTCTGGATAACAACTTAAAACACGTAAATAATGGAGAAAATACATTTATGACAATCTTTCGCCGCGGGAACCGCCATCTTTCTGAAATCCGCATGAAATCTCGCTGAAATCCGCATGGCATTGTGGGAAATCACTCAAACCCCTTCGTTCAGAGTCAGCTCCAGGAAAATCTCCGTTTGGAGGGGTACAGAAGCCCTACCCCTTCCCCTACCCCTCCGCGTTAACTGGGATTGGGATACCCCTACCCCTTCACGTGAACGCGCAAAATGGAGGGGAAGGGCCAAGGGGTAGGTCCAAGGGGTGAAATGGGATTCGGCCGTAGCAGTGCATGTACAATAGCGACTCCTCTCCACACAGCGATAATGATCAGATCGCTGTAAGGAGCTTTCGTCACTTCCGCTTAGTAAAATCCGGAAAAGTTTCGCGCCAGACTTTACCGAATATTTATTTATTTATTTATTTTTATTTTAGAAAACGCGGAAAACGATTTTTTACGCGGAAAGGCAATTTGAAAAACGCGGATTTCCGCAGAAACGCGGAGATTTCACATCCGTGCAAGCGAGTAGGACGCTTTTTGCTTTGCTCCTGCTTGAACTTCTCTTTTCTGCTTTTTTCACTATTTCTCTATTTTTTCTTATTTGCTTTCTTTTTACTTACATTCAACAAGATAACCTAGAAGTTAGACAAAGCAACTGACACAGAAGACTGGATTATAGCAAAATGGGGAAACCAAGGAACTCTAGTAACAAATGGACTGAGCTTGAAAAAAGAATTTCTAGCCTGGAATCTATGATTAATGCCCGTCTATTAAGGATTGAAGGGAGTCCAGCAGCCGATACCGCTAAAGGGAATGCGGGGAATGTTCAGCATCTGAATGATGGGAACTTGGATGAATCGGTTGACTTCACAAAGCAAAATGTGAGTACTGATTGCTGGAAAAGACAAGGTGCTAGACCCAAAAACAAAAGGGCATTAACTTCAACTCCATTGCGGTCTGATGCCGTCAAACCTACAGTCTATGAATACCACCGGGCTGAAAACTACAGATATACACAGCCCATTACACTCCAGAACAGATTTCAGTGCCTTACAGACATGGAACCAGTAGTTCCTAGAAAGTGGCAGAATTTGAATAACAAAAATAAAGCTCGCAGTAGAGGTAGAAAGCAGCCGCCAACACTTGTTAATCCTACAACCCTTGTTGTGGGTGATTTCACTATGGAAAATATTGGAAGAGAGTCCATGGTTGTGTGCTGTTTTCCTTACGCTTCCATCTCAGAGACTACAGACAACATTTCAAAAATGCTGTCAAACTACAAATCAATTAAACACATTATTGTGCATGTTGGAGCAAATGATGTTTTCAGGGAACAGCTCACTGTGAGGAAACCTTTCAAAGACCTTTTTTCTGCCCTAAACGGACTTGGAATGCCTTTTTTTATCAGTGGTCCATTACCAGGATCTGTGATCGGCAATTACGGGTTTTCCCGACTGCTCAGTCTCAACACCTGGCTTGCAAAGACATGTTTTTCCTCTGGCATTAATTTTATTGACAACTTTAACCTTTTCTGGAAACGCAAAGCCTTTTTCAGCCCAAATAGCACAGAACTCAGCTGGACTGGTGCCAAAGTCTTGGCAGACCATTATCAACACTCTGTCCACCATTCCATGCCGACCTTGGGTACACTCTCTGATAAGCGCTCTGTAGCTGCACTGAAAGGAGCTAACAACACTGATACGAACTCTGTTTGGGTACAAACTGAACCTCCCAGGAACATCAACAAAGGCTCAAAAACAGTACGGAAACACACTGTTGAGGTTCAAACTCAAGCAGTGAATCTGCAGGCAGAAAGAAGCGGGACTAACGCTCACTCTGATGGATTCAAGCAAAACTCCTTGTCACCAACGAAGGCAACTAAGCCCCCAGCAACTACAGAGGATCATGCTGACTCATCTGCCCCCAATACAGTTCAGGAAAATGATCAGAGAGTGGATCTATCACCACACACATCCCCGTCACTTTCCAAGGCTAGCAACAAGATATCTGAGCTAACGGGTAAGCTGGCAGAACTATCAGAAAGACAATCAGATAAACAAGCATCACCACAACCTCCTGAGACTGGCAATAGGCAATCACCAACAACAGCAGTGGATGTAACCCCAAGCCCCTCTGTATCTCCTTCACCCCCCAGACTGCGTTTTCCTGAGAAAATGGAGAGACTATTGTCTTTAAGCCGAGTGTCTTTGGCAAGCCCAAGGGGACACTCAAATCAAGTACCATACACAGAGCTGTCTCATGGTCAGGCCTTGTGTACCCCAAAATCTCTAATGATGTATCCAACTGCCACAGCACCCAAGAAACAGAGGGCACTACCTCCCCCTGTGATTACAGATAAGACTCAAGGACCATGTGCACAGCTACAGTTCACCAGCAGCAGTGAAGACCTTCATGTTGGAACGAACTGATATAATCTGGGTCCAGATGGTAGTTTTGAAAATAAGCTGGGACCCACGACGTACTTTTCTATTCCTGTGCTAACAAGAAGGAGAGGTGTTCTTATTCATCCTATCAATGGGGTAAACTCGTCAAATCTCCTTCCAGTTCCAAAACAACCACAGAACGCTTCTGTGGAAATTATCCCCACATTCACTGTAAAACTAGCTCTTCAGAATGTAAGATCACTTAATAAGCCTTTTTTAATTAATGACTTCATCGGTACACACAAACTGGATTTTATGCTTCTTACTGAAACTTGGCTTGAACAATCAAGTAGCTCTATTACTCTTATTGAAGCAACTCCCCCACTCTTTGATTTCATGAGTGTTGGAAGAGCCAATAAACGGGGAGGAGGAATAGCAAATATATACAAGGCATGTTTTCAGTACAAACAGACAACTCTTGGTGATTTTACATCTTTTGAATACCTAAGTGCAATCCTAAAATGTTCTTCTAACATATTAGTGTTGACTATTTACAGACCACCAAGACTTTCTGCACCACTGTTCCTAGAGGAGTTTGGGGAACTGTTGTCAAATATTTGTTTAGAGTTTGACAATCTTATTATTTCTGGGGATTTTAATTTCCATGTTGATAATCCAGATAACACACATGCAAATGAATTTCTTACACTGATTGATGCCTTCAACCTAACACAACATGTACAAGGGCCAACACACTCCCATGGCCACACCCTCGACCTTGTCATCACTAAGGGTCTTAATGTATCTACTAGTGTCATGGACCTGGGTATATCTGATCATTTCTGTGTTTTCTTTGATGTTTCCATTTCCCCTCACTTTCAAAACAAGTCTGTGACTGTAAAAAAGAGGGTAATTACCAATGGCACAGCAGCTCTTTTTGAGCAGGCACTCTCAGAACTCCCATGTCAATCTTCAGATTGTGCAGATGATCTAATGGAAATTTTTAATTCAAGAATGAATCAAATTATGGATGCTATTGCTCCTTTTAAAACCAAACGAGTCATAGACAAAGGAAAAGCACCCTGGAAACTAAATCCAGCAGTTAAAATGTTAAAGAGGGAATGTAGAAAGTCTGAAAGAAAATGGCGTAAATCTAAACTCCAGATTCATTATCAAATCTACAAAGGGATGTTATGTAAATACAACTTAGAAATTTCTAAAGCAAAACAGTCTTTTTTTTTTGCTGACATTATTAATAGGAATATCAACAATGCCCGTGTGCTATTTTCTACAGTTGAAAAGCTAACAAACCCATCAAAACAAATGCCTTCTGAATTTCTCTTAGTTAATACATGCAACGACTTTGCATCTTTTTTCAAAGGAAAGATTGATAAAATACGTATGAATATAGCCACACAGGTGCAAACACTTCAAAATCTGGAACCATTGGATAACGAGAGAGGGGGTCGTAATACAATGTCAACATTTAGTTTAATTGATGTTGAGACTCTGAGAAAAACAGTACAAAGTCTCAGCTCCTCCACATCTGAACTGGACATTTTACCTACAGTCTTTTTCAAATCTGTTCTTCACCTAATATCAGACGAGGTACTTCAGATTATCAACACCTCCTTACGAACTGGCATGTTTCCCTCATCTCTGAAAAAAGCGGTTGTAAAACCCCTACTGAAAAAGAATAACCTGGATGTCTCAGTACTCAACAACTACAGGCCCATATCCAATTTGCCATTCGTTGGTAAAATAATTGAAAAAATTGTTTTTAATCAATTAACTACCTTCCTGACATTAAACGGATGTTTTGATAAGTTTCAGTCAGGTTTTCGTGCCAATCATAGCACTGAAACAGCTCTTACTAAAGTCATGAATGACCTACGTCTTAATTCTGATGCTGGTAAAACATCAGTCTTGGTGCTTTTAGACTTAAGTGCTGCATTTGACACGGTAGATCATTCCATACTGTTACATCAACTGGAGCATTGGGTTGGATTTACTGGTATAGTAATCAACTGGTTAAAATATTACCTACAACAAAGATTTTTTTATGTGGCCATTGGAGGCCACAGTTCATCACCAGTGTCCTTGAACTGTGGGGTTCCCCAGGGCTCAATCCTGGGACCATTACTATTCAACCTTTATATGCTCCCACTTGGACAAATTATTAAGAATAACTCAATAAACTTCCATAGCTATGCAGATGACACTCAGCTTTACTTAGCTATGTCACCTAATGACTATGGCCCTCTTGAGTCTCTTCATAGATGCATTGACCAAATTAACAAATGGATGTCTCACAATTTTCTTCAGCTGAACGCAGATAAAACTGAAGCAATTATATTTGGCAAAAAGGAGGAAAGGCTTAGGATTGTCACTGTTCTTGAAACTAAGGGGCTTAAAGCAAAGGATACTGTCAAAAACCTTGGTGTCCTTATTGACAGCGAACTTAACTTCAACAGTCATATGAAAGTGGTAAAAAAGTCTGCATTCTATCACCTAAAAAACATTTCTAAACTCAGGGGTCTCATGTCAAAACATGATCTAGAAAAACTTATTCATGCTTTCATCTCCAGTAGGGTTGATTTACTGCAATAGCCTTTTCACAGGTCTTCCAAAAAAGACCATCAAAGAGCTTCAACTAATCCAAAATGCAGCAGCAAGGGTTCTTACAAGAACAAAAAAGGTAGTCCATATCACTCCAATCCTAAGGTCTCTGCACTGGCTCCCAGTGAGCTATAGAATTGACTTTAAAGCACTACTTCTTCTATTTAAAACATTAAATGGGATGGGACCCAGCTACCTACTGGATATGTTTCAATTATATGCACCAACTAGGTCTCTAAGATCACAAGAGAAAAACTTGCTAGTAATACCAGCTGTCAAGACGAAGTGTGGTGAAGCAGCCTTTAGTTGCTATGCTGCTAAGCTTTGGAACCAACTTCCAGATGATATCAAAAATGCTCCTACTGTTGTTAGTTTTAAATCCAGGCTCAAGACAAAGCTGTTTTCAGATGGTTTCACTTGATTAATTTTTACCTAAGTAATTAATTTCCTTTAACATAATTTCTTTTAATTTTGATTTTACTTTCTTTATTTTAATTTCTTTTTAATCTTGGATTTTAATGATTTTACTTTTACTTTAATTCTTTGTTACTGTGATCCTCGTAGATTTTGTCTGCGGGATGATTTTTGGTGATCCTCGTAGATTTTGTCTGCGGGACGATTTTATTTGGTGATCCTCGTAGATTGTGTCTGCGGGACGATTTTTGGTGATCCTCGTGGAAGAGCCACGGGAAGAGCGCGCTTTATGTGCTGCGGGACGATTTTTGGTGATCCTCGTGGAAGAGCCACGGGAAGAGTGCGCTTTATGTGCTGCGGGACGATTTTTGGTGATCCTCGTGGAAGAGCCACGGGAAGAGCGCACTTTATGAGTTAAACCCATAATAATAATTAATCTCGAGGCTGATTAACTTTATTTCATTTTATTTCTACTATTGTTTAATTCTTATTATTTTTCTTCCCCAATTATTTTATGTAATTTTATTTTCTATTGTTTACTGTTCTGCTTTTACTTCTGTAAAGCACATTGAACTGCCACTGTGTATGAAATGTGCTATATAAATAAACTTGCCTTGCCTTAACTCTGACTGGAACAATTGCAAGTGCACAGTCTCTACCAGCCCCAGTTGCATCATTTGCTGAAACCAGAGCACTGCTAATTGAAGTTTCTCCTGTCTCAATAGCTTTTAGTTGATCATCTTGCTATGGGGTTTTTGTACTTTGAATATGGATCACAGTAGGATGTCTCATGTGGCAAATCTGACACATTAATCTTCTCTTGCTATTTTTGCTTTTTATTAGACCTTTTATTTTGCTTTTTATTAGACATCCAAAACAATATCCATTACTGTGGTGAATTTATATACATGCATGTAGTCACAAACAAACACACACACCATAAGTAATCAATGTATTCTAATTCATATAACCACTTATATGATAATGGGAGCGTGCCCACCAGATGGGAGATCCGATTAAAGAAGGAGAACGACACGACACAGACCGATTGTGTTCAAGTTTTTAAGATGGAAGGACAAGGAGGCTGTGATGGCAAGAGCAAATAAGCTGAGAGGCACGAACATCTATCTTAATGAGGACTACACTGAAGCCCTAAGACTGAAACGAAAAGAACTCATCCCAATCATGAAAGCTGAAAGATTAAAGGGAAACATTGTCTACATCCGCTATGATACTCATTGTCCACCCTCCATCCCAAGGAATTGTAGGAGGGGAAAGATCAGCCAAGAATATGGGTTCGTAACTTCAGTGGGCACGTACATAAACTCTGAACTGTATACTAGTCTTCTTTCACTATGTCAATGTCAATGCTTCTCAAGAAAGGGCTAAAAAATAGCTCATGTGAATATATGTAGCTTAAGAAACAAAGTTCAAGATATTGATAACTTGTTAATGACTGAGAAAATCTATATTTTAGCCATCTCTGAAACTCATTTAGATAATACATTTGATGATGTTACAGTGGAGATACAAGGATACAGCATTTATAGAAAGGACAGGGACATATATGGGTGAGGAGTAGCAATGTACATTCAGAACCACATTCCTGTTAAAGGAACAGTCCACCGTACTTCCATAATGAAATATGCTCTTATCTGAATTGAGACGAGCTGCTCCGTACCTCTCTGAGCTTTGCGCGACCTCCCAGTCAGTCAGACGCAGTCAGACGCGCTGTCACTCCTGTTAGCAATGTAGCTAGGCTCAGCATGGCCAATGGTATTTTTTGGGGTTGTAGTTAGATGCGACCAAACTCTTCCACGTTTTTCCTGTTTATATGACCAGTGACATGAAACAAGTTCAGTTACACAAATTGAAACGTAGCGATTTTCTATGCTATGGAAAGTCCGCACTATAATGACAGGTGTACTAACACCTTCTGCGCGCTTCGGCAGCGCATTGATACGGAGCTCAGATATCAATGCGCTGCCGAAGTGCGCAGAAGGTGTTAGTACGCCTGTCATTATAGTGAGGACTTTCCATAGCATAGAAAATCGCTACGTTTCAATTTGTGTAACTGAACTTGTTTCATATCACTGGTCATATAAACCTATGTAAACAGGAAAAATGTGGAAGAGTTTGGTCGCATCTAACTACAGCCCCAAAAAATACCATTGGCCATGCTGAGCCTAGCTACATTGCTAACAGGAGTGACAGCGCGTCTGACTGCGTCTGACTGACTGGGAGGTCGCGCAAAGCTCAGAGAGGTACGGAGCAGCTCGTCTCAATTCAGATAAGAGCATATTTCATTATGGAAGTACGGTGGACTGTTCCTTTAAGATCAGAAGGGCTCTGATGCCATGTGATGTTGAAATGCTATGGTTACAGGTTCACCTACCCCACCTCAAACCTATACTGATAGGAGGCTGTTATAGGCCACCAAGCTCTAGCAATCAGTATCTTGATAATCTATGTGAAATGTTTGAAAGAGCGTGTGATGAAAATAGAGAAATCTGCATATTGGGAGACTTAAACTTAAATTTTCTGGCATCAAGTTGTCCTCTGAAAAAGAAAATTCTTAGTACCACTAGTGTCTGCAATCTGGTTCAGGTTATCAACCAACCAACTAGGGTGTTCACTAACAAATTAGGAACTGTGTCATCCACATGTATTGATCACATTTACACCAATGCTGTTGAACTCTGCTCGAAAGCTATATCTGTTTCTATTGGTTTTAGTGATCATAATTTAGTGGGCATATCTAGGAAGGCGAAAGTTCCAAAGGCTGGGCCAAAAATTGTATATAAAAGATCGTACAGGGGTTTCTGTTGTGGCTCATATGTGGATGATGTTAGAAAGGTTTGTTGGTCTGATGTCAGTAAACAGAGAGACCCAGATACTGTGCTTAATGTTTTCACTGAATTGTTGGTTCCAGTCATGGATAAACATGCACCTGTCAAGAGGCTAACTGTTAGAGCTATTAGGGCTCCCTGGGTTGATGATGAATTAAAAGAATGCATGGCTCATAGAGGTAATGCAAAAGAAGTGGCAAAAAAGTCAGGCTGCATATCTGATTGGCAAGCATATTGTAAACTAAGGAACTATGCCACCAAATTGAACAAAAAGAAGAAATTGTATTATGAATCAAGGATAAACAATATAAAATATGATGGAAAGAAGTTATGGAGCATCCAAAATGACATCATGGGTAGAAAGAGCAGCCTGACTCCATCTTTCATTGAAGTGGGAGGGCCTTTTATAACTAAACCTGTAGATATTGCCAATTATTTTAATGATTATTTTATAAGCAAAGTCTGTAAACTCAGACAAGAAATGCCAATACCACACAATGAGCCATTGTATTCATGTATACAAGACAAAATAATGTATGACAAGAATTAATCTTTTGAATTCCGTAAAGTGACTATAGAAGAAGTAAAAAAATCTATTATTGTCTATCAATAATGAGAACCCTCCAGGTACTGATAACCTGGATGGAAAGCTATTGAAGATCGTAGTGGACTATATTGCCACTCCCATATGCTCCATCTTTAATCTTAGTCTTGACTGTAATATGTGTCCTCAAATTTGGAAAGAGGCTAAGGTAATCCCTCTACCTAAAAATACTTGTGCTGCCTTTACTGGCTCAAACAGCCGACCAATCAGCTTGTTACCTGTTTTAAGCAAACTGTTGGAAAAAACTGTGTTTAATCAGATACAATGCTACTTCTCACTGAACAACTTGACAAGCAACTACCAGCATGCTTACAGGGAAAGACACTCAACTTCCACAGCGCTCACGCAAATGACAGATGATTGGTTAAAAGACATTGATCAACAGAATATTGTAGGAGCAGTAGTATTAGACTTTAGTGCTGCCTTTGATGTCATTGATCACAGTTTACTATTGAAAAAACTTAAGTGTTATGGCTTTAATCCATCGGCCATAGCATGGATTGAGAGTTACTTAACTAATAGGACACAGAAGGTTTTCTTTAACGGAAGCCTCTCAAATGCAAGACATACAGTGTGGAATTCCACAGGGTTCTTCACTAGGGCCACTGCTCTTCTCAATTTTTACAAATGATCTCCCACTTGTTTGTAAAAAAGCTTGTGTGTCTATGTATGCAGATGATTCAACACTCTATATGCCTGCACGAACAGCTGACGAAATCACCTCAGCCCTCAACAAAGAGCTGCAGATGGTATTCAAATGGGTTTCTGATAACAAACTTGTCCTGAACATATCTAAAACCAAGAGTATTGTATTTGGAACAAAACACTCATTAAGCTCTAAACCACAGCTGAATCTGGTAATGAACAATGTTGCTATTGAGCAAGTACAGGAAACAAAGCTTCTGGGGGTAACTTTAGACTGTAAATTATCATGGTCAAGGCACAGGCTATAGACTTACTGGCGCAAAAGATGGGGAGGAATATATCTGTAGTCAAAAGATGCTCCTCTTTTCTAACACCTCATCTGATCAAAAAGGTCCTGCAGACCCTTGTACTGTCACACCTAGATTACTGCTCAGTGGTCTGGTCAGGTACCACAAAAATGAATCTAGGGAAGCTGCAACGGGTACAAAACAGAGCAGCTAGGCTTGCCCTTAAATGCACACCGAGAGCCAGCATAAATAATATGCATGATCAACTCTCCTGGATGAAAGTTGATGTAAGGTTGAGAGCATCACTTATTTCTTTCATAAAAAATATTAATACATTAAACAACCCTAAGTGTTTGAGTAGACAGCTCACACTTGGCTCTAATGTGCATACATATCCCACTAGACATGCCACTAGTGGCAACTACATTATACCAACAATTAAGACAAACTCAAAACAATGTACAGTACTATGTAGAGCTATGGTTGAATGGAACTTGCTTCCAGATCAAATTTCAAAAATCCAGAATAAAGTTAGGTTTAAAAAACAAGTGAAGCAACATCTCATGGCTGTTAGCATTGAATCCTTATGATACATTGTATCATTAAATGTTATTTTTATTTACTCAGTTATACTTTTTTTTCTTTTTTTGTAATTCTATTTGTTTTGTGTTGATGTCTGTTTTGGGCGCTGATGGTTTAGTTTTTTTTTTTATTTGTTGCCTTGTATGTTGATTTTTTGTGTGTTATATGTTGTGTGTGGACCCCAGGAAGAGTAGCTGATGTCTTCGGCATCAGCTAATGGGGATCCAAATAAAATAAAATAAAATAAAATATTTAAACACACACCTTAAATCACAAATGTATTCTGATTCATATAACCACACTTTTTTACACTGATTTCCTTTTATGATGATTATATACTAATTCAAAGTATTGATTTGCAGCAAAGAATAAATGAAGTTAATTCTATTTAAAGTAATAAATTGTTTATGATCATAATTACAGTAAAATACAGCAAAGACATTGTTTATACTGAAGGCTGTTTTCTGCTGAATCACAGGTCTATTCAAGGAGTGTATGATTCTGACTCTAGCACCTGTAGCGTTATCATATATTGGAATGAGTTAGCCAAGGCCATGTTGATTTAACCAATTGTTCATTCTAGTGTGTTTTGCATGTCGACATAGTACATTTTATCAAGCCATTCTGAATTGGGTAGTGTTAGAAGCTGCAGTGTGCATTGTTTTTTTTTCCAAATTTTGTGGAGTAGCAGACTGGTCGAGACCACAAGTGGTTTGTTTGCTTACACCTGCAACCTGCATTAGCTTTAAACTTGATTTGACCCCAGTCATTTTGAATCATGTATTGTACACTGAATGTTGTGCTTTTTATAGCATACCCCTTCTTATCATACGTTTTGACTCTTTCTGAATTGACCATTCATACTGGAAAATTTGGCTCAGGTGTTATAAAATCTGAGAAGCGTGAAATATATTGCCCAATAGAAAATGCTGAAGTGGTATGACGTGACATGTTAACGAATGAACTTATTTGTATACTCCGTTTTCTTTTTGGGACAGGATAAAATGAGAACTTTGTAATTTTTAGTCCATTCACTCTGCAGACCGAACATGGCTTTTATACCTTTTTTTTTTTCCATGTGACTATTTTGAATTGTAAGCAGTCAGTCACAGCATGTTTTCCATGACAGAATCTACATGAAATAATGACAGCACTGGCTGTAGCTTGAGGTTGTTGCTGCTGGGCATATGATTGTTTTATAGTGCATTCTGCTTTCTCTGTATTCACTGCTACTGAAGTAGCAAAGCTGCAGGTTTTTGCTTCTTAATGCCTTTGGTTCTGTTCTGTTTCTTGAGGTAATCTTCTTGGCAGTGGTGTGTTCTTGAATGTCTCCAAACAGATCCAAAAGAATTTTAGCATATTTTTTGACAAACTTCACTAGGTGGTAAAATTTGACTCTCCTCCCAGTTCTCTGTTGTGCATCATAAGCTGCTGTTCACCACTTTTCCCGAAGCTTGTAAGGTAGTTTTGACACAAATCAGCCTTAAATTAGATGGAATATCAAGTTCATCCATATACTGTAAATCCTGCATTACATTACAGCATCCTGTCAAATACATTGCATAAGCATGCAGCATTTTTCCATCATCAGCTTTTATTGCTGTCCAGTTTAAGGCTTTTTCCAAGTAAGCTCCAGAAATTTTTATTTCATTCCCAAAGTGTTCTTTTAAGACGTGTTTAGCTTCAATATAGCCTCTATTCACATCCATGTGTACACAGCGAACCAGATCTCTTGGCAAACCAGAGGTGAATTGCCTCAATCCTCTATCTGAAGAGAAAACTTCAGGACCTCTCCAGACTATAGAATTTCTAGGCATTACCTTAGACAGCAACCGGATGCAAGCTTCACTGCCTTTCGGGGGAAAAAAACCCCATCAAATCACTTCAAAGAGGTCATGAGAAGTGTAGGAGGGAATAGCAGTTTCAAAAAGGGAATTGTTTCCATGTTTGGGCATCTTAATTACACAACGCATATTATTCCCCAGGGACGCTCCTTTATATTCAGGCTTCTTGACCTCTCTAAATCTGTAGAGAACTCCATGATAACGTGAGCTTGGGTACAGGCTGCGGATCTGAACACTGGTTCTGGTCTCCTTCTGTTTGGTAAATGGAACTGTATCTCATTCTTCTATGAAAACCTAGACTCTCCATTAGCAATTAAGTTCACAGATGCAACCCCTTCCATCTTTTTTCTTTGGGGGGGGTTCAATAATCAGCGATTTGCTGATGCATGACCAAAAGAATGGTCATCCTCATCAGCTAACACTTCTTCCACTACTCTAATGGAATCTACCCAATCATGCAGCTCATCTTCTGTGGGGTTAAGATGACTGGGTCAACACATTGGTCAAGAAGCAAATCCTGTTGGTCAAGAAGCAAATCCTGTTTTTGTGGCAATGAGGCTGCAGTAAACATCGTTAACAAAGGGTGATCCTCAGTTCAGTTATTAATAGATTTGTGACATACCTCACATGATCCTCTGTGTTCAATAATTTCATTGTTTGAACAGCCCATATTCCAGGCTTGGACAACAATGGCCGCTTCTTGTCTTGCTCTGAATTTCAGAATTTTGCCAACTGTGCCCAGAGGCAGCGCCATCCAGCCTGACCTGCCCCGTTCATCCAACTGTGCTAAACAATAAATGTTATTGCATAGCTGCTCAGGCTCTCTGTATAAACTTACTAGTCATGTTACCCCAACTAGCAATCTGAAGCTTCAACTCGCCTCACCGTATTTTCATCTTGGCTTAACTTGCTTCCTACTTAAATAGTTCAGTGAGCTCCACCTGCTGGCCCTTCCATGAAAGCATGGAAGGGCAGGGAAGTTTGCCTGGTGTGGTGGTTTTGGGGGGTGGGGGTGGTGTTGCTGCAGCTCTCCCTGGTTTAACCTTTCCATGTAGGCACATGGTAAGACAAGGAGGTGTGGTCTCCCTGCCCCAAGGCTTTCCACGTATGCATGCAGAAGGGCAGGAAGGTCCCAGAACAGAGCCACCCGCCAAATACCACTTGTTGCAAATCTTACAATGTTCCTTGACAAAAGTGGTCCTGACAAAAATCGAGCATAGCGTAGTTCTGGCAGGCCACGAAGTTAAGCTCAGCCCTCAATCCCAGCTACATCAGCTGACTGCAGCTGATCTCAAGCCAGCTCACATCAGCTGTCAGCTCAGCTGATTCCCTTCTATGCATTCTATTGGCATCTCTCTCAGAGTGCCTATTTAAGCTGCTTTAACCTGCCTACCTTTGCTGCTTCCTCTACGAGCCATTTTGCAACCCACCTCCACCCCAACTCCTCCCCTTTTATGCTGTGTGACTTATCAATATCATTTCTGCATCATTGATGCCTGCTCACAACCCAGTCCAGGTCACCTTCTTCCATTGCTCCATGGTCCAGTTCTGATGCTCACATGCCTATTGTAGGCACTTTCCTTGGCAGACAGGAGTCAGCATGAGCCCCCTGACCACTCTGCAGATACTCAGCCCATACAAAGCAAGCTGTGATGTGCGGTGTGTTCTAACACCTTTATATCATAGCCAGCATTAACTTTTTCAGCAAGTTGCATTACAGGTGCTCTTCTGTGGTTCACGGATTGTCCTTCTTTGGACCACTTTCTGATAGATAAATCACTGCCTACTGGGAACCTACAATTTTCAAGATGTGTTGACCCAGTCATCTAACCATTGCATCTGGCCCTTGTCAAAGAGGCTATGATCCTTAATCCATGCCATTTCTGTTGCTGCCATGTTCCATGCAGGCACATGGAAGGGCAGGAAGGCGCGTTCCCTGCCTCAAGGCTTTCCATGTAGGCACGTGGAAGGGCAGGGAGGTCCCATATTCTGACCTTAATCAAGGTCATCTCTGTCATCATTGATACCTGCTCTGTTCTATATCCTATGGGAGGGTTTGCTGCAGCTCTCCCTGCTTTAGTCTTCCCATGTAGGCACATGGTAGGGCAGGCATGTCCCAGAACAGAGCCAGCTGCCAAATACAACTTATTGCAAATATGGAGATGTAAATAAGGTTCCTTGACGAAAGTGGTCCTGACAGAATATTTTTTGAATTGAGTCTGTTTTGAGAGCAAAGGGAGACCCTCCTTGTACAAGTATACTGTTCTCAATAAAGTGCTCCATGAGTATTTTGTTGGTGAGCATGATTGTAAAAGATACCCACCGGACTGGCCCTGAAACACACTACCAAGTAGTGTGCTAAAAGATGTTTAGCCCATACAAGCTTACTCTTATTGAAGGATGATAATAGGGTAACACTTACATTTGTTGGTTTCACAAAACTCAACAGGCAGCACTCTCAGCACCTCTAACAGTCTACACTGCCTCACAAAAATTAACTCAATAGTCAAGTTTCAATGTAGTTGTATACTGAGGATCATACTGTTTTATATATTATAGTGGGCATGTGAGGTCCTCATGAACCATACACCTTTTGGTATCTGCCACATTTATTTTAATATTATTTTTGGAAAGGGGAGGAGGGGGGCCCTTATTACTCTCTGTGCACCCCTGAGAGGCCCCTTAGAGTTTCTAAGGTTTCCATGTTTTGTAATTCAGGGCTCAACATTAACTTTTTAATCCACTTGTCCAGTCAGACAAGCAGCACAATTTTTCACTTGTCCTGACCATGTAGTAACTTTTCCTGACCATAACCTTTTTATTACTATGTATTTACTAGTTCAATGAAAAGAAAGTAGTTAAACAAAGTTTATCAAAAAGCAAGTATAGTTATACTGTTTTAATGATTTTATAATTGTCAAAAAAACTCAAACTTTAACTGCAACAATAAACAAAAACTATTCAATGCCCTATTATGGTATGTGTTGTTATAACCCATTACATGATATGCAATTTTAAGAGTTAGACTCGCCCAAATTCAAAGCTTCTAGAGGAAAAAAGTTAAATCTTGATTAATACAGTAAAACCGAAAGTATAAATTAATGAAATGAAACCAAAAGAAAACAAGTTGGACATGATAAGGATGACAATCACATTGTAAAAGAAAAACAAACATTGAGTTCGGCACTGTTGTAAAATTCCTGCAAAATATTTCCTGACATTTGAGATAATTAACATTTACCATACAAAAGAAAACTACAATGAATGTCTGAATGAAATGAAGATTTACTACAGATATTTATTTCATTGAGGTATTTGATCATTTCTCCGATTTCGATGAATTCAAAGTCTAATAATCTATAATTAGATATTCTGATGAAGTTATTTTTACACACACACACACACACACACACACACACACACACACACACACACACACACACACTATAGTCGGCTTCCCCAGAATTTCGTAAATAATAAAATGGCCAGATCAAGGTGACTGAACTAGTTTTGTTGGAACTTTATTAATGTAACTCTTGGATAATTACTAAAATAGCCTCTAAGCTGCTGCCCGAAAGCCCTGGGAGAGGGGCGGTACAGATGGCGCCATGACCAGGTGCTGAAGGCGGTTGCGGACACCATCTGCACTGGAATTCAGCAGAGTAGATACCAGGCCCCAGTAAGGCTGAACATCACATTCATCAGGGCTGGAGAGAAGCCTCAGTCGCAGCGAAAGGTCACAACTGGGCTGTTATCCCCAGCACGTGACTGGCAGCTGAAGGTGGACCTTGGGAGGCACTTGAAGTTCCTTGAGCACATCACCAGCACAACACTCAGGCCAGATATGGTCCTAACATCTGAGAGCTCAAAGCAAGTGGTGCTGGTAGAACTAACAGTCCCCTGGGAAGACTGGATTGAGGTGGCCTACGAGCGGAAGAAGGCAAAGTACCTGGAGCTGGTAGAGGCCTGCAGGCTGAATGGTTGGAGGACCCACTGTGAGCCAATCGAGGTCGGTTGTAGGGGATTTCCAGGGCAGAGCCTGCACCGGACACTCAGGCTTCTTGGCATCAGGGGGTTACAGGAGAGGAGAGCCACCAAGAATATCAGTGAGGCAGCAGAGAAAGCCTCAAGGTGGCTGTAGATTAAGAGGGGTGATACATGGTGTAGTGCGCTGCTTGGACACAAGTCGGGGACTGATCAACCCTGGCTGGGTCACCCAGGCGAGGGTGTCTGATGATCCAAGACCCGAAACATCCCGTGACCCTGGGTTCATCACTGAGGATGTGCCCAAGCTGCACCATTCAAGGTGTTTCTAATAACTGTCTATAACTGGCATAGCCAGTGACCTCCAGGAAAGGCTGGATGACAACCACAAATAGTGTGGTGATGACTGGAGAGACAGTGGACAGCACAGAGAGACAGCAACCGGGGCAGTAAGGGTTAGCACCCCGAGCTGCAGCCCCCGTGAGGGAGCACCCAACCAAGCTACAGAAAGCCGTATTGAAAGATACCCCCAGGGGTGCCTGAGAGGGGGGGGAGAATGAGCACCCCAGACGGACGGATTTCCTGGCAAGAGACATGGGCGATGGATTATAGTCTACGAGAGTAACCTGTTTGTGTGGCAAGAGCTGCAAGAACCTGAAGGGTCTGAGGATCCACCAGACCAAGATGGGCTGCACAAGGAGGAAGCAAGCTGATCAATGCACAGAGGCAGTGCTTAGTACTGTCCCTGGTGAGACGGAGGAGGAGCTGGACCCGGAGTCACCCCACAGTGTCCAGAACCTCCAAGCTCAGCGTGCTGCACCTAGCAAACCATCTGAATGTCACCGGGTCCTGTGGCCTGCTGCACACAAGGAGACTGAATGGCGCCAGTTTGACGAAGACATCAATGCTGCCCTGGAAGCATCATCAAAGGGAGCAGTGGAACAGCAGCTCCAAATGATGTGCATCTTCATCATCAGCATTGGCGCTGAGCGTTTTGGCATCAAACAGCCAAAGGCCAAGATCACAGCTAGGCCAAACCGGCGGGAGAGTAAGATCACCCAGCTCAGGAAAGACCTGAAGACCCTGAAAAGCGTTACAAGACGGCAAATGAGGAGGAAAGACCTGCCCTGGCAGAGCTCCAGGACATCCTCAGAAAGAAGCTCATCTCCCTACGTTGTGCTGAGTGGCACAAGAGGAAGGGCAGAGAGAGAGCTCGCAAGCGCACTGCTTTTATTGCAAATCCATTTGGATTTACTAAAAAGCTGCTAGGGCAGAAGCGAAGCGGAACCCTCATGTGCCCAGAAGAGGACATCAACCAACACCTCAGTGTCACTTACAGTGACAGGCATAGGGAGGAAGATCTTGGGCCCTGCAGAGAGCTAATTACACCACCCACACCCTCCATCCAATTCAACACTAAAGAGCCTACTCTGGCAGAAGTCAGGGAGACAGTCAGGGCTGTGTGGACCAGTGCAGCACCAGGGCCGAGTGGTGTGCCGTACAAAGTGTACAAATACTGCCTGAGACTCTTGGAGAGGCTGTGGAGGATCATCAGGGTGGTATGGCAGAGGGGAAGGGTAGCCAAGTAATGGAGGCATGCAGAAGGTGTCTGGATACCAAAGGAGGAGAATGCAAGCGATATCAGTCAGTTTCGAACCGTCTCGCTGCTCAGTGTAGAGGGCAAAATCTTTTTCAAGATTCTTGCCAACCGCATGACCGAGTTCCTCCTGAGGAATTCCTATATCGACACCAGGGTGCAGAAGGGGAGAGTTCCAGGCATTCCAGGCTACATAGAACACACAGGAGTGGTCACCCAGTTAATCCGAGAGGCAAGGGAGAACCGAGGAGATTTGTCAGTCATCTGGCTTGACCTGGCAAATGCCTATGGATCCATCCCTCACAAACTGGTGACAAAAGCCTTGACAATCCACCACGTTCCACAGAAGGTCATAGAACTCATACAGGACTATTATAGTAGTTTCAGCATGAGATTCACCTCTGGAGCAATAACATCTGCGTGGCACCACCTAGAAAAAGGTATCATCACTGGTTGCACCATATCAGTGACGCTGTTTGCTCTGGCGATGACTATGCTTGTCAAGGCAGCGGAAGTGAACTGCAGAGGTCCTCTGTCCAGATCTGGCATTCGCCAACTGCCAATTCGAGCTTTTATGGATGATCTGACTGTCACAGCAACATCAGTGCCAGGATGCCACTGGCTCCTCAGAGGCCTGGAAAGGCTAGTAATATGGGCAAGAATGTCATTTAAGCCAGCCAAATGCAGGTCCCTTGTCCTGAGGAAGGGGATAGTGGAGAACAAGTACCGCTTCCACTTAGATGGACTCCCAATTCCATCAGTGTCAAAGAAGCCTGTGAAGAGCCTGGGGAAGATCTTCGACGCCAGTCTGAGAGATACAGCAGCGATCCGATCAATGCAGGCAGAGCTGAAAGCCTGGCTATCAGCAGTGGACCGGTCAGGCCTTCCTGGGATGTTCAAGGCATGGCTATATTGACATGGCATCCTGCCAAGACTTCTATGGCCATTGTTGATGTACCAAGTCCCAATAACAATAGTGGAGGGCTTTGAGCGAAACATCAGCCAGTTCCTGCGCAGGTGGCTGGGTCTGCCGAAGAGTCTGAGCTGCATTGCCCTGTATGAGCACACTAACAAACTGCAGCTTCCTTTCTCTGGCCTGACAGAGGAATTCAAAGTAACAAGAGCCAGGGAGGTGTTACTGTACAGAGACTCATCTGACACCAGAGTCTCCTCTGCAGGCATAGTGGTCAGAACTGGAAGGAAGTGGCAGGCACAGGAGGCAGTCCAGCAGGCAGAAGTGAGGCTGCGACATGGCGTCTTGGTGGGCTCAGTGGCAGTCGGACGAGCGGGGCTTGGTAGCCATACAAAACCATGCTACGATAGAGCCCAGGGAAGAGAGAGAGACAGCAGCTTATCCAGGGTGAGATCCAGGCAGAGGTGGAGGAGGAATGCCATAGCAGAGCAGTGACCATGCACCAGCAAGGAGCTTGGACCAACTGGGACCATGCATGGACTTGGAAGATCACCTGGTCAGAAGTTTGGAAGTCAGAAGCAGCAAGACTCAAGTTCCTGATTTAGTCTGTGTATGATGTCCTCCCAAGTCCATCAAACTTGCATTGCTGGGGGCTGGCAGAAACACCATCATGTCCACTATGCCCTGCAAGAGGATCTCTGGAGCACATCTTAAGCTGCTGCCCGAAAGCCCTGGAAGAGGGGCGGTACAGATGGTGCCATGACCAGGTGCTGAAGGCGGTTGCAGACACCATCTGCACTGGAATCCAGCAGAGTAGATACCAGCCCCCAGTAAGGCTGAACATCATATTCATCAGGGCTGGAGAGAAGTCTCAGTCGCAGCGAAAGGTCACAACTGGGCTGTTATCCTCAGCGCGTGACTGGCAGCTGAAGATAGACCTTGGGAGGCAGTTGAAGTTCCCTGAGCACATCACCAGCACAACACTTAGGCCAGATATGGTCCTAACATCTGAGAGCTCAAAGCAAATGGTGCTGGTGGAACTATCAGTCCCCTGGGAAGACCAGATTGAGGTGGCCTACGAGCGGAATAAGGCAAAGTACCTGGAGTTGGTAGAGGCCTGCAGGCTGAATGGTTGGAGGGCCCGCTGTGAGCCAATCGAGGTCGGTTGTAGGGGATTTCCAGGGCAGAGCCTGCACCGGACACTCAGGCTTCTTGGCATCAGGGGGTTACAGGAGAGGAGAGCCACCAAGAATATCAGTGAGGCAGCAGAGAAAGCCTCAAGGTGGCTGTGGATTAAGAGGGGCGATACATGGTGTAGTGCGCTGCTTGGACACAAGTCGGGGACTGATGAACCCCGGCTGGGTCACCCAGGTGAAGGTGTCTGATGATCCAAGACCCGAAACACCCCGTGACCCTGGGTTTATCACTGAGGATGTGTCCAAGCTGCACCATTCAAGGTGTTTCTAATAACTAAATTACTAAAGTTACTAAAATTGTGCTGTGAAGAAGGCTGCCTTCACCAACATGCACAGCAGAATCCAGGCTGAGCTCTATGCAAAACTCCTGGCTCAGTGCTAAGGGTGATGAGACCCAGGGCTACACTGACAGGCATGACATGAAAAAGGTTCTACGACACACTCCGAGCCATCTACAGACCACCCTCCTCTGGGTCATCCCCACTTCTCGGCGCAGACGGGTCTACCATGCTCACTGATCCTGAAGCTGATCCTGGAGAGATGGGCAGAGCATTTCAATGGTGTGCTCAACCGACCATCAGCAATAAATGACACCATCACCTGCCTTCTTCAAGTAGAGACTGCACCCAACCTTGATGTCCTTCCCATGTATGATGAGGTCCAGAAGGCCATAAAGCAGATGTCCATCAGAAAAGTCCCCGGCCCAGACGCCATCCCAGCCGAGATTTACAAGACAGGAGGTCCAGCACTGCTTGGTCAGCCAACTGACCTCTTCCAGTCCATGTGGAACAAGGAACAGCTACCACAAGAGTTCAGGGATGCCACAATTGTCCACATCTACAGTGCTCAGTGTAAATGAATACACCCCCTTTGAAAAGTAACATTTTAAACAATATCTCACTGAACACAAACAATTTCCAAAATATTGACAAGACAAAGTTTAATGTAACATCTGTTTAACTTATAACGGGAAAAAGTAAGGTTAATAATATAACTTAGATTACACATTTTTCAGTTTTACTCAAATTAGGGTGGCGCAAAAATTAGTACACCCCACAACAAAAACTACTACATCTAGTACTTTGTATGGCCTCCATGACTTCTAATGACAGCACCAAGTCTTCTAGGCATGGAATGAATAAGTTGGCAACATTTTGTAACATCAATCTTTTTCCATTCTTCAACAATGACCTCTTTTAGTGACTGGATGCTGGATGGAGAGTGATGCTCAACTTGTCTCTTCAGAATTCCCCAAAGAAAATAATTTCTTTACACCACAAAGGTGAAGGCTACAAGAAGACCAGCAAAGCTTTACTTATCAGTCAGAATACTGTAGCAAAAGTGGTACAAAAATTTAAGAAAGATGGAACTGCAACCATCTCAGAGAGACGTCTAGGTCGTCCACAGAAGTTAACACCTCGACAGGAGCATCTTCTGATGAAAAGGGTTGAACAAAATCGGCATGCAAGTTCACTGCAGTTACAGTCATGAACTTGAAATGAAAAAATGAAGCATATCTCCCAGAAAATTATTGCATTTACATGTTTTGTTATATACATGTTTATTTCCTTTGTGTGCATTGGATTGAACAAAAAGAAAAAGGAAAAAAAGTAAAATTGATATAATTTCATGCAAAACTCAAAAAATGGGTCAGACAAAATTGTTGGCACCCTCAACTTAATATTTGGTGGCACACCCTTTGGAAAAAATAACTGAAATCAATCACTTCCTATAACCATCAACAAGCTTCTTACACCTCTCAACTGGAATTTTGGACCACTCTTCTTTTGCAAATTGCTCCAGTTCTCTCATATTTGAAGGGTGCCTTATCCCAACAGCAATTTTAAGATCTCTCCACAAGTGTTCAATGGGATTCAGATCAGGACTCATTGCTGGCCACTTTAGAACCCTCCAGTGCTTTCTTTCCATCCATTTCTGGGTGCTTTTTGAGGTATGTTTGGGGTCATTGTCCTGCTGGAAGACCTATGTTCTAGGACGCAAACCCAGATTTCTGACACTGGGCCCTACGTTGCGACCCAAAATCCCTTGATAATCTTCAGATTTCATGATACCTTGCACACAGTCAAGGCATCTAGTGCCAGAGGCAGCAAAACAACCCCAAAACATCTTTGAACCTCCACCATATTTGACTGTAGGTATTGTGTTCTTTTCTTTGTAGGCCTCATTCCATTTTTGGTAAACAGTAGAATGATGTGTTTTGCCAAAAAGCTCTATCTTGGTCTCATCTGTCCACAAGACGTTTTCCCAGAAGGATTTTGGCTTATTCACGTACATTTTGGCAAACTGCAGTCTAGCTTTTTTATGTTTCTGTGTCAGCAGTGGGGTCCTCCTTGGTCTTCTGCCATAGCGTTTCATTTCATTCAAATGTCGACGGATAGTTCGCGCTGACACTGATGCACCCTGAGTCTGCAGGAGAACTTGAATACATTTGGAACTTGATTGGGGCTGCTTATCCACCATTTGGACAATCCTGCATTGCAACCTTGCATCAATTTTTCTCTTTCGTCCACGTCCAGGGAGATTAGCTACAGTGCCATGGGTTTGGAACTTCTTGATGGTCTTGCGCACCATGGACAAAGGAACACAAAGATCTCTTGAGATGGCCTTGTAACCTTGAGACTGTTGATATTTCTCCACAATTCTGTTCACAATTCACAGTTCTCAAGTCCTCAGACAACTCTCTTCTCCTCTTTCCATGTTTAGTGTGGCACACACAGACACACAATGCAAAGATTGAGTCAACTTCTCTCCTTTTTATCTGGTTTCAGGTGTGATTCTTATACACCTGTTACCGTACTTGCCACAGGTGAGTTTAAACGAGCATCACAGGCTTGAAACTAAATCATTTACCCACAATTTTGAAAAGGTGCCAATAATTTTGTCCGGCCCATTTTTAGAGTTTTGTGTGAAATTATGCAAATTATTATTTTTTCTCTGGTTTTTTTTGTATTGTTTCAATACACACAAAGGAAATAAACGTGTTTAAAAAAACATGAGTAATTGCAATCATTTTCTGGGAGAAATACTTCATTTTCTGGAAAAAAAAATCTAGGGTGCCAACACTTTCAGCCACGACTGTATCTAAAGAAGTACAAAGCCAAACTGAGATGACTATTTCCCATGACACAATACGGCGTACACTGCAGAGGAATGGCATGCATGGATGCCGTCCACGAAAGAAGCCTCTCCTAAAGCCCAGGCACAAAAAAGCCCACCTAGAGTTTGCCAGGGCCCATGCTGACAAAGATGAAGACTACTGGGACTCTATACTCTGGCGTGATGAGACCAAGATAAATGTTTTTGGAACTGATGGCTTCAAAACTGTATGGTGTCGCAAAGGTGAGGAATACAAAGAAAAATGCATGGTGCCTACAGTGAAACATGGTGGTGGCAGTGTCCTTATGTGGGGCTGCATGAGTGCTGCTGGTGTCGGAAGTTGCAGTTCATTGATGGCATCATGAATTCACAGATGTATTGCTCTATACTGAAAGAGAAGATGCTACCAACACTCCATGCCCTTGGTTGTTGTGCACTTTTCCAACATGACTAAACACACATCTAAGGCCACTGTTGGATTTCTGAAGAAGAACAGGGTGAAAGTGATTCAGTGGCCAAGTAGGTCTCCTGATCTGAACCCAATTGAACACCTGTGGGGAATTCTGAAGAGACAAGTTGAGCATCACTCTCCATCCAGCATCCAGTCACTAAAAGAGGCCATTGTTGAAGAATGGAAAAAGACTGATGTTACAAAATGTTGCCAACTTATTCATTCCATGCCTAGAAGACTTGGTGCTGTCATTAAAATTCATGGAGGCCATACAAAGTACTAGATGTAGTAGTTTTTGTTGTGGGGTGTACTAATTTTTGCACCACCCTAATTTGAGTAAAACTGAAAAATGTGTAATCTAAGTTATATTATTAACCTTACTTTTTCCCGTTATAAGTTAAACAGATGTTATATTAAACTTTGTCTTGTCAACATTTTGGAAATTGTGTTCATTGAGATATTGTTTAAAATGTTACTTTTCAAAGGGGATGTACTCATTTACGCTGAGCACTGTACAAGCAGAAAGGAAATCGACAGTGATGCGACAATCATAGGGGAATCTCACTCCTGTCAATTGCCGGCAAGATTCTGGCCCACATCCTGCTCAACTACTTGCTACAGCACCTTGAGCAAAGCCTCATACCCGAAAGCCAGTGTGGCTTCTGCGCAGGTCGAGAGACGGTGGACATGATCTTTGCCGCTTGCCAGCTCCAGGAGAAGTGCATGGAACAGCATCAGGACCTATACACCACCTTTGTGGACCTAACCAAGGCTTTAGACACAGTCAGCCAGGAGGGACTGTGGAAGATCATGTCCATGTTGTCACGTCCCGGACAACGGCAATTCCTCCGAGGCCTTCCCGGTGACCAACGGGATCAAGCAGGGTTATGTCCTTGCACCTACACTGTTCAGCATGATGTTCTCTGCCATGCTCACAGATACCTTCAAAATACTCTGATGCCAGTATACCCATCAGATTCCAGTACAACAGAAAGCTTTTCAACCTCAGGAGACTCAAGGCTGTCACCAAGGTGTCTGAGACCACGATCATAGACTTTCTCTTTGCGGACAACTCTGCTCTCAATGCCTGCTTCGAGCAAGAGAGGCAGTCTCAGGTGGACAGCTTTGCACCAGCCTCTGACAATGTCAGCCTCACCATCAGCATCCAAAAGACTGAAATGATGCTCAAACTGGCCCTAGGCAAACCCTACCAGGAACCCAACTTTGCAGTGAAGGGCCAGAAACTCCAGGTGATTGACAGCTTCACATACCTGGGCAGCACTCTCTCCCACTCAGCAACTATCGACTCAGAGATCAACAACAGAGTCTGAAATGCCAGTAGTGCCTTTGGAAGACTAAGAGCAAACATCTGGGACTGCAGAGCGATAAGCCTGACCACCAAGCTCAAAGTTTATCAGGCTGTGGTACTCACAACTCTCCTCTATGCCTATGAGCAGGGCTTTGAACCAGAATTTTTTTCCTATTGGTTCGTTCCGAACAGAAACGGAATTTTAACGTTTCCGGTTTTGGGTTCCACCATTAAATAGACGTTCCCGAACCGGTTAGAACAAAAAAATTTCGTTCCCGGAACGGTTAATTACGTTCCCTGTCAGCTGTTTAACAAATGGCTATAAAATTATGTCTCTGTCTCATCCAGCTTAAGCCAAATGTAGGCTAATTCTATTACAACCTTCATTAAATAAGACAAGAAATAATTCAAAACAATTATTATTTCAAATGTTGGCGATTTGGATTCTCAGTATGTCTTCCCATCTACACAAACAGAAAAAGTGCCAAAAATGAAAGATAATTCGTTTAGTGTGTTACCAAAGGCTAGTCAGGCCCTATAGAGGGCTACCGCATGACGTCAACGCGCCGCGAGATTTTGTTAGGCGCCATATTGGAAGACCAAGTACACATCTATGCAAGTACATACATTCATAAAACAAACTACACCTGAAATGTAGCCAGGGCCGGTTCTGCCCTAATCTGGACCCAGGTGCAACATCACGCAACCCCCCCCCCCCCACCCCCCCAAAAAAAACAGTCTAAATCAGGACAACCATCACATAACTATAACTATAAACATTTTATATCAACTATTTTAACTAAATGGGCTATAATAAATAAGCCTGCAGGCAGGCACGGCGGGCTGCCTCAGAAAAGTAACCATTCAATGACACAACTGAAAGCCTGCAGCCACGGCGGGCTGCCTCAGAAAAGTAACCATTTGTCCTACCTTAAAACTCGTTTTGCATTTTCTGCCTCCGTTTTTGTATTTTCGACCCTCCGTTTATTTTCTTTCCTTTTCTGAAAACCTGATTTGTGTCCAGACATTTTGTTCTGCTACCAACGATCGAACTCGTCAGGTCTCGTCTCTCGAGCCCGCGATGATTCCCGTGGGAAGGGCAACAATTGATACATTTTTACAAACAGCCAATAGGGAGGTTGCAACGTTCAGGCTCTTCTTTGCTCAGACACTCAGTAATGCACTTACTGAGTAATGCACTTACTCACTTATTATCACATGGAGACGTGATAGTAGTCCACCTTCCCGCTCTCTCCATTCAGTCAGCGAATGTCACACAGGAAGTGAACCCCAGCGGGTCACAGAAACTTGCGCAGGAGAAGAATGACTTTTTTATTTGTAGGCTACGGAAACTTTGAGGAACGAAATAAAAACCAGTATTAACTAGTTACCATTATTTTTAATAAGCGTTTCTGTTCCGGAACATAAAAAATAATAAAGTTTCTGGTTTCATTTCTGTTCCATGTGAAATAGAAAAAGTTCCCGGTTTTCGTTTTCGGTCCTTGAACCGGTTCAAAGCCCTGCCTATGAGACATGGTTTGTGTACATGAGACACAAGAAGCAGCTGAACCAGTTCTACCTCAGATGTCTCCACAACCGCCTCAAGTTCCACTGGCAGTACAAAGTACCAGGTACCAAGGTCCTGAGTAGAGTAGGGATGACCAGCGTCACCACCATCATGCACAAGGCACAGCTCAGATGGGAAGGCCATGTCACTCACATGCCAGACAACCGCATTCCCAAACACCTCATCTCCAGGAAACTCTACCATGGCAAGCGCTCTGTTGGTGGCCAGAGAAAGTATTTCAAGGACAATCTCTGAAAGTCTCCCTGAAAGACTTCTCAATTGACAGAGTCTTGGGAGTCCCTGGCAGCAGACCGACCAGCCTGATGCAGTCTCATCTGGCAAGGAACCAAAGCAGCTGAAGAGCAATGCACCTCCGTGGCTGTTGAGAAGCAGCAATTTCGCAAGGTGAGAGCCTCCAGCACCCCCCACACCCCACCCACCCACTGGTGCCCTACCTGTGGGAGAGGGTTCCTCACCCAGATTGGTCTTATCAGACATTTTCAGATCCACGCCAGATCGACTTCAACCTAACCAGTGGACATGGTCATCTTCGAAAAAACCAAAGGACAAATAACACTAAAATAACCTCAGTGAGGCTGTAGCTCACACTGGCCAAGACACCCATAAAAATCATAAATATGACTGGTGACACCACCTTCTTGACAACTTTTATGCACACCCACTTAGGGAACATTGAGTTTAATCAAAATCCGATCAATCCTGTAAAGAGTAGCAGTGATTTTTGTAAATTGTGGACAGACGACAATGATGGATGACACGTGATTGCATAAGGTCATCCGGCCTGACCTGATGAGCTAATCATCCAGTCTGGCCTGTGGCCAGATGAGCTAATAAAAATGGTGATTTTCAACAAACATTCAACTTATCCCTTTGGACAGGCAAATGCAGATTTGACTTATCCGGACATTCAGGCCATCATTCGTGTCAAGCCCTGCACTTTTTTTTTTGGACTTTGCCTCACAGAGATGCAGGGTCCATACTGACTGGCTTCAATATTGAAGAATTTGGCCCTCAAATTCCTACAGAAACTAAAGTGATACCTTCAAAGTGAACAATCACTTTGAAGATAAAACAAGACAGAAACCATTACATCTTCAAAGTTATCATGTAAGCTATTTCTTCAGGAGACCTTTAGACCTGTATTAATTTATAGGAGTGACTATGTGGGTGCTCTGGCTTTGGAGCCCCCAACTCCTTGGGCCACTGGACCTGTGCCTGGTAGGTCTGTTCAGTAATCCATCCTTGCATGTTATGTAAATTTGCCTTTTGTAAACATCCATGTTTATGGATGTCTGTCAGCTGTGAGATGAACAGATTCAGCTTTCTGAAAAGCTTTTATCCCTTACTTCTGCTATAACCTTGTTGGGCTATCAAAAAGGAAATGCTTCCCTACATGTGATCTTGGTCCCCCCCCAAAAAAAAAAATCCATATTATCTAAATTCATGTCAAACACTTAGATATATTCCAGAAAGGTCAGAAAAGTTGCTTTCAGACATGCTGTCAGACTCTACCACAATGGTGGAACACTGCTGTAACCCACAATTAAAGTAAACCAGGTAAGATATTACCGTAGGTGGCTATTGTCAACTATGAGCAGTGGCTCCTTGATCTAGTAAAGACCTCATTGCTTTGAATGATTCCCGAGTTTACTCAGTAGGTACTCTTTGGGTATTGTATAAAGCTAACCAGAAAAGTCCACTGGGCATCTGGATAAGACCAGTCATGAAGTAGCTGAGAAGAACTTCTTTATTCATCACATGTACACTTGTGAAATTCCTCTCTGCATTTAACCCATCTGAAGCAGTGAACACACATGCACATACACATACCCAGAGCAGTGGGCAGCCATTCTAACAGCACCCAGGGAGCAGTTCGGGGTTAGGTACCTTGCTCAAGGGCACCTCAGCCTAAGGCTGTCCCATGTCTTTGAACCATGGGGGAAACCGGAGTACCCAGAGGAAATCCACACAGACATGGGGAGAACATGCAAACTCCACACAGAAAGGCTCCCATCGGCCACTGGGCTTGAACCCAGAGCCTGTGCTAACCACTACACCACTGTGCCACCCTGAGGAACTTTATAAAAAAAAAGTGTTTTCCATTTCTCAGACATATGGGCACACATACAAACCTTTGGGTATTCAGTAGGGTGGTCCCGAAATGTATGGGAAATTTTTTTTTTACCAAAACATTCCGACCACCCTACGATTTTTTTACATACAGTTAGGTCCATATATATTTGGACACTGACACAAATTTTGTTTTTTTACCTGTTTACTGAAACATATTCAAGTTATAGTTATATAATGGACATGGACATAAAGTCCATACTTTCAGCTTTCATTTGAGGGTATCCACATTAAAATTGGATGAAGGGTTTAGGAGTTTCAGCTCCTTACCATGTGCCACCCTGTTTTTAAAGGGACCAAAAGTAATTGGACAATTGACTCAAAGGCTATTTCATGGGCAGGTGTGGGCAATTCCTTCATTATGTCATTCTCAATTAAGCAGATAAAAGGCCTGGAGTTTATTTGAGGTGTGGTGCTTGCATTTGGAAGATTTTGCTGTGAAGAAAACATGCGGTCAAAGGAGCTCTCCATGCAGGTGAAACAAGCCATTCTTAAGCTGCGAAAACAGAAAAAAACCATCCGAGAAATTGCTACAATATTAGGAGTGGCAAAATCTACAGTTTGGTACATCCTGAGAAAGAAAGAAAGCACTGGTGAACTCATCAATGCAAAAAGACCTGGACGCCCACAGACGACAACAGTGGTGGATGATCGCAGAATAATTTCCATGGTGAAGAGAAACCCCTTCACAACAGCCAACCAAGTGAACAACACTCTCCAGGAAGTAGGCGTATCAATATCCAAATCTACCATAAAGAGAAGACTGCATGAAAGTAAATACAGAGGGTTCACTGCACGGTGCAAGCCACTCATAAGCCTCAAGAATAAAAAGGCTAGATTGGACTTTGCTAAAAAACATCTAAAAAAGCCAGCACAGTTCTGCAAGAACATTCTTTGGACAGATGAAACCAAGATCAACCTCTACCAGAATGATGGAAAGAAAAAAGTATGGTGAAGGCATGGTACAGCTCATGATCCAAAGCATACCACATCATCTGTAAAACACGGCGGAGGCAGTGTGATGGCTTGGGCATGCATGGCTGCCAGTGGTACTGGGTCACTAGTGTTTATTGATGATGTGACACAGGACAGAAGCAGCCGGATGAATTCTGAGGTATTCAGAGACATACTGTGTGCTCAAATCCAGCCAAACTGATTGGTCGGCGGTTCATAATACAGATGGACAATGACCCAAAACATAAAGCCAAAGCAACCCAGGAGTTTATAAAAGCAAAGAAGTGGAATATTCTTGAATGGCCAAGTCAGTCACCTGATCTCAGCCCAATTGAGCATGCATTTCACTTGTTAAAGACTAAACTTCAGATAGAAAGGCCCACAAACAAACAGCAACTGAAAACCGCTGCAGTAAAGGCCTGGCAGAGCATTAAAAAGGAGGAAACAGCGTCTGGTGATGTCCATGAGTTCAAGACTTCAGGCAGTCATTGCCAACAAAGGGTTTTCAACCAAGTATTAGAAATGAACATTTTATTTACAATTATTTAATTTGTCCAATTACTTTTTGTAGCCCCTGAAATGAAGGGATTGTGTTTAAAAAATGCTTTACTTTTACCAATTACTTTTGAGCCCCTGAAATGAAGGGATTGTGTTTAAAAAATGCTTTAGTTCCTCACATTTTTATGCAATCATTTTGTTCAACCCACTGAATTAAAGCTGAAAGTCTGAACTTCAACTGCATCTGAATTGTATTGTTCAAAATTCATTGTGGTAATGTACAGAACCAAAATTAGAAAAATGTTGTCTCTGTCCAAATATTTATGGACCTAACTGAAGGCTAAAAGAAGGCAACAAGCAAAATTTCAGAAAAATTGATTAATATTTAGAGGTGCCACACGAGGTTGCAAATCGGGTTAAGCCATTAACATTAGTTGGTGCGTAGCCTGTTGCAGAGAAGATCTCAAACCCCCAAAAAGTCACAGTTCTAGAGGGAATATGCCACTTCTATGAAAAAGAAGAGGCAGGAAGAGTTTATAGACTGATAGAAGGTTAACTTTAATGCACTAAGGGGTTCTTAAACAATGAGCACTGATCGTAATATGCTGATGAAGTTGTGAATGTTTTTCTTTCTATGTTTTTCAGATGGCTAGCAACAGTAATACAAGTAGTACCAGTGGTGCAAAGCACAAAACCAGAAAGGACAATTATGTTTGGTTAATTGGTCCCACTTCCAAGGAACTGTCTGGGAGAAAGCTTCCTTCTGCTAGGGAAGTCCTTAGTGTGTTCTTTTATCTCCACAAGATACCATAATACCGAAGGGTTTAGAAAATCACAGACAAGTAATAGCTATTGTTACTTTGAACACAGGAAGTTATATTACTGTATTGTTTGTATTAATATGAAACAGTTAATAAGCCATATTATTTTATATTGTGTCTTGAGTGAAAACTTTAATGGCTTTGTGGCACCTCTAAACATTGTTCAATCTTAACCAAATTTCGCACAATAACTTCTTTTAGGCAATGTAAAAAAAAGGTAAGGTGGTCGTAACAAAATCCTAAAAAAAAAAAATTTGGGACCACCCTAGTATTCAGCTTTAAACATACTTTCAATTTAAATATGAATACAGATACAGATAGTGGTTAAACCAATTATGTATATTTTAGAAAAAGGAATGCATCACTGAAAAGATTTAACATTTCATATTTATTAATTAATTAATTCATTCATTCTTTTTAAATGCAGAGTTTCTCCATTACATGCAACAGTTCATGGAATGATGGGCAGTACACAAAGAACAGAAAAAAAATGTCATTGTACCTCCTTAAAAATTAATTAAAAAGGCTCCTCTAAATTGTTTGTTATTTAGGTAGCCCTTTTTGTATTTTTATTAAGATATTCATGTGCTTGATAATACTTGGTATATTTGCTTCTGAATTACATGTTGATAAAATAAAGAACTCCTCAGGAAACCACCCATGAAAATCCATATTCTTTTCAAACACATTACATAATGCTCATTAAAGGAGATACGCAGAACCTTTATTTTTAAATACATTTCTGAGTGGATAGTATCTCCATCCTTGACTCTTGTATGTTGCATAAATGGGAATAATAAAATATATATTTTTGAGAGTTAAAATCGACCACAAAGTTGGCATTCGAGCTGCCCCGCTGAGCCAGCCAGCCCTGAGTGCGTGACGTCACAGCAGGAACCGGTTTTAAGGCCGAGGCCTTTGACAGCTATCGACCAAAGTCATATAAATAAAAGTTTATGGTGAAAGTAAGAAATACCGTTACCAACTTGCTGAACTAAGACTGATTTGACTTCTCTGATTGTGGGTTGACTCTCATTAAAACAGGATAGGTGTTATAACTTATGCAACATACATGTACATGCATGCATTTTCACTGATAAAATGTAAAAGGCTAATTAAATAATCAGATGAACTGAGGCAATCACTATTATGAAGCAAATTAAATAATCTTATACCGGTAACTTAAATACACAATATGAGTTACATGTATTAATCTAAATGCAGATAAACAACCAGTGTTGTTTTTGTTGTTTTGTATCCAAATGAAAGTCGCATCCTACCCGTCTGTGTTCTCGCATCTTGAAGGCTGACCTTGTGGCCAATTGTTTTGAAACAATCTGACTTTCAGTTGTTTGTTCAGTTCTCCATTCATTCGCTTCTTCCACATAAGGACGAGATATTGCTGTTGAGGCAAGCATATCCAGTGGAGAAATCAGACTGCTTGTCCACTCATTCTCCATTTTCTCCATACTGAGTACTCCGCTATTACTGCTCGGCTCAGGCAATTACTAAAACCCGGGACAGGATGTCACCAGTTTTAGTAACACCCGTGGGGAGGTCACTGCCCGAGCGATAATATGTCACATTCCATCCCGGGTTTTAGCAACAACCCTCGGCTCACACTCTGGGAGAACTGGTGCAACTGAACTTACTTTCCTTTTCTTGTAGTTTTCTTTTCCTTTAATTGTTGGTACTGCACCCTCTTTCAATACGGGCTGATAGCCAACGCTCCTCAACAGATCAGAGGTCTCATACAAGTCATCAGTAAAAGGTGCAGAGCAGAGGAGAGACCACTTCATAGGCGCCCAATGTGCCCGTAAACAAAATGCATCCAAATCTTTGCAGTTTGAACATTTTTGGGCCATGAATGCAACAAATATCCACCTTCTGTCGTGTTGCTGCACCCGCCAGCAACACATCTATGTGGCATGGTGATAAATTAGCTCAAAATGGAAGCTTGAAGTTGCAGTTAGCTCTGTGTTTTAGTATAGCGAAAATGGTGATGTCACAGATGTCAAGGTCATTTACTCAGACCGCTACCTATATGAATCATTTTAATTGTAAAAATTACTATATTAGATTTATTGTTAACACTTAAAACTATTCCTATGCCATTCTTGAGGTCTCAAGGCATTTATAAACAAAAAGTGAGGCCATGGTTCTGCACATCTCCTTTAAGTTATATACTTTATAGATGATGGAAAGCAGATTTACAGTCCCCTCTGAAAATATTGCATCAACCAATTCTTTTGTTATTGCTATACACTGAAGACACTTAGTTCAAAAAATGAATAAAAAGAATATAGATCATTTTCTGATATTAACATCTAGATGTGTTAAACAACTTAGAACGTGGGATCTTTTGTTTGAATGCCCCCATTTTTTAAAGTGATCAAAAATACTGGAACATAACAGGTATTTCTTGCTGCCCAGGTGTGTCCTATTAGATTGATTGTTTAAACAAACAGCAGCTCAAAATGTACACTCTTTGTTTGAACCCTGAATTTCACCTGTGAATACTGCATTTGTTGTTAAAAAGGATATATGATGCTCAGAGAACTGTCTATGGGAGAAAAGCAAGCCATTTTGAAGCAGAGAAAACTCAATCTGCACCATCACTGGGCACAGCCAATACAAACATTTTGACTATCCTGAACAAAGTAACCACACAAACAGTTTGGCCAAGGAAAACAGCAATTGATAAACATTGTCAGAGCCGTGAAGAAAACCCCAAAGACAACAGGCAATGACCTCACCAACAACCTCCACAAGGCAGGGGTGAAGGTCTCACAAACCACTTTTTTTTTTTTTGGGGGGGGGGATCTTCTAGAGCAGAAATATAGTGCATTCAACAATAAGAATCAGAGGGCCACATTGGACTGACATAAAATACACATATGCCACAAAAGTTCTGAAAAATTGAGATTAACCTCTCAGCAAAGTGATGCAATGGCCAAAAGTATGGAGAAATAAAAAGATCCGCTCATGATCCAAAAACACAAGCTCATCAGTTCAGCAAGATGCTTGGGCATACACGGCTGCTTCAGGAATGGGCTCAGTCATCTTTATTGATGATCTAACTCATGATGGTAGCAGCAGAATGAATTCAGAAGTCTATAGACATTCTGTCTGCCAATTTACAGAGAAATGCATCCAATCTAATTGAGAAGAACTTCAGCATGCAGCAAGACAATGACCCACAACACTTCAATGGACTTCATTGTTTACAGTCATTTAGCACAAAAGTCCTTTCGCACAAATTCTAAGAACATTGAATCTTTATAATAAATACCCATTGATCCTGTTTACAGAGGTTTGATTTTTTTTTTTTTTTATGGAAGATGCAGAGATTCTAATTGAATGTGACTGTATTTCACCACTCCGCCATGTTTGATGTAGCCTGTATGTTTGTCACCAATCCCTGCACACCAGTTCAGCTACAGTCGACTTCCAGGTTTGTAATGTATATGCGACAAAGGTTTCCAATTCTAAAAATCTCTTCAAAAACCTTATCCAAGCATGTGATCTTTACTGGCAACAAAATTTGTGAATCAACAGATTTTACTTTTATGAAGTTTAAATCTCACTCGGCTAGACAATGCATATGAAGTACAGACACATACTTGTAAACAACGCTGTTGCCATAGCAACACGTTTCTTGCCATCTAAAAATATATCTTCTCAGTGAATATAAACAAATGAGCATGTCACATAAAAATTCAAGGAATTTTTATTTATTTATTTATTGGGGGGGGGGGGGGGTGTCTGCTCACTGTTTACATGTTCATCGTTTCAATGATCGGGCTTAATTTTACATCCAAATGCTTGACACCAGCATCTTCAGGGTTGTTTACAACAACTGTGCGAAAGGACTTTAGATTTGTGCTAAATTACTTGATTCATACAAAAAGACTTGTGTGAAAAGACTTTTGTGCTAAATGACCAGATATAGACTTCATCAGGTGGAAAAAGTGGAAGGTTTAAGACTAGCCAAGTCAATCACTAGACCTGAACCCAACTGAGCATGCATTTCAATTTGGGTTGTTTGAATTGCAAATGTAATGCATTTCAAAGAGTATTTTCAGCTGATTTAAATGCCTTTTATTTCATCAAAATTGAGCAAATACTTCCAGAGATATGGAGACTGGAAGATGCAGAAGCAAGATTATTTCTTGGATCTGGGTTGTATGGAATTATATAAAGAAACAATACCAAATGATGGAAACCCCCGCCCCTTTTTTTTTAACACACTGATACTTATTCTGCAATAACTTGAAAAAGTGGAGATATTTCCATGAAATTTGCCATCCACCAGAAAAATTTTATGCAGAATCCATTTTTGACATTTTCAAAAACATAATTTGCATATGTATGCATGAAATTAGCATATTGTAAACTCGTTTACATATACATCTATGCTTGTCAAATATAACCATTATGTTAAAGCAAGGTTGTTACTTTTCCCTTTAAAAATTCAAAGAATCCATTTTTGATCCCGTCTTTTCTATCTTTGATTGCATATCCAGTTGTTCTAATTTGCATATATTCAAAATGCATGTCATTTCGTAATTCACCTATAAATTTACGAAACGTGGGACAATGTTTTCGCCCCAAAAAATCTAGCATAACACATTTTAAAATGTAAACATTTTAATATAATTAAATGCAATTTTTTATTTTTTTCCGCCCAGTATTTATTGTACTTATTTGCATAATATAATATTTATTGTCTCGAATTTCATTATTCGTCATACTGGATATTTATTTCATGCTTCATAATTTGAAAGGTACTTCAATATTGCTGAAGCAAAAACTACACATTTTTCTTGAAAAATGTTCAAGTATATTAAAAGTAGCAATAATTATATTATAGCAATAAGTCAAGAAATTTCATTGAAAGATCTGTCTATCCTCTGATTAAGGTTACTGATATTGTAATAAAGGTATTAATATGTTACTGTATAGACCTTGCTTTGAACATTATATTGCAACAAGTTAAACATGAAGATAAAATAAATTATGTAAAAGTAGTGTCAATATTAATATAATACATTTTAATATTTTAAGGCATTAATCACTGTGCTACATGTACCAACATAATACAAATTGCAAAGCCACTTTTACTTCCACTGCTAATCAAGAATATCAAAATCTGATATTCATCATCAATCGTTTCAACATTTTCCAGTTTGTATAAGCAGCCACCTGACAGGTGGACTTTTAGGCACGGTGAATATAAACACTGGTCTACTGTGGCAACATCTACAGATGAAGATACTTGGAATGTGCCTTGTGTATTTGCAGGGTGGAGAAATACCAGCTTGAATTTACGACTTGCTTAATATGTTGCATTATGATTGCATGAATGAGCAATGTGTAGTAGGGCCTTATTTGCACCATTTATCGCTCATTTGTTTGTTTACAATATCATGCACAGCTACCGACAATTTTAAAATGCGTTTCCATAGATGTTAAATTTTATGGCTTCTCATGTGTAATATATCATGAGAAGCAGGAAAAGTTATATTTTATTATTCTTATGAAAATTTGTGCAGTTGTGCAATAACAAATATTACAATAATGCTGAAGAGGAAAAATAACTTACTGTAGAATTACATCACTTTAATTGCCAACAATAAATAAGGTATTGGACTGAAGCTCAGGATTTCCTCTGATTGGCTGTAATGCTGAAAAAGCAGCCAAATCATACTAGGTCTTATGTAACGCTCGGAAAGTCAAGGTCCAAATACTGAACCGTGCAGATAATGGCCCATTCACACTCTGTAGCCCTGAAATTTTTGAAATGCAATTCATCATAACACCTGTACCATTTAATTAAATGTACACAAAAATATTCCAATGGAAAGCTAAATAAATGTACTCTCTTTTGATATTAAATGTTATAAATACACTGCTTGATTGCCACATCGAGACGCCAGTCAAAAACACTCCCATTTTCTCTCCATTGCAATTCACAATGTCGATTGTATATCCAATGCTGTGTGCACGCGTGTGGTAATGCTACTAAAACAAACCTGGAAAAGCACCAAAAACCAAGATGGCAACAACTTGTCGACATCAGGGAGTTGCCGGCTTGATGCAATTATTGCAAGCAAGGGATATGCAACAAAATAAAGTGTATTACTTTAAGATTATCTGTTCCAAATCTTTTGCTCACCTAAAAATTGGATGGTCTGCTACACAAAGCTCCGATATTCTAAAGAAGTGTTTTACAAATCTAGCTGTAAATATCAAATTAAAACAAATTCTGATCTATAGTGTAAGTCATCTTTTGATCTCAAACCCAAATGCTGTCAGTGTATAGTGAAAAAAGAATTGCCCTTGCCTTTCCAATACTTTCAGAAGGGACTGTACAGCAGAATATTCTTGACATTTAACTTTCCATCTGACCTAGACATCCTGCAGACATCTGCCATGGAAATAATGGACATAACCCTTGCTTCCATGTTAAAAAAGGGCTCTTAAACTGAGTGGAACTGTATGTAAGATCGTTTAATTTTTTTCTTTATTTTTGTTGTTTTGTTAAATAAAACAGCCACACCATTCAAAGCAATTGTAATTATACAATCTTCAAAGTAATTCTACCAAATCCCAACCATGTATCTTATTAAAAACTATAAACTTGCCAAGTGCTGCAAACACGTTTCAAGGGTTTCAAACATAATTAAACATAAACTGGGGCTGCCAATACCACTAGAATTATTTGCTTTTATATCACATCATATAAATTTCACACATCCATAAAAAAGTCAAAAGAAAAACAGAAATAAATGGAAAAAAAAGCATCATCTATTTGGCTTGAAAACAGACACTGAAATGCCATTCTCTCAGAAAAGCTTGGGGGGGGGGGATTATGGGTGAATTGTGTGTCTTACTGGATAAAAGTATATTTAAATCGAGTTGTACTGAGTGACTACAACTCTTTCATTTGGAGAGTGATAGCAAGCTGAACAAGAACTGAAAATGAGTGTGAATTTGCTTAAACAGTTCCTGATGCACCTCCTTGTAGTAGAACATCTAGTCAATGTATTGTGAAAGCCAGCGGAAGCCCTCCCCATATCCCTGTCTCTTTAGCACGCTGCACATGAACACTTCCAGTGGTCTAGTATTCAGTTCTTTCAGGGGAATATTACCCTGGAGAAAGAGCAAACAACATATGACAGACTGCCTATTTTATCTTTTCTGGCAGTGAACTGCAGGGATTGTCAAAATGAAAGTGGCAGATCTTTGTATTCCATACACCAAGTTACCTTAGGCTAGTCTTTATTTACACACATGGTTAGTCAAAATCATGTTAACATTTAAACAGTAGAAACCATTTATTCACAAAACATACGTGCAAGATGACTTACAGGACAGTCTCAACCTGTTTGAGCAACAGTACCATTTAAAGCCCGGACACACATTTCATGGTCACGGCGCACCACACATTCAGGAGAAAAATAATCCATGAGAGTTAACCTAATTTTGACGAACACTGTGTGTGTGTTTATGTATATATATGTGTGTGTATATATATATATATATATATATATATATATATATATATATATATATATATACACACACACACACACACACACACACATATACATACATACACACACGTGTGTGTGTGTGTGTGTGTGTATCTATATCACGGCTCGAAATTCGCGGTGGTTCGGTTGCCCGAGGCGACTTAATTTGTCATTTGGCGGGTAATTCCTGTCACTAGCCAGACCGGCAGGCTAGTTGAAAATAAAAAATATATATGAAGCAAAGATTCAGACACACTGTCAACTAAAGCCACCACATATTAAGTGTGTGCCATGTCTGTGTTCGATGTGTTTATTGGCAGGACGGAAAATACCGAAAATACCGAAGAATTCCGAATCATATCATGTACGAGTCAGGCTGTCGTTTTTTTCACTACTGCGCATGCATATAACGCATCTCGTTGAATATCACGGTAATCACGTTATCAAATTCAATAGATGTGGCCACATTATTGCCCATTTAAACACGTGTTTTTGTTGTTTACATCTACATCTGCCAAAGCTATGTTGCGATGTGGAATTTTCTGAAAGGTGTACAGAAACCGCCAGAGACGGGGAGAAAGCGATCTCAGTCTGAAGAGGAGAAAAAGGCCACCGATAAAGCATACAAGAAGGAGAAACGACAAAGGGCTTATAAGCAAACGTGGGAGCAGGGTAGGCCTTGGCTGCGATACGATTTTTATGGAATAATTAATTTTTTTCAAGTTGATTCCTAGTCAATATGAAGCTCCTAATGCTTTCTCTCTCATAAATGGTTAAATACAGAAAGCATGTTGGACATATTTTGGGTGCTATAGTCATGATAGTAAGTATATTTGTTTTCAATACTCATACACCAAGTTGCCAAGTTTTCCAATATATTATTATTTGTTGATATTATATTATGGTGCTCTGTGTTGTTCTCATTTATGTATTTAACAACAGTATCAAAATACTCGGGTCTTGAAATAAATGCACATTAGTCATGAACAATGGTAACTACTCTCTCTTGTGTTATTTTTGACAGAAGTAAAATTCATACATGAACAAATTTTGGCTAGTTGATTTTCTATTTGGCTAGTCACTTTGGAAGGTAATTAGTCCAGCTGGCTGGTGATATATATGTACGGTATACACACACACACACACACACACACACACACACACACACACATGATTGAGGTGACATGCATGCTTTTATTTGTGCTACCAACCCCCCCAATATATAATATACACACAAACACACACACACACACGTACGTGTGTGTCATATAGATAGATAGATAGATAGATAGATAGATAGATAGATAGATAGATAGATAGATAGATAGATAGATAGATAGATAGATAGATAGATAGATAGATGGGACAAAGTACAAACTGTAAATAAAAACGGAATGCAATGATGTGGAAGTTTCAAAATTCCATATTTTATTCAGAATAGAACATAGATGACCTATCAAATGTTTAAACTGAGAAAATGTATCATTTAAAGAGAAAAATTAGGTGATTTTAAATTTCATGACAACAATACATCTCAAAAAAGTTGGGACAAAGCTATGTTTACCACTGTGAGACAACCCTTTTTCTCTTTACAACAGTCTGTAAACGTCTGGGGACTGAGGAGACAAGTTGCTTAAGTTTAGGGATAGGAATGTTAACCCATTCTTGTCTAATGTAGGATTCTAGTTGCTCAACTGTCTTAGGTCTTTTTTGTCGTGTCTTCCGTTTTATGATGCGCCAAATGTTTTCTATGGGTGAAAGATCTGGACTGCAGGCTGGCCAGTTCAGTACCCGGACCCTTCTACACAGCCATGATGCTGTATGTGGTTTGGCACTGTCATATTGGAAAATGCAAGGTCTTCCCTGAAAGAGATGTCGTCTGGATGGGAGCATATGTTGCTCTAGAACCTGGATATACCTTCCAGCATTGATGGTGTCTTTCCAGATGCGTAAGCTGCCCATGCCACACGCACTAATGCAACCCCATACCATCAGAGATGCAGGCTTCTGAACTGAGCGCTGATAACAACTTGGGTCGTCCTTCTCCTCTTTAGTCCGAATGACACGGCGTCCCTTATTTCCATAAAGAACTTCAAATTTTGATTTGTCTGACCACAGAACAGTTTTCCACTTTGCCACAGTCCATTTTAAATGAGCCTTGGCCCAGAGAAGACATCTGCGCTTCTGGATCATGTTTAGATACGGCTTCTTCTTTGAAATATAGAGTTTTAGCTGGCAACGGCGGATGGCACAGTGAATTGTGTTCACAGATAATGTTCTCTGGAAATATTCCTGAGCCCATTTTGTGATTTCCAATACAGAAGCATGCCTGTATGTGATGCAGTGCCGTCTAAGGGCCCGAAGATCACGGGCACCCAGTATGGTTTTCCGGCCTTGACCCTTGCACACAGAGATTCTTCCAGATTCTCTGAATCTTTTGATGATATTATGCACTGTAGATAATGATATGTTCAAACTCTTTGCAATTTTACACTGTCGAACTCCTTTCTGATATTGCTCCACTATTTGTTGGCGCAGAATTAGGGGGATTGGTGATCCTCTTCCCATCTTTACTTCTGAGAGCCGCTGCCACTCCAAGATGCTCTTTTTATACCCAGTCATGTTAATGACCTATTGCCAATTGACCTAATGAGTTGCAATTTGGTCCTCCAGCTGTTCCTTTTTTGTACCTTTAACTTTTCCAGCCTCTTATTGCCCCTGTCCCAACTTTTTTGAGATGTGTTGCTGTCATGAAATTTCAAATGAGCCAATATTTGGCATGAAATTTCAAAATGTCTCACTTTCGACATTTGATATGTTGTCTGTTCTATTGTGAATACAATATCAGTTTTTGAGATTTGTAAATTATTGCATTCCATTTTTATTTACAATTTGTACTTTGTCCCAACTTTTTTGGAATCGGTGTGTGTGTGTGTGTGTGTGTGTGTGTGTGTGTGTATTATATATTTGGGGGGGTCGGTAGCACAAATAAAAGCATGCATGTCACCTCAATCATGGGTACAGCCAACAATATCTATCATTCTACCAAGTATACATTAAAAACTTATGAAAAAATATGTGCAAATAAAATATAAGCTCGTCTTACCTTGCCAGTAGTTTGGCCATACAATCCAAACAGTTCACGTAGTTTCTCCTCACTTATGGCCTCTGGCTTATCAATCTTGTTACCAAGAATCAAGATAGGCACATTTCCAATAGTTTCATCTGTCATTAGTGCCTGTTTGTAGGAATGCACAATAAAATAAAATGCATTAGATTTGAATATGATCAAATCTAATTGTAAAATGAGCATCCACGAATTTCATTTTTAGTACCTATATTGAACAGGTTCATTCTACAGAAATGAAACAAATTTGAGTATAACATTTTAACAACCATGATCTGGAGTTTCATCAAAAAATATGCCTATGCAAGACTAGTTTTCTGGACCACACTCTGTCAATTGGACATTTAAAATTGATCACATCACCACAGCAACTAATAATGTATCTTCATATGACCACTGCTTACTGATAATAGTGGGTGGCAGTGGCCATCAGGGGAGACATCCACATACATCTTGAAAACACCTGTGGTGCTGAGGGGCCTGTTTAGGACCTTGGCCAGGCAGTAAATGTGGGGCACTCAGATGTTTACCAGAAAGCTGTGGCTACCTATATGTTTTGGGATATGGAACTGGGGTGTGGTGTCAATGTCGATGGTCTGTTTAACTGTGCTAGTTTAGTGATCCTGAAACATGCACCCTATTATTTAAGGCCTCCCTGTCAGCAGGTCCATACTGGGCAATACTTATAAAAATCAAATTGGTTATTAGTCATTACCAACAATAAACAAGCACGCTTACTTAGTCTAAAAAGTTAAGCTATTCAGAATTGTTATGGCACATGTCAAACAAGACAAACTGCTTTGTTTCACTGAGCCCATGTGAACTTGGAAAAAATAATACTGAAACAGCTCAGAATACACTACAGCTCAACATGATCATGTTGTTGAGAATTCACAGCAAGTACAACCCTGATTCCAAAAAAGTTGGGACAAAGTACAAATTGTAAATAAAAACGGAATGCAATGATGTGGAAGTTTCAAAATTCCATATTTTATTCAGAATAGAACATAGATGACATATCAGATGTTTAAACTGAGAAAATATATAATTTAAAGAGAAAAATTAGGTGATTTTAAATTTCATGACAACAACACATCTCAAAAAAGTTGGGACAAGGCCATGTTTACCACTGTGAGACATCCACTTTTCTCTTTACAACAGTCTGTAAGTGTCTGGGGACTGAGGAGACAAGTTGCTCAAGTTTAGGGATAGGAAAGTTAACCCATTATTGTCTAATGTAGGATTCTAGTTGCTCAACTGTCTTAGGTCTTTTTTGTCATATCTTCCATTTTATGATGCGCCAAATGTTTTCTATGGGTGAAAGATCTGGACTGCAGGCTGGCCAGTTCAGTACCCGGACCCTTCTTCTACGCAGCCATGATGCTGTAATTGATGCAGTATGTGGTTTGGCATTGTCATGTTGGAAAATGCAAGGTCTTCCCTGAAAGAGACGTCGTCTGGATGGGAGCATATGTTGCTCTAGAACCTGGATATACCTTTCAACATTGATGGTGTCTTTCCAGATGTGTAAGCTGCCCATGCCACACGCACTAATGCAACCCCATACCATCAGAGATGCAGGCTTCTAAACTGAGCGCTGATAACAACTTGTGTCGTCCTTCTCCTCTTTAGTCCGAATGACACGGCGTCCCTGATTTCCATAAAGTACTTCAAATTTTGATTCGTCTGACCACAGAACAGTTTTCCACTTTGCCACAGTCCATTTTAAATGAGCCTTGGCCCAGAGAAGACGTCTGCGCTTCTGGATCATGTTTAGATATGGCTTCTTCTTTGAACTATAGAGTTTTAGCTGGCAACGGCGGATGGCACGGTGAATTGTGTTCACAGATAATGTTCTCTGGAAATATTCCTGAGCCCATTTTGTGATTTCCAATACAGAAGCATGCCTGTATGTGATGCAGTGCTGTCTAAGGACCCGAAGATCATGGGCACCCAGTATGGTCTTCTGGCCTTGACCCTTACACACAGAGATTCTTCCAGATTCTCTGAATCTTTTGATGATATTATGCACTGTAGATGATGATATGTTCAAACTCTTTGCAATTTTACACTGTCGGACTCCTTTCTGATATTGCTCCACTATTTGTCGGCGCAGAATTAGGGGGATTGGTGATCCTCTTCCCATCTTTACTTCTGAGAGCCGCTGCCACTCCAAGATGCTCTTTTTATACCCAGTCATGTTAATGACCTATTGCCAATTGACCTAATGAGTTGCAATTTGGTCCTCCAGCTGTTCCTTTTTTGTCCCTTTAACTTTTCCAGCCTCTTATAGAGATCTTGCAGTCACGTGACCGGAAAGTACACAGCCGCCATCTTGTCGGTAAAAAACACAGCTGAATACTGCTGCACTCGTGTACAGAATGGATCAATTTCAACCGACGGACTACACGGCTCATTTTTCTAATGAACAGATAACTAGATATATGTCTAAAATAAACGATCTACAGATTAGTGACCCTTATGGCTTACCGGACGGAGTTTTCACGACCGTGTCAGTGGATATTGAACTGACAGCGGAATACCCAGACGTGTATAATTACCTCATTAACTTTCCCTCGCTGTTCAGTGGTGAAGCACTGCGTGCTTATAAATCTCTGGACAGTTATCTTTACAGAAATTCAGGATTTGTCAGCGACTCAGATGTGGCATCTTGTAAACAAGAAAATAATCCTCATTGGACGGGTAAGTCACTTAACTGACCAGCCGATTATAGAATAGAATAGAATAAGGTAATTCCAGCTGTAATTCCAAATCGTCCATCTTGTTTACCATGGATCTGGCGTTGGAGAGGTAGAGGCTTAGCAGTGGAGGCTTGAGTGGCTGTTTTCTGAGCTTCGTCAACAGGCCGGCTCTGCAGCCTCGCTTTTGCTTCCGCTCCCGACGCCGCCTCCTTCGCTTTGCTTCCGATAACAATCCACGGAGACCCCGCTGGTCTCGCTATCTCATCCGGAATGTTGTGCATGCGATGGAAATCGCTACAAACCGTCATTTTCTGCTGGAAACCAATGTCCAGTAAGTCCATACGGTTGTAGTGGATATTGAAGTCCGGTACAGACGAACAACACGCAAAAATACACACAAAAAACATAAAAAACGTGCACAGGTAGGGAAAGCTTGTAGCCACAGCCGTTGTAGTAGAATTGTATATAGTAGGGTTTTCCAGAAGAAAAGGTAGAAGTAAAAGCAGAAGTAGAACCAGAAGTAGAAGGCGGAAATATGGCGTTTGACCGACAAGATGGCGTCTGTCACAATCTGGATCGGCTGTGACGTCACATGCAAGTGCTCCATTGCCCCTGTCCCAACTTTTTTGAGATGTGTTGCTGTCATAAAATTTCAAATGAGCCAATATTTGGCATGAAATTTCAAAATGTCTCACTTTCGACATTTGATATGTTGTCTATGTTCTATTATAAATACAATATCAGTTTTTGAGATTTGTAAATAATTGCATTCCGTTTTTATTTATAATTTGTACTTTGTCCCAACTTTTTTGGAATCGGGATTGTATGTAGCATAGCCACCATTTCTACATGCACAGTTGTTTCTACCATGGATGGCTTGATAGTGGTCTGAAACGCAAGATAAAATTAATGACCATGTGCTATGCTTGATGCAAGTCAGACTCTTATCTAAAGATTAACCATATTTCATGTGTGTTGTGGTAGCAGTGGTGTAGCCAAACAGTTCAGTTTGATGAGGAAATACACAAAATAAACATTATTAGTACAATTAAACTGATAAAATGTTATACACTGGTGCATTTAAGGTGGATAAGTGGGGATGACATTTTTTTAAAAATTTAACCCAGGGCAGCACGGTGGTGTAGTGGTTAGCGCTGTCGCCTCACAGCAAGAAAGTCCGGGTTTGAGCCCCGTGGCCAGCGAGGGCCTTTCTGTGCGGAGTTTGCATGTTGTCCGCGTGGGTTTCCTCTGGGTGCTCCGGTTTCCCCCACAGTCCAAAGACATGCAGGTTAGGTTAACTGGTAACATGTCTGTGAAGATTCTCAGTCATCCAGGTCATAGTAAACTGTGGGTGGTAAAAGAGAGCAACTGGACTTGCTTGAAGATTCTTGAAGACGTTTCACCTCTCATCCGAAAGGCTTCTTCAGTTCTGTCTGACTAATAGGGAGTATCAGGTATTTATCCTCTCATGGATGAAAAGCTCATCTAAGGTGTTGTTGAGTCATCCTGTTGGTGTGGGTCACTGGGGGCTGGATGTGAACAGCCTCGAGAGTCGTTAGGGTGATCAATGGATTGCCCATTAAGGTGATCAATGGAATGCTGATTCTCTCTGTCCTCCTGTTAGTCACTGAAAAGAGCTGGGTTTTGGTGTGCATTCAGTTGTCTGGGAAGTGTGCCAAGGACTGCATTGTAGGTGGCTGATAAATGATGTCTAAGGCCAAGTTTACATTAGACCGTATCTGTCTCATTTTCTTCGCGGATGCACTGTCCGTTTACATTAAAACTCCTGGAAACGCCGGGAAACGGGAATCCGCCAGGGTTCACGTATTCAATCCAGATCGTGTCTGGTCCGGTGCTGTGTAAACATTGAGAATACGCGGATACGCTGTGCTGAGCTCTAGCTGGCGTCGTCATTGGACAACGTCACTGTGACATCCACCTTCCTGATTCGCTGGCGTTGGTCATGTGACGCGACTGCTGAAAAACGGCGCAGACTTCCGCCTTGTATCACCTTTCATTAAAGAGTATAAAAGTATGAAAATACTGCAAATACTGATGCAAATACTGCCCATTGTGTAGTTATGGTTGTCTTTAGGCTTGCCATCCTTCCACTTGCAAGTGGTAAGTGACGCACATGCCCGATATGCACTGGGATAACACACACAGCGGCTCAGTCCCGAATCACTGCTCGTGCGCTTCACTCGCGCGCTCTGTGAGCTGCGCAGGGCCGGAGTGCGCACCCTCCAGAGGGCACTCGCTGTTCAGGGCAGAGTGATTTGGAGCGCAGGATGCCTGCGGAGCCGAGCATATCCGTGTATTGGCGTTGCTGTGTGCACGCGAATCGTGTATTGGCGTTGCTGTGTGCACGCTAATCGTTTTAAAAACGTTAATCTGATGATCCGCTGATACGGTCTAATGTAAACCCCGCCTTAAACCCCCACCTCTGTTCAGTGATGGCCGTCCCAGGTTGACAAAAATGGCTTCTTTAACTCCTCGCTCATACCAACGATCCTCTCTGGCTAAAATGCGTACGTTACAATCCTGAAATGAGTGTCCTTTGTTGTCAAGATGAAGGTAGACAGCAGAGTCCTGGCCTGAGGAACTGGCTCTCCTGTGTTGAGCCATGCACCTGTGAAGCGGTTGTTTTGTTTCCCCAATATACGAGTCTGTGCATTCCTCACCGCACTGAATTGCATACACTACGTTGTCCTGTTTGCGTCTGGCTATTCTGTCCTTAGGCTGGACCAGTTTCTGCTTCAGGGTGTTACTGGGTCTGAAATGTACCGGAATGTTGTGTTTGTAGAAGATCCTCCTGAGTTTCTCAGATAGACCAGAAATGTAGGGAATGACAATGTTCTTGTCATTCCCTACATTTATCCGACAGGGTACTCACCCAACTTATCTGACAGGGTACTCACCCAACCAGAGAAAGATGTTTTATCCAAGGGACTTAACTTTGCAGTTTCACCAGAGCGGATACCAGTGGTAGATCTCATCACAGCCACAGAGTCAGCCATCAGAAACAACAATCTCACCAACACAGAGACAGAACAACTTAGACTGAAGATATCAGCTGCTCTGTCCAGTACAAAAGCACCCCCCTCCAACCTCACCAGCCAAGAAAGGAGGGCTCTTACATTGCTTCAAAGCAGGGCTTTGAACCGGTTCAAGGAACGAAAACGAAAACCGGGAACTTTTTCTATTTCACATGGAACAGAAACGAAACCAGAAACTTTATTATTTTTTATGTTCCGGAACAGAAATGCTTATTAAAAATAATGGTAACCAGTTAATACCGGTTTTTATTTCGTTCCTCAAAGTTTCCGTAGCCTACAAATAAAAAAGTCATTCTTCTCCTGCGCAAGTTTCTATGACCCGCTGGGTTCACTTCCTGTGTGACGTTCGCTGACTGAATGGAGAGAGCGGGAGGGTGGACTATCACATCTCCACATCTTAAATAAGAGGTAAATATTGCAGTCTATCGTTATTCAAAAATGTCAATTTCAAACACGATATCAATATATTTATCCACGTTAATGAGAGGCTCGCGAACATTAAATGACGTTAACCTCTGTTAGCCTATCAATGCATAGGGCCTGACTAGCCTTTGGTAACACACTAAACGAATTATCTTTCATTTTTGGCACTTTTTCTGTTTGTGTAGATGGGAAGACATACTGAGAATCCAAATCGCCAACATTTGAAATAATAATTGTTTTGAATTATTTCTTGTCTTATTTAATGAAGATTGTAATAGAATTAGCCTACATTTGGCTTAAGCTGGATGAGACAGAGACATAATTTTATAGCCATTTGTTAAACAGCTGACAGGGAACGTAATTAACCGTTCCGGGAATGAAATTTTTTTGTTCTAACCGGTTCTGGAACGTCTATTTAATGGTGGAACCCAAAACCGGAAACGTTAAAATTCCGCTTCTGTTTGGAACGAACCAACAGGAAAAAAATTCTGGTTCAAAGCCCTACTTCAAAGAGACTGGAACATCACCATCCTTCCTGCTGACAAAGGGAGATGCACAGTGGTGCTAAACACAGTGGACTATCACTCCAAGATGACCAGTCTCCTCAGCGACACAACCACCTATGAAACCTTAAGGCGGGACCCCACCAGTTGTTACAAAAAGAAAGTTGTTAGCTGCCTGCAACAACTAGAAAAGGACCAAGCCATCAACCGATCTCTGTACTACAGATTGTACCCTGGGGAAGCCGTTCCTCTCATATACGGACTCCCCAAGATTCACAAGGAAGGAGCTCCACTCAGACCTATCATCAGCAGTATAAACTCTGTCACCTATGACATTGCCAAACACCTAGTCACCATCCTGGCTCCTCTTGTTGGGAATATGCTACGTCACGTCAAAAACTCCTAAGATTTTGCTACTAAAGTTGCAGACCTCAAACTAGACTTAGATGAAGCCATGGTTTCCTACAATGTCACTTCTCTTTTCACCTGCATTCCCACCACAGAAGCAGTCGAATCTGTTAGAAAACGACTCCTTCAAGACAGCACCTTACTGGATAGAACGAACCTCACCACGGACCAGATTTGCACCCTGCTTGACCTCTGCCTAACTACCACTTATTTCCAGTTTCATGAAAGTTTCTACAGACAGAAGCATGGATGCGCCATGGGCTCACCGGTGTCCCCTATTGTGGCCAATCTTTACATGGAGGAAGTGGAACATAAAGCTTTGACCACTTTTTCAGGAGTTGCTCCCAGCCACTGGTTCAGATACAGTGGGTACAGAAAGTATTCAGACCCCTTTAAATTTTTCACTCTTTGTTTCATTGCAGCCATTTGCTAAAATCAAAAAAGTTCATTTTATTTCTCATTAATGTACACTCGGGGCGGCACGGTGGTGTAGTGGTTAGCGCTGTCGCCTCACAGCAAGAAGGTCCTGGGTTCGAGCCCTGGGGCCGGCGAGGGCCTTTCTGTGTGGAGTTTGCATGTTCTCCCCGTGTCCGCGTGGGTTTCCTCCGGGTGCTCCGGTTTCCCCCACAGTCCAAAGACATGCAGGTTAGGTTAACTGGTGACTCTAAATTGACCGTAGGTGTGAATGGTTGTCTGTGTCTATGTGTCAGCCCTGCGATGACCTGGCGACTTGTCCAGGGTGTACCCCGCCTTTCGCCCGTAGTCAGCTGGGATAGGCTCCAGCTTGCCTGCGACCCTGTAGAAGGATAAAGAGGCTAGAGATAATGAGATGAGATGAGATAATGTACACTCAGCACCCCATCTTGATAGAAAAAAACAGAAATGTAGAAATTTTTGCAAATTTATTAAAAAAGAAAAACTGAAATATCACATGGTCATAAGTATTCAGACCCTTTGCTGTGACACTCATATTTGACTCACATGCTGTCCATTTCTTCTGATCCTCCTTGAGATGGTTCTACTCCTTCATTGGAGTCCAGCTGTGTTTAATTAAACTGATTGGACTTGATTCGGAAAGGCACACACCTGTCTATATAAGACCTTACAGCTCACAGTGCATGTCAGAGCAAATGAGAATCATGAGGTCGAAGGAACTGCCCAAGGAACTCAGAGACAGAATTGTGGCAAGGCACAGATCTGGCCAAGGTTACAAAAGAATTTCTGCAGCACTCAAGGTTCCTAAGAGCACAGTGGCCTCCATAATCCTTAAATGGAAGAAGTTTGTGACGACCAGAACTCTTCCTAGACCTGGCCGTCCAGCCAAACTGAGCAATCGTGGGAGAAGAGCCTTGGTGAGAGAGGTAAAGAAGAACCCAAAGATCACTGTGGCTGAGCTCCAGAGATGCAGTAGGGAGATGGGAGAAAGTTCCACAAAGTCAACTATCACTGCAGCCCTCCACCAGTCGGGGCTTTATGGCAGAGTGGCCTGACGGAAGCCTCTCCTCAGTGCAAGGAATATAAAAGCCCGCACAGAGTTTGCCAAAAAACACATGAAGGACTCCCAGACTATGAGAAATAAGATTCTCTGGTCTGATGAGACAAAGATTGAACTTTTTGGCGATAATTCTAAGCGGTATGTGTGGAGAAAACCAGGCACTGCTCATCACCTGCCCAATACAATCCCAACAGTGAAACATGGTAGTGGCAGCATCATGCTATGGGGGTGTTTTTCAGCTGCAGGGACAGGACGACTGGCTGCAATTGAAGGAAAGATGAATGCGGCCAAGTACAGAGATATCCTGGAAGAAAACCTCTTCCAGAGTGCTCAGGACCTCAGACTGGGCCGAAGGTTCACCTTCCAACAAGACAATGACCCTAAGCACACAGCTAAAATAACAAAGGAGTGGCTTCGGAACAACTCTGTGACCATTCTTGACTGGCCCAGCCAGAGCCCTGACCTAAACCCAACTGAGCATCTCTGGAGAGACCTGGAAATGGCTGTCCACCAACGTTCACCATCCAACCTGACGGAACTGGAGAGGATCTGCAAGGAAGAATGGCAGAGGATCCCCAAATCCAGGTGTGAAAAACTTGTTGCATCATTCCCAAGAAGACTCACGGCTGTACTAGCTCAAAAGGGTGCTTCTACTCAATACTGAGCAAAGGGTCTGAATACTTATGACCATGTGATATTTCAGTTTTTCTTTTTTAATAAATTTGCAAAAATTTCTACATTTCTGTTTTTTTCTGTCAAGATGGGGTGCTGAGTGTACATTAATGAGAAATAAAATTAACTTTTTTGATTTTAGCAAATGGCTGCAATGAAATTAAGAGTGAAAAATTTAAAGGGGTCTGAATACTTTCCGTACCCACTGTATGTGGATGACACCTGGGTTAAAATCAAAACCCATGAAGTGGAAGCTTTCTCTAAACACATCAATGCAGTGGATATCAACATCAATTTCACTCGGGAGGACGTCAGTAGGAATAATCTAGCCTTTTTGGAACATAACGGACAAGGAGGATAACAGGAACAAATGCAAGAACATTGTCATTCCCTACATTTCTGGTCTATCTGAGAAACTCAGGAGGATCTTCTACAAACACAACATTCCAGTACATTTCAGACCCAGTAACACCCTGAAGCAGAAACTGGTCCAGCCTAAGGACAGAATAGCCAGACGCAAACAGGACAACGTAGTGTATGCAATTCAGTGCGGTGAGGAATGCACGGACTCGTATACTGGGGAAACAAAACAACCGCTTCACAGGCGCATGGCTCAACACAGGAGAGCCAGTTCCTCAGGCCAGGACTCTGCTGTCTACCTTCATCTTAACAACAAAGGACACTCATTTCAGGATTGCAACGTACACATTTTAGCCAGAGAGGATCGTTGGTACGAGCGAGGAGTTAAAGAAGCCATTTTTGTCAACCTGGGACGGCCATCACTGAACAGAGGTGGGGGTCTGAGACATCATTTATCAGCCACCTACAATGCAGTCCTTGGCACACTTCCCAGACAACTGAATGCACACCAAAACCCAGCTGTTTTCAGTCAGTGCTTTTACATGCACATAGAGAAAATCGAATTTCTGCCGTAGCTCGACTGAAATCGAAGTTCTAAATTCCATGGAAACACCTTATCCCTTCACACCTGAAATCGAACCGAATTGGATTTCTCGTAATCGAGCTACGTGACCTAGATTATGCGATTGTAGCCGAGCTACTTAGTGCATGTAAACCCTATCGAGCTACGTAGTCGAGCTACTTACTTCAGCACCGCCCCTTCCGGAAGTGACGAGTGACGAGACCACAAGCGGTTCAACAAGTGCTGAGCTGCTTCGTTGTTGTCCATCTTCTCTCTCTTGATGTTGCTGTCCTCGTCGTCGTTCTTCTTGTGAACACAGAACTGATAACTTTGTTTATACTCTTGAATAGCTCTTCTTCATGACGACAACCGGAACTGTACCAACACGATGGGGCGTGTAGCGCCACCTGTGGCTAGGGTGCACAATGTACCGCACACAATAGCTCAATTTCCTTGTGTGCATGTAGGATTGGATTTCTCTGGCACCCCTGCTGGGACCCTTAGCTCAATTACCGACAGTAGCTCGATTTGGATGTGCATGTAAACGCACTGAGTGACTCACATGAGGACAGAGAGAATCAGCATTCCATTGATCACCTTAACGGGAAATCCATTGATCACCCTAACGACTCGAGGCCGTTCACATCCAGCCCCCAGTGACCCACACCAACAGGATGACTCAACAACACCTTAGATGAGCTTTTCATCCATGAGAGGATAAATACCTGATACTCCCTATTAGTCAGACAGAACTGAAGAAGCCTTTCGGATGAAAGGTGAAACGTCTTCAGGAATCTTCAAGCAAGTCCAGTTGCTCTCTTTTACCACCCACAGTTAACTGGTGACTCTAAATTGACCATAGGTGTGAATGAGAGTGTGAATGGTTGTCTGTGTCTATGTGTTAGCCCTGTGATGACCTGGTGACTTGTCCAGGGTGTACCCCGCCATTCGCCCACAGTCAGCTGGGATAAGGCCAATTTATGCTGACAACCCAGTCCTCGCAGACGGTGTCGCAGACAGTGTCTGCGTAGCCCCCCCACCTTCGCAGACGCTCTGTGCGCACCTCCCAAAAATTGTGACCACCGCAGAAGCCTTGCAGACAGCGCCGCAGACAAGAGGGCTCTGATTGGTCCACTCTACCCGCTGTACATGCACTTCCGCTTCCCTACTTTCCCGGTTTGTTTTGTTTTCACGACCGGCATTTTTAAAAACACGAGCGAAGATGGAGCAGCATGAAGAGCGGTTGATTGAGGAAGTACGTACATCTATACGATTCCAGTTCTAGTCATTATAAAAAAAAAAGTTCTAGTCATTATAAGTAACCGGAGGATAAACACTCCACTAACCACACCCACCACCTACTCCTAGCGACTTCGCGCCCCCTTGCGTTGTGCCGGTGAATAACATCGCGCACGCCTATTCCCCCGCTCAACAATAAATTACAACTGTCTGCGAAAAGCTATCTGCGAAAGCCTTGTCGCAAGAGCATGCAGAGGCCTATAGGCTCCAGCTTGTCTGCGACCCTGTAGAACAGGATAAAGTGGCTAGAGATAATGAGATGAGATTTATCCCAGTCATTTAAGGCACAATCTACCAATCTTTCCGTATTAATAATGTTACCATGAATTGCATTTATGACACCAAAAAAGATTAAAATAACATTAATACTAGGGGGCATTTACACCTTATAAATCCTGATCTACTGTTCTTACTTGATATGGTAGTTGTTTTATTGCAAAATAAATGTCTCTCAATATCATCTTATGAAGCCCCAATCAGGACACGTCTCATGGCTTTAATGTACTGTCCCATGCTGAGTTACACATCAATTACTGTTAGGCATCAATTCCAATCACTCCTGCCACTAACCCACCGGGCACGTGAAAGCACTGATGTCCTTGTTCAGGCTCATGTTTTTGTTTCCATGAAACCTAATTGACCCTGCTAAAAAAGTGGTAGCCAGCACAATATAACTATATGGTGAGGAATCTGTGGAACAAATTAGCAGTTTTTTGGGTTTGTTTGTTTGTTTGTTTCAAAATCTGAAGAGGAGAATCAGAGCATATTTTGCTTTTTGGGTTTGGCAAGACTTGAGATACCTGAACCTTTCTTTTAAATTCCTCAAGAACAGGTGAGTCTCATGAGTCTTTACTCATCCTTTAAGATATTCAAGGTCTTCCACAGTACCTCCACGGATTCCTCCAAGTGGGCATGCAATTCAGCAAGGTACAGTCTTAATGTTATATGCTAGTTTTTACGCTAACCTTACCTGCTGCATGATCAGACTGCAAGTTCCATTGACTATTTCTGTACAAGTTAAATGGGAAAACAGAAAGAAAACTTGATTGAATTTTAAATACCCTAAGATTATCATTGAGGAAAACTACATTGAAATGCACATCCAGGGACTTCCGGTGACGCCATGCGGTAGGCAGAAAAGAAGCTGAGCTACGTCCAACAAATTAATAAACAACCTAACTTAAGTTATTACTCGGCGTTGTATGACACATTAACGATGGCAATGACAAGAACAAAAGCCACGACATCAAAACCAGAGACTTCAAAAGAGAAAAGCGACACTTTGAAGGCAAGTCAGCACGAGGCTAAAGGCGGTGATGGCTCCGAGTCCAAAATACTAGCCGAACTAGCAAAGCTCAGGTCGGAGAATTTGGAAGGACATAATCAAACCCTTAAAAAGTTGGAGACATCAATGGCAGAACTAAAAGGGGAAATGAAAAAATTGGAGAAAAGAACTACGGAGGTAGAAGAACGTGTAAGTGCTACCGAAGATGATGGGAGACGACATGAGAGAGCCATACGATATCTGCTATGTCGAGAAAAGGATTTGATGGCTAAGTGTGAAGAATTACAGAACAGAATGAGACGCAACAACATGAGAATCTACCGGGTACCAGAGGGGAGCGAGGGACAAGACGTGAAGAAATTTGTTGAGGATTTGATTCGTTCAGTTCTCGACCCAATGCCAGACGTATCTTTACAAATTGAAAGAGCACACCGTTCATTGACGTCTAAACCAAAGAAACCCAATGACCCCCCCCAGATCTCTGATCGTCAAATTCCTTGATTACTCTGTCAAAGAGCAGATACTCCGACAAGCATGGAGCCAACAGCTAATGTTTCAAGAGAGACAAATATTTTTTGATCACGACTACTCTCTGGAACTGCTAAAGAAGAGGGCAGGCGTACGAGAGGTCGTCAAACAACTGAAAAAGAAGAGCATTAAAGCCAAGTGCCTTTATCCAGCGCAACTCAAATTGACCACTGAAACGGGAGATAAAACGTACCCTACGCTCAAGGATGCTCTTCCGAAATTGGCTGAATACAACATATATCCCAAGGTCGACGACGAAAGAGCGCAGATGGATGAGGAATTGCGTCTCAATGGGTGGAATGTCGTGGGTCAGACAGCGGAGTTTGCCGTGGGCGGGAGTCTATCCATGGATGCCGAGACCCCTGCCGAATAAGCTGAGATGTCATCAACGCCGAGATTGTATTTTTATGGAAGTGCCAAACGTTAGGATTATTAACACCTCCCGTTTCTTTTTCACGAGACGGAACTCAGCTGAACTGTGAGTATTCTCGCATTGAGCAGCAACCAATCCGAGTGCGGGACGGCAGCAGCAAAGACACTTTGTGTAAACCCCACAGAGGACCTGTCACCATCCTCTGCCCAGGAAACACCGGGATATGGTTTGCTTAACTTACAGGCCTGTTTTCTTTTCATATTTGGTTACAGACTTAAAGCAAACCAATTGGGTATGTGGAAGTTTAATGTTCAGGTTTTTACATGTTGTGTTTGTTTTGTTTGTTATTGTCACCTTGAAAATAATATTACTGGTTGGGTTACTGATGCAAGTATGACATTACATGGGGTTAAAAGCCAAGGACTGGTATGAAACAGCATAAAAATAATTATGAATAGTTTGATTTGTATTACTTACAATGTGAAGGGATTAGGCAATCCAATCAAAAGGAAAAAAAAATATTGGGCCATCTAAAAAAATTACATTGTTCTATAGCCATGCTCCAGGAAACCCATCTGTCAGAAAAGGAACACCTTAAACTTAAAAGGGAATGGGTGGATCATGTTTTCAGTTCATCTTTTGAAAGGGGTAGGAAACGAGGAGTTGCCATCCTCTTTCATAAATCAGTATATTTTAACCATACAGAAACAATTAGTGATAAAGAGGGTAGATATATTATTGTAAAGGGAGATATAAGTGGCATAAAAATAACTCTGCTTAATCTATATGCCCCGAATGAGGATAGCCCTGTCTTTTTTAAAGACATAGCTGGCTTACTAGCAGGCACAATGGAAGGGGTGGTGTTAATAGGGGGAGATTTTAATTGTGTCATGAGCCAACATGTAGACAGACTGCCTGCCGGGGGCAACATAATATCTAGAAAGACATCTACACTACAAGCAATGACAAGTGAACTTGGCCTAGTGGATGTATGGCGGCGTTTACATCCCAAAGAAAAGGATTTCACCTTTATGTCACAGGTACATGGCAGCTATTCCAGGCTAGACATGATGCTAATATCAGGAACAGATCTCTATAGGGTTAAAGAATGTAATATAGAACCAATTACCATATCTGATCATGCGCCAGTCACCTTAAAACTGGATTTGGGGTCAGTAAAATCTTTTAAGTACTGGAGACTTAATGTATCCTTGTTAAATGATGACATGATTAAACAAGAAATCCGTCAAGAATTAAAACATTATTTTGAGGCAAATGAAGATGACACAATTTCTCCAATAACTTTATGGGAGGGGGCTAAGGCTGTGATGAGGGGTTGTATTATTGCAATTTCTTCTAGATTAAAGAAGCAGAGGTTGAATGGTCAGAGCCAGCTGGAAGAAAAAATAAAGCAACTAGAAAAAGAGCATCAACAATCTAACAAAGAAGAAACTTTACATGCTCTAAAAGAGACAAGGAAAGAATTAGATGACCTATTAACTTACAAAACGGAAGGGGCTTTAAGATTCATAAATAGAAAATACTACGAAATGGGAAATAAAGCAAGTCGACTACTGGCATTTCAATTGCGGAAAGCTCAAAGTAGCAGGGCAGTTTACAAAATAAAAAGCCCAGACAATGGTGAAATTCTAACACAGCCCACAGACATCACAGAGGCTTTTGCCACACGCTATAGAAAACTATATGAAGAAGAGTCAGACCCACAAAGAAACGAGAAGATGGAATGTTTTTTTAGATCCATCAACTTAGCGAAACTAACATCAGAAGAGGCTGATATGGTGTCAATGCCAATTACAGAAGAAGAAATCAAAAATAATATTTCACAGCTTAAAAATAACAAATCTCCTGGAACTGACGGTTTTTCAGGGGAATATTATAAAACGTTTATAGGTGAACTAACTCCCATCCTGTGCAAGGTTTATAACTATGGATTAAAAGAAGGACAATCACCTGCGTCCTGGTCAGAGGCAATAATAAGCGTTATACACAAAGAAAACAAAGACCCGACCCTCTGTGCATCATATCGTCCCATCAGCCTTCTGTGTGTTGATTTTAAAATCCTTACCTCAATAATAGCAAAAAGAATTCAGAGAATCATACATAAGTTGGTAAAGCCTGACCAAACTGGGTTTATCAATAATTGTCATGGTGTTGATAATGTTAGGAGAGCCCTAAACCTACAGTTTATTGCAGCTAAAAGGGCCAGCCCTTCAATGCTTCTCAGCCTAGACGCCCAGACGGCTTTCGATAGGGTGAACTGGACTTTCTTACATCAAACTCTCCGACATATGGGCTTCAATGACACATTTATTAATTGGATTTGTTTATTTTACAAAAACCCTAAGTCTAGAGTAAGAGTGAACGGGTATTGTTCAGACTTTTTTCCACTGGGCCGTGGCACTCGCCAAGGAGACTCCTTATCTCCTTCATTATTTGCTTTAAGCATAGAGCCACTGGCAGAACTAATAAGATCAAACCCTCTCATATTGGGTATTTCTGATGAAGGAGGGAATCAACACAAATTAGCTCTATTTGCTGATGACATATTGTTATTCATAGAACGGCCCATGGTTTCAATCCCTGCACTATTAAGTAGTCTAAATAAATACAGTGAAGTATCAGGATATAAGATAAACACTAACAAATCAGAAGCAATGATGATAAGTGGTGATTGGCCCCAACAATTAGATAGTTTAGTGTCATTTAGGAAATCTAAAAAAGGATTTAGATATTTAGGAGTCATTCTGACACCGAAACCATCACAACTTTTCCATTGCAATTATGACAAATTAATTAAAGAGATCAACCAAGATATAAGCAGATGGGATGTGCTGCCTTTGTCCTTGTTTGGCAGAATAGAGTCAGTAAGGATGAATATTTTACCTAGGCTCCTCTTTTTATTTCAATCTTTGCCAGTTCCTGTTCCACAATCAAGTGCCTTGAAAAACGCATTTCAAAATTTATTTGGCAAAATAGAAGACCAAGAATACGACTAAAAATATTGATGGCAAGCAAAAAATGGGGTGGGCTGGGATTACCTAACTTTAAAATGTACTACTGGGCAGCCCAACTAAGGGCAGTAGTGATATGGGCAACCAAAGCTGAAGAAACTGGATGGCTATCCATTGAACAGAATTCTTTGACAGGGGTACCATTGTCTGTGCTTCCTTTTCTTGGCCAAAGGGCTCAGAGGAAAATAAAAATAGAAAATATATGGGTTAAACACACGCTAAAGATTTGGAACACTACACAAAAATTAATAAAAGGATCGGTGGCTCTGTCAAGGGTAATGCCCATTCTGAGAAATTTTGACTTTCTCCCATCTTTGACGGACTTGGCATTTAAGAGATGGGCAGACAATGGTTTGGTCAGCATTGACCAATTGTTTGAAAACAATACACTTAGATCATTTTCACAACTACAAGAAGAATTTGATTTGCCTACAAATGACTTTTTTAGATTCCTACAGATACGAAGTTATCTCACTAGACACACAGACTGGGACAGTCTTAAAAGAGATCCAATGGAGGTTGAAAGGTATTTTATACAGATTTCTCAACACAAGGTATCTGCAAAACATCAAGTGTCAAATATATACAAGAGTCTTTTGAAAGATACTTCAGATAATACCTTACATATTAAAAGTGAGTGGGAACTTGAACTTAATGCAATTATTGATGATGAGTCTTGGGAAAATATATGTTTAGCAAGTCATAAAGGGATTGGAAGTCAAATGCGGAAAGAATTTGACTGGAAAGTGAAATTGAGATTCTTCAGAACACCTCTGAAGGTGTCAAAGTTTACAAGCAATACCCCCAACACCTGTTGGAGGAACTGTGGCATGGTGGGGGATCATGCCCATATTTTCTGGGACTGCCCAGTGATACAAGCATACTGGAAAAACATTAAAGAAGAACTGGACATTGTCTTCAGAGTTGACATACCTCTGGACCCTTTAATCTTCTTACTGGAGAAGATACCTGAACATTTGCTTTCTAAGGACCAGTGCTACATATTTTGTTAATGACTGCTAAGAAAATGATTACTGTTAATTGGATGCAGCCATGTACACCTACAAAAGCTCAATGGATACAAAAGGTTGATCAGATACGTACAATGGAAAATATGACAGCTATATTACAATTTAAAGTACCACTATTCATAAGAAGATGGACCCCAGTTATTTTGGGACTGAAATTATGCTGAAACCTTATATGTAATGTACGTTTTTTTTTTTTGTATTGCGCATCTACTCTGACCCTGTATAACAAAGAGTAATTTAATAACAATTAATGACAAGGTGACTTTTTTTTTCTGTTTGTTTTGTTTTATTTTGTTTTTTGTCTTTTTGTAGTTTGATTTGTGTCTGTTTGTAGCCTCTTAAGGGAGGATTAGGTTTTGTATATTTGTATTGAGTGTATGTCTGTTTGTATTGCCTGTAGAGTTTGATATAGGCAATAAAGTTAAAAAAAAAAAAAAGAAATGCACATCCAGGGTGTTTTATCACCCAGTACTTCTTCAGACTGACCGTCACAGATACACTATATGGCCAAAATTTTGTGGACACCTGACCATCATACCCGTATGTGGGTTTTCCCCAAAACTGTTGCCACAAAGTTGGAAGCACACAAATGTATAGGATGTCACTGATGAATTACATATTCCAGGGTTTCTCAAACTTCTTTGCTCTGGGGCCCAGTAATGTTAGGCCTTGGTGCTGCAAGGCCCTGCACAGGCCTATGCCTCTGTGCACCCGCCCACACACACACACACACACACACATTGTGTGCGCCTCCATAGATAGATACATACGTTTATTATTATTATTATTTTTATTTTTTTGTTAGTAGTACTTGTTACAAGTAGCAGGCTTATACCAGCATAACAATATTTTGGCTAAATAAGACCTAACAGGGGTGCAATGGCAGAATTGTAGAAAATTGCCAAATGACCAGTAACTGTCCAAAGATATGACATTATAATTATTATTATTATCATCATTAGGGCCCAAGCACCGTTCGGTGCGAAGACCCTATTGTTTTTTGAAGGATTATTATTATTAGGGCTGAGCACCGTTCGGTGCGAAGACCCTATTGTTTTTCGAAGGATTATTATTATTATTATGCCGCGTTTGGCCTTATTTGAGGCATTTCCCATGCACGAAAATTCATGAAATTTGATACATACATCAGTCATTGTCATCGCTACTCAGCTACAGACTTTTGGCTCCGGGCATGGCCCAGGGACTTCATAGCGCCCCTTTTTCCATTTCCCATTGAAATGAATGGGTAGAACTTTGGAATGATGTCATAAGGCCATTTGGAGTGAAATTACACATGGGCATTTTTAACGCACTACTCCTAGACGGTTCATCAAATTCATGTCAAACTTGGCAAACATGATGCCAAGATATTGCTGAAGTTGAATTGCGAAGGGATTTTTGATATGTTGTAATATGTTGAAATATTATAACATATAATATGCCAAGATATTGCTAAACGTTGAACTTGATATCTTGTAATATGATTCTGATTCTCTTTAGCCGTTATGGGCCTGTCTGGTATAGCACCACCAACTGGCCAAGGAAAGAATAGGATTTTGAATATGTGTGTTTTGACACATGATGAATTTTAACATGCTCCTCCTTGACGGTTCATGAGATTCATGTGAAATTTGTTATACGTGATGCCAAGATGTCGCTGATATTAAATTGTGAAGGGATTTTTGATATCTTGTAATATGTTGAAATGGCCTTCTGATTTTAATATCTTGCCACATAAACAGGAAACGTGTCAGAAAGCCACAGTGCATTGACTGTATGGTCGGACACTTCTTACTTCAATAGATATTATGATTATTATGATAACCTGATGCCCAATGGGCCTGCCTGTTATAGCGCCACCACCTGGCCAAGCAGGAAATGTGCCAGAAATTGGCAATGCCTCAACTGATTGATCTGACACTTCACAAAATATTGTGTATTATGATTGTGATATTCACATGTGTAATTCAGATGCCTAGCACAGTGCCACCATCTGGCCAAGAAGGAAATGGGGAAAAATGTTCAATTCATTGATGGATTGATCTGAAACTTTACAAAATATTGGATGAGTCTGATGATATAACATATACAGTTCTGTGCACACTCATACACAGTCATATGCATATTTATGCATACACACATACTCTCTCACAAGTATGCACTCACATGCACACGCAACATTTATGAGCAAACTCTCTCACACACACACACTTTCTCTCTCTCCCTCTGACAAACAGACACACACACACAAAATAATAGTGACCTGCCATCATTGTGCATTTTGTTGCAGACATATGAAAACTCTGCATGTACACACACACACACACTGCAGACACAGGAAAGCTAAGATGACTTAAGATTACAGCGTGAGATAGAGATAAGGAGGAGACACGTATAGTTTTGTACATTTATATATGTACATTTTCATACCACAGAAACACACACACAGTCTTTGTCTGTCTATCTCTCATCTGTCAAGCAGTCATGGCATTTGCAACATACACATCACCTTTGAACATTTGATGAACATATGACATCATGGTTCTGCTCATTTTCATCAGCTCATATGCATTGGACAAACTTGTTGTCTAGTATTATGCAACAGGAAGGTAGACAGGGAAGTGTTGAGACATTGGAATGGAATGACAAGTGTGAAATGTTAAGACGCAACCCTGTTACTGCCGCACGAATGTTCGACTTCAGGTGGCATTGTTTTCTGAAGGATGTCCTTATGTCTCCTTCTCACCCAATTGGAAAAATATTGGATTACTTCTATTGTGTAGAGTTTCAACAGCGGGGTTCTCCACATGTTCATTGTTTGTTTTGGATTGAGAATGCACCACAAATACACACACACACACACACACACACACACACACACACTCTCTCCCTCTGACAAACAAACACACACACACACACACACACACAATATAATGGGCCTGCCTGTTATAGCGCCACCACCTGGCCAAGCAGGAAATGTGCCAGAAATTGGCAATGCCTTAACTGATTGATCTAACACTTTACAAAATATTGTGTATTATGATTGTGATGATATTCACATGTGTAATTCAGATGTCTAGCACAGCGCCACCATCTGGCCAAGCAGGAAATGGGGAAAAAATGTTCAATTCATTGATGGATTGATCTGAAACTTTACAAAATATTGGATATCGTGATTCTGATGATATTGACACATCTAAATCACATGCCTAGCACAGTATCACCATCTGGCCAAGCAGGAAATGTGCCAAAAATTTTCAATGCTTTGACAAACTGAACTATGACATGCCTGACATAGCGCCACCAACACACTCACACTCATAGCGGAGCTCCGAGCGGAGCTCCATACCTAAGAAAAAATGGTAAACCCATCGAGTCGATTTTTTGTGGTTTGTCCATGTACGTGTACCACCAGTCATACACACCGCCTAGTGGCCAGTGTTAGTAATTACCAGTCATACACACCACCTAGTGGCCAGTGTTAGTAATTACCAGTCATGCACACACCGCCTAGTGGTCAGTGTTAGTAATTACCAGTCATACACACCGCCTAGTGGCCAGTGTTAGTAATTACCAGTCGTACACACCGCCTAGTGGTCAGGGTTAGTAATTACCAGTCATACACACCGCCTAGTGGCCAGTGTTAGTAATTACCAGTCACACACACCGCCGAGTGGCCAGTGTTAGCAATTACCAGTCACACACACTGCCTAGTGGCCAGTGTTAGTAATTACCAGTCATACACACCACCTAGCGGCCAGTGTTAGTAATTACCAGTCATACACACCGCCTAGTGGCCAGTGTTAGTAATTACCAGTCACACACACCGCCTAGTGGCCAGTGTTAGTAATTACCAGTCACACACACTGCCTAGTGGCCAGTGTTAGTAATTACCAGTCATACACACCGCCTAGTGGCCAGTGTTAGTAATTACCAGTCACACACACCGCCTAGTGGCCAGTGTTAGTAATTACCAGTCATACACACCGCCTAGTTGCCAATGTTAGTAATTACCAGTCGTACACACCGTCTAGTGGTCAGTGTTAGTAATTACCAGTCTTACACACCGCCTAGTGGCCAGTGTTAGTAATTACCAGTCATACACACCGCCTAGTGGCCAGTGCTAGCCAGAAAAGAAATAAAACAAAAGAGACTGGCTATGATATAAGAAAATTCTACAACCCAGAAACAGATGGCAGCTCCGCTTTTAGGCAGTGCCTAAATCTATATATTATACATGTAGCACACACAGACATATGCACACACACACACAGTTGCAATCAGATACACACACATGAATACTCATGAGAATGGGTAACATATACAATTCCGTGTACACTCATACACACAGTCATATGCATATTTATGCATACACACATACACTCAAGTATGCACTCACATGCACATGCAACATCTGTGAGCACACTCTTTCTCACACACTTTCTCTCTCTCTCTCTGCCTCTGACAGACACACAATAATAGTGATCTGCCATCATTGTGCATTTTGCTGTACACACACACACACACACACACACACACACACACTGCAGACACAGGAAAGCTAAGATGACTTAAGATTACAGCATGAGATAGAGATAAGGAGGAAACACATGTATAGTTTGAAATGTATATATAGTTTGAAATATATAAATGTACATTTTCACACCACGGAAATTTTTGATATGTTGTAATATGTTGAAATATTATAACATATAATAGGCCAAGATATTGCTAAACGTTGAACTTGATATCTTGTAACATGATTCTGATTCTCTTTAGCCGTTATGGGCCTGTCTGGTATAGCGCCACCAACTGGCCAAGGAAAGAATAGGGTTTTGAATATGTGTGTTTTGACACATGATGAATTTTTTTTTTAAAGATATTTTTTTGTGCTTTTTGCACCTTTATTGGATAGGACAGTGCAGAGACAGGAAATGAGCGGGAAAGAGAGACGGGAAGGGATCGGGAAACGACCCCGGGCCGGAACCGAATCCGGGTCGCCCGCATCCACGGCACGGCGCCTCAACCACCCGAGCCATGACGCCCCCAGACACATGATGAATTTTAACATGCTCCTCCTAGACGGTTCACGAGATTCATGTGAAATTTGTTATACGTGATGCCAAGATGTCGCTGATATTAAATTGTGAAGGAATTTTGATATCTTGTAATATGTTGAAATGGCCTTATGATTTTAATATCTTGCCACATAAACAGGAAACGTGTCAGAAAGCCACAGTGCATTGACTGTATGGTCGGATACTTCTTACTTCAATAGATATTATGATTGTCATGATAACCTGATGCCCAATGGACCTGCCTGTTATACCGCCACCACCTGGCCAAGCAGGAAATGTGCCAGAGATTGGCAATGCCTTAACTGATTGATCTGACACTTTACAAAATATTGTGTATTATGATTGTGATGATATTCACGTGTAATTCAGATGCCTAGCACAGAGCCACCATCTGGCCAAGTAGGAAATGGGGAAAAATGTTCAATTCATTGATGGATTGATCTGAAACTTTACAAAATATTGGATATCGTGAGTCTGATGATATACAATTCTGTGCACACTCATACACACACAGTCATATGCATACACACATACACTCTCTCACAAGTATGCACTCACATGCACACGCAACATCTATGAGCACACTCCCTCTTTCACACACACACTTTCTCTCTCTCTCTACCTCTGACAGACACACACACACAATAATAGCGGAGCACCATACCTAAGAAAAAATGGTAAACCCATCGAGTCGATTTTTTGTGGTTTGTCCGTTTACGTGTACCACCAGTCATACACACCGCCTAGTGGTCAGTGTTAGCAATTACCAGTCATACACACCGCCTCGTGGTCAGTGTTAGTAATTACCAGTCATACACAGTGCCTAGTGGCCAGTGTTAGTAATAACCAGTCATACACACCGCCTAGTGGCCAGTGCTAGCCAGTAAAAAAATAAAACAAAAGAGACTGTCTCGGATATAAGAAAATTCTACAACCCAGAAACAGATGGGAGCTCCGCTTTTAGGCAGTGCCTAAATCTATATATTAGTGACCTGCCATCATTGTGCATTTTGTTGCAGACATATGAAAACGCTGCATGTACACACACACACACACTGCAGACACAGGAAAGCTAAGATGACTTAAGATTACAGCATGAGATAGAGATAAGGAGGAGACACATGTATAGTTTTGTACATAAATATACATTTTCACACCACAGAAACACACACACACTTACAGTCTTTGTCTGTCTATCTCTCATCCGTCAAGCAGTCATGGCATTTGCAACATGCACATATGACTGTTTTGTTGGGTGGCGGAACGTCCTGGGTTGCGGAACCACACGTGCAAGGGCCCGTCAAGGCCGCTAGCGGCTTTAATTATTATTCCTATTGCTTAGGCCTAAACTATTATTAAACAAGGGAAACTAACAGAAGTGCTTTGCTTTGAGATTATTGCCAAATTACATAAATATACTGATACGTAGGCCCAATAATTTAACTATCATCATCATCATTATTATTATTATTATTATTATTATTATTATTATTAATCTAGGGGCGGCACGGTGGTGTAGTGGTTAGCGCTGTCGCCTCACAGCAAGAAGGTCCGGGTTCGAGCCCCGTGGCCGGCGGGGGCCTTTCTGTGCGGAGTTTGCATGTTCTCCCCGTGTCTGCGTGGGTTTCCTCTGGGTGCTCCGGTTTCCCCCACAGTCCAAAGACATGCAGGTTAGGTTAACTGGTGACTCTAAATTGACCATAGGTGTGAATGTGAGTGTGAATGGTTGTATGTGTCAGCCTTGTGATGACATGGCAACTTGTCCAGGGTGTACCCCGCCTTTCGCCCGTAGTCAGCTGGGATAGGCTCCAGCTTGCCTGCGACCCTGTAGAAGGATAAAGCGGCTAGAGATAATGAGATGAGATTATTAATCTATTATTACCATTTGCATAAGAACCATTACATCAAGATTTTTTTTTTTACTTTTTTGTTTTAGATTTTTTTTTAACTACACCTTTGAACTTGAAGCACTGCCAAACAGTGCCTCAATAACATACACACACTTATAAAAAGGTCTACCAGAAACATGGGACCTCAAACCGAGAAACCTGAAGACCCACTGTAGCCCTAATACTGACTGATTACACAGTCCCAGTATGAAGAAGGGAGAACTGAACGTAGGCTACGTGCTGACTTTTAACCTCAAATGACAGGCCCAGTCACCCACAGAGATTTGGTAAAAGTCAGCATTCTAATGCGAAGGATGTGCCTGCTTTCTCACCACTAACAGGTCGAAACAAGGAAGACAGGGTGACAAGGCCACTCAGAGCATGTTTTCTGAGTTGAGCCTGTTTCGGTATTTTGTCTTTGTGGCTGTCAAATGTGAAAATGCAGTCTCGCAGAGGTATGTTGAATGGAAAGGCATCAGTGTTTTCACTGCCATCTCACTCAGCTGGGGATATTCATCGCAGCATGACAGCATTCAGACAGAGAAAGTCGACCAAATCTCGACTGCAGACCAGCATCGCACGAAAGCTCCAGAAGTTTATCCTGCACCACAGGTGGCAGAGCGCTCGTTTCTGGGTTGGTGAACGGATCTCTTACCCATTGCTTTTCCATGAGATGGGAAGCATGAATCAAAATGATGCAGTGTTTCGGTAAGGTGTTGCGCAATCACTGCCGGCACCTGCCCCAAATCTACACCTTCATCAGCCAGAGACAACAGACAGCCAAACATGTCAAACACACCTCTATTAACTCTGTTGGTCCAGACTGAGAGCTTCTTTTTGAAAGCCATGATTTTATCATTGGTTTGAAAAATGTCACACGCTTGGCCTTGGATCGACAGGTTTACTATATTGAAATGGTCCAGGATGTCAGAAAGATAAGCTACCTTTATAAGCCAAGACTGATCTCGCAGGTGATCAGCAAGATTGGACTGTTTATTTGTCAAGAATGCCTCAACCTCATGCCTCAACTCGTACACTCTGTTCACCATTTTACCCCGTGACAGCCAACGAACCTCAGAGTGCAAGAGCAGATGAACATGATCTGCACCCATCTCATCACACAGAGCTGTAAATAGACAGGAATTTGTCGGATTGGCCTTAATGAAGTTCACCATTTTGACCACTTGATTTAAAACTTCATGAAGCTCTGTGGACAGGCGTTTAGAGGCAAGTACCTCTTGATGAATAACACAGTGCGTTGCCTGCACTGGTGGTGGAATGGATTTTATCCGAGCAACAACTCTGTTGTGCCTGCCGGTCATAGCCACTACCCCATCTGTGCAGACACTGATGTAACGCCCCTATATCAACCCATGCCCAGAGATGTACCCATCAAGCATACGGAATATTTCTCCAGCGGTTGTGGTCCCTGGAAGCACCTTACAAAACAAAAAAATCCTCATGAAACCGGCCCTCATGAGCATATCTGATGTAGACCAGAAGCATAGCCAAGTTAGAGAGATCCATGGTCTCATCCAATTGAATGGCAAACCAGTCAGATGACTTCGCCCTTTCTAAAATTTGCATTTCGGTGTCTGCTGCCATATCGTCAATTCGACAACAGACCGTGTCATTTGACAGAGGAATCTCTTTTATTTTGGCTGCAGCAGCTGGACCCAACACCTCACTAAAAGCAGTAACAATTGAAGGCATAATTAGCTTCTCCCCAATTGTGAAGGATGCCTGACATTTGGAAATGTAGTGTGAAATCATGTATGATGCCTTTGTTAGCTTTTCATTCTCGGTCAAATTACTTTTCAACACTTTAGTTTGGGTGGCCAATTCATCATGTTTTCTTCTGAAAAAATCCTCTGATTTATCCTTGAGATGCGAATGTTTAGTTTCCAAATGCCGGCATAATTTGGATGGCTTCATAGCTTCGTTGCTTAGCATGGTTTGGCAGATAACACAGATTGGTTTCGGGGGACAACTATCACTTGAAATAAAGCCGAATCGTATGTATGCAGGCACGTAACTATAGCAGGTTCAGCCGCACCTGGGCCCGTGACCGTCGGGGGGCCCGTTGCGGATTTTTTTTTTTTTACAAATCCATCAAATAAACGCTACATAAAATGATAATAGGTCTTTGTTGTCATTCTATTTTGCAAAAGTAACTCTGTTTCTATTGAGATTACAAGGAATTCTGGGTAGGCTGATCTGGGTAGACTGATCTCAGTATCTTTGATGTCTGCATATTTCCATTATCATTGCGAGCGAAACAATGCCCTTCAAACACAAAAGCGGCTCCAAGAAGCGGCAGGAGCGTAGGGAAGAACAGGAAAGGGTGGCAAAACTGCCGAAATTGGACAAATTTGGATTCACCAAGAGCAGTGAGAACAGAACATCAACACCTACGCCTAGCACTAGCAACTGTGAAGAACCGTGCAACAGGTAAGCTCAGCGTTTTACCAACGCAGAGAGTTATTTCAGAGTGCATATTTTTAATGCCACTCTGGACATAATAATCACACAACTCTCTCAAAGATTTACAAGTATGCGGGAAACTTGTCGTTTGTTTGAGGTTTTGCGTCCTACCACCCTTCTGCTGGCAGGTGTTGACCTGCTTGAAAAAGCGAAACGTTTGTCCGACTTTTATGCCAGGGACATTGCACCAACGTTCCCAACTCAACTCCTTTCATTTAGGTCTTGTTTTAAATCAGAGATTGCACAAAAGACATCAATTTTACAACTGGCCAAAATGCTTGTGGTGGATTATGACACTGTAACATCCACATTTGGGGAAGTGTGTACTGCACTCATGCTGTTTCTGACATTACCTGTGACTGTGGCAACAGCTGAGCGATCTTTTTCCAAACTCAAACTTATTAAGACCTACCTAAGGAGCAGCATAGGACAGGAGAGGCTCAGTGGATTAGCTATACTGTCTATTGAAAACACGAGAGCTAGAGAATTAAATATTGGGGACATCATTGATGATTTTGCACAACGTAAGGCTCATAAGATGGCCTTCTAGTGATTCATGCACACTGAGGGTATATGAATATTTGTTTTCTTTGTTTCTGCACATGTGTATAGTTTCTGCGAAGTTCGTGTTTAAGCAAGCATACTGTAGCCTATCTAGCTTGCGGTCTCAGCAGAAGGCGAGGTTTCAGCGCTTTGAATGTTAGGCCTACTTCCATGCGCTAATGTCAATGCAGTATTAGCCTATTTGATTGCCCTATACTATATTAATAAAATGATTTGGAAAGTTTTCCCATATCATTGACTCAATATTGTGGAGTGTGTTTTATTTACAATAATATAAACTACTACTGTACTTCTGGTCCTTGAGGATTGTAGGCACCCATTATGTTAAATCCTCCCTTAAGTGTCACTATGCCCACTAGGGGGCCCGTATTCCACACGTCGCACCGGGGCCCGCGGCGAGCTTCTTACGCCACTGTATGTATGTATGAAGGGTCGTAATTGCGAGTGAATGGGCGATATTTTTTTGCCTCTGGCTCATGTTGTGTATCTGCACTGTTAGATGGGCAGTGTCAGTAATCTTCTCATGGACCGGTACCGGTCCACGGCCCATAGATTGAGAAACACCAACATATTCCCTTCGCTGGAACCAAGGATCCTAGTCCAAACATGTTCCAGCAAGACAATGCCTCTCTGCACAAAGCAATGTCTATGAAGACATAGTTTGCCGAGGTTGGTGTGGAAGAATTCAAGTGGCCTGCACAGAGCCTTGTCCTGAACCCCACTGAACACCTGTGGGATAAACTGGAAAATTGACTCTACCCCAGGCCCCCTCACTAGCATCAGTGTCTGACTAGACTAATGCTCTTTTGGTAGAATGGAAAATCCCCATAGCCACACTTGAAAATCTAAAGGAAAACCTTCCCAGGTCAGTGGTGGTTATTAAGAAAAGGAAAGTGAGGACTAAATCAGGAATAGGATGTTCAAAATCTATGTATGGGTGTGATGGTCAGGTGTCCACAAAATTTTGGACATACTGTATAGTGTAGCATAGACCCTGTTGTAGAAGTCTGACTTAGTGGAGATCCAGATTAAATAGCAATAAATTGTGTATGTATGTATGTATGTATGTACAGTGCTCAGCGTAAATGAGTACAACCCCTTTGAAAAGTAACATTTTAAACAATATCTCAATGAACACAAACAATTTCCAAAATGTTGACAAGACAAAGTTTAATATAACATCTGTTTAACTTATAACGTGAAAGTAAGGTTAATAACATAAACTTATGCCGCTTTTCCACTACCAACGCGGTTGAGTTGGGCTGAGCCGTGCCATGCTGAGTTGGGCTGAGTCGAGCTGAGTGGGGCTGTTGGAGTTGCATTTCGACTACAACCACGCTGAACCGTGCTGGCTGGAAGTGGGTGGACACATTGGGTGGAGTTAGCGAAAGTGGGTGGATGTCACGTGATGTCGTTAGGCGGTGCAAACAGTGACCTTTTAAGCGGTAGTCTCACGACCCGGATAGTAAACAATAAACATGGAGGACATGGAGTCGTTAGTGTTGCTGGTCTTGGTGCTGTGGCTTGTTGTCACCAACAACACCAACAGATACTGGCAAGAGCGTATAGATGAGGCGAGGCGCATAAGGCTTCAGAAATTCTCGTAATTCGTAATTCTTCTTCTTCCGAGTTTACGGTGTTTACAGATCCCAGCGTGCTCGCGGGGCGTGTGAGGACACTCCTCCTCACCAATCAGTGCACAGGGGAGTGTCTCCTCACGCCCCTAGCCCCACTCGGCTCGGTTTGGCTCGCTTCAGCCCTACTCCAAAACCGTGCGAGGTTTGGGTGCTGAGTAGGGCTGAAGCGAGCTGAGTCGTGCTGCTCTGAGGTAGTCGAAACGCGAGCCGTGTCGGGCTGAAGTGAGCTGAAGTGAGCTGAAAAAGGGTAGTGGAAAAGGGCCATTAGATTACATATTTTTCAGTTTTACTCAAATTAGGGTGGTGCAAAAATGAGTACACCCCACAACAAAAACTACTACGTCTAGTACTTTGTATGGCCTCCATGATTTTTAATGACAGCACCAAGTCTTCTAGGCATGGAATGAACAAGTTGGCGACATTTTGCAACATCAATCTTTTTCCATTCTTCAACAATGACCTCTTTTAGTGACTGGATGCTGGATGGAGAGTGATGCTCAACTTGTCTCTTCAGAATTCCCCATAGGTGTTTGATTGGGTTCAGATCAGGAGACATACAGTACTTGGCCACTCAATCTCTTTCACCCCGTTCTTCTTCAGAAATCTAACAGTGGCCTTAGATGTGTGTTTAGTCATGTTGGAAAAGTGCACGACGACCAAGGGCACAGAGTGATGGTAGCATCTTCTCTTTCAATATGGCGCAATACATCTGTGAATTCATGATGCCATCAATGAAATTCAGCTCCCGACACCAGCAGCACTTATGCAGCCCCACCAGCATGTTTCACTGTAGGCACTATGCATTTTTCTTTGTATTCCTCACCTTTGCAACGCCATACAGTTTTGAAGCCATCGGCCCTGGCAAACTCTAGGTGGGCTTTTTTGTGCCTGGGCTTTTGGAGAGGCTTCTTTCATGGACAGCATCCATGCATGCCATTCCTCTGCAGTGCACGCCGTATTGTGTCACGGGAAATAGTCACCCCAGTTTGGCTTTCTACTTCTTTAGATAACTGCAGTGAACTTGCATGCCGATTTTCTTCAACCCTTCTCATCAGAAGATGCTCCTGTCGAGGTGTTAACTTCCGTGGACGACCTGGACGTCTCTGTGAGATGGTTGCAGTTCCATCTTTCTTAAATTTTTGTCCCACTTTTGCTACAGTATTCTGACTGATAAGTAAAGCTTTGCTGGTCTTCTTGTAGCCTTCACCTTTGTGGTGTAAAGAAATTATTTTCTTTGGGGAATTCTGAAGTTGAGCATCACTCTCCATCCAGCATCCAGTCACTAAAAGAGGTCATTGTTGAAGAATGGAAAAAGATTGATGTTGCAAAATATCGCCAACTTGTTCATTCCATGCCTAGAAGACTTGGTGCTGTCATTAAAAATCATGGAGGCCATACAAAGTACTAGACGTAGTAGTTTTTGTTGTGGGGTGTACTCATTTTTGCACCACCCTAATTTGAGTAAAATTGAAAAATGTGTAATTCAAGTTTATATTATTAACCTTACTTTCACGTTATAAGTTAAACAGATGTTATATTAAACTTTGTCTTGTCAACATTTTGGAAATTGTGTTCATTGAGATATTGTTTAAAATGTTACTCTTCAAAGGGGGTGTACTCATTTACACTGAGTACTGTATTTATGTATGCGCCATACAGAGAAATTGAGAGCACCAATAAATGATGCTAGTTGGCAGGGAATGTGGAATATTCAAAGGGGAAAATGCTGGAGGAATGAACTACCTTAGCAGAGAATGAAAAACAATCAATGTACACAGGATAGAAGCTAATCAGCACAGGCAGAACCGGAAAAATGGGCAAAACAATTGTGAAAAAGTTCAAGTGTGTTCATGTTTTCAAACATGGGCAAAGGTTGTGAGAAAGAGAGTGACTGATGCATGATGCCGGTATTTGACCATGTTGGAGCTCACTGTGCACGTTAATTTTGTACTCTGCTTTTAGTTACCCCTTGTATTCCCAAGTATTTCAACAACACGGGCTACAGCCTACAACATACACTGGCAATCAAAAGTTTTGGAACATCTTGGATTCATCATTTCTAACATATACATTTGAAATTTCATCTAAAACTACAGGTGTACAAGTGAAACACAATTTTTATTATTAAATGCTTAGTAGACTATTTAGACTAGAACAGACTATTTATTAATGCGTCCTCATTAACCACTTTATTCTGGTAAGGGTCACTAGTGGAGCCTAGCCTGGAAATTTTGGGTGCAAGAAAAGAATGCACCTTGGATGGGATTCCAGTCCATCACACATGCACACACATTCCCACACTTTCACAGCTAAAGGCAATTTAACATAACCAATCCATGTCACAGGCGGCACGGTGGTGTAGTGGTTAGCGCTGTCGCCTCACAGCAAGAAGGTCCTGGGTTCGAGCCCCGGGGCCGGCGAGGGCCTTTCTGTGTGGAGTTTGCATGTTCTCCCCGTGTCCGCGTGGGTTTTCTCCGGGTGCTCCGGTTTCCCCCACAGTCCAAAGACATGCAGGTTAGGTTAACTGGTGACTCTAAATTGACCGTAGGTGTGAATGGTTGTCTGTGTCTATGTGTCAGCCCTGTGATGACCTGGCGACTTGTCCAGGGTGTACCCTGCCTTTCGCCCGTAGTCAGCTGGGATAGGCTCCAGCTTGCCTGCGACCCTGTAGAAGGATTAAGCGGCTAGAGATAATGAGATGAGATGAATCCATGTCACAGCATGTTTTGGGGAGATAGGAAGAAACCAGAGAACACAGAAGAAACACATGGGGACATGGAGAGAACAAACTGCACAGACAGTCATCTGAGCGAAAGATGGAACTGGGGACCCTGGAACTGAGAGGTACCAGTACTGTGCCACTCTGCCACCATAGAGCAATCTAACCTTAATATAACTGGATGCCTTTAAACAGAAATATTTTTCACCAGAATTATGTGGAAATGTTTGTATTTACTTATTAGATGTTGCTTAAGCTATTGGTTCTCAACTGGTTTTGCTTCATGACCCACATTTTATATTGGACTTTAAGTCATGACCCAGTATAACACTACAGTTGTTTATCATTGGAAGTAAACAAACAAATGCATATAAAATGTTATTGATACCACTAATAATTATCCACTGCATAGGCCTAAGTAAATTATTATTAGCCAACTTTATATGTTTGATAATAGAAAATAAATTACCTTACATATTATTGAAAGTCGTACCTTATAAGTACTGACCATGGAAAAGAGTTTATTAAATGTAATGCAAATGCTTAATCAAGTGCAAAATTAATTATTCATGTTACATTAAGAAAATGGGCCACTATATAAATGCATACACAATCCTGAGTAAGTTCAATTTACAAGCCTAACAAATAAAACACAAAAAAAAATTGCACACTATTTATAAAACAGGCTATATAAAATATGCTACACAATGCAACACATTCCAAAAAAAAAAAAGTTGGGACAGAGACAATTTAGGAATATTAATGAGGTAAAACAATTACATAATCGTGTGATTTGAAATAGGTGATGTCAACAGGTGATTGTAATCATGAATTCATACAAAATCAGTATCAAGGAAAGGCCTAGATTTTGAGGAGCAAAGATGGGCAGAACATCAGCTCATCAACAAATGCATGAGAAAATTATTGAAACTTTAAAAAATGTTCCTCAAAGAAAGCTACAAAGGGATTTGGATACTTCACCCTCTACAGTGCATATCATTGTAAAATGGAGCCCATTCAAGGAATCTGGAAGAATTTCAGAGTTTAAAAGGCAAGGTGCAAGCCTAAGCTGAATTAGCCTGGGCCCGCCCATCCTAAGCGTGACGCAACACGAGGGCCTGTTCCGAGCTTAGTCTGGCCAGGCAGGCTATCTACAGCATTTCCAAGCTCCCAAAAAATCGGGAACCAATCAACTTTGAGCATCTCCAACGGCCCTAGATAGAGGCGTGTTCAAGGTAGTGACGTAGTAGAACTGCGACCGGAAGCCATAGATTGTTTACAGAATCTATGCCAGAAGCGCTTCATTCACATCACGAACATGGAGCAGCGGCAAGCCTTTAACACAGCGGTAGATGCTGTATTGAAAGCATTCAACGGGAAGTTCTCATTGAAAACGGAGCAAAGAGCAGCCCTGGAGGTATTTATTGAAAGGAAGGACGTTTTCGCCTTGCTCCCGACCGGCTTCGGTAAGAGTTTAATCTACCAGTTAGCCCCGTCGCGTCACATACGTCAGAGGAAAGAGTGATGTGATTGGTTTAAGCTTCGTCACAGCCTTTTCTGGCTTCGACCAGTAGCAAACTGAGGCATTTCAGGGAGGCGGGTCAAACACGGGCTCTGGGAAACGGTTTGGCTTAATAGCTTGGCCAGACGAAATGCTCGGAGAGCTTTGAAGTCGCGTTAGCCAGGCTAAAGCTGAATACCCGTGATCTCCAGAGTCATAAAACTGTTTAACCTCTTAAAACTTAACACAGTCTTGGTCTTTATTTACGTTTGTCCATTTGTGTTCAAACCCCATGGATCAAAGCATTTGACGTTGTAGAAGCTGTGCGGTTGTGAATAAAAAATAATTTAATACAACCCAAAATCAGAAAAAGTTGGGACAGTATGGAAAATGTAAATTTAAAAAAAATAGAAAGCAGTATTTCTAAATTTACTTTGACTTGTATTTCATTGCAGAAGTATGGACCCAAGATATTTCATGTTTTGTTTGGTCAACTTCATTTCATTTATGAATATACATCCATTCCTGCGTTTCAGGCCTGCAAAACATTCCAAAGAAGTTAATAATTTTGTAATAAGGCAAAATAAGTAATGTGATTTGAAACAGGTGATGCCAACAGGTGATTGTAATCATGATTTGGTACAAAGTCAGTATCCAGGAAAGGCCTCGTCTTTGAGGAGCAAAGATGGGTCAAGGGTCTCCAGTTCAACAAATGCATGAGAAAATTTTGTAATGTTTAAAAATAATCTTCCTCAAATAAATATAGGAAGGCATTTAGATATTTCGCCCTCCATGGTGCATAATATGAAACAATTTAAGGAATCTGGAGGGATTTCGAAGTATAAAAGGGCAAGGGTACAAGCCTAAGCTGAACACCTGTGATCTCTGATCCCTCAGATGGCACTGCATCAAGAATTGTCATTCCTATATAGCTAATATAGTAGAGTGGGGTAATACGCCCCCGTGGGGTAATATGCCCCCGGCCTGTTTTACCCAAAATAACCACCAGATGGCGCAAAGTTACTTTTCTATTGTTGCTATGGACTGGCTAGACAACGGGGATATACAAATATCCACTGTGGATCGCATATCAGCAACGCAGCGGAGAGAAATCAAATTTCATGGTAAGTGATATAATTTTCAGATATCAGTAAAACTGTATTTAGATAGCTGCTATTTCGTCAGATATCACAGCTGTGTATGTGGTATGAGTAGACAAGTCAGTACGTTAAAAAAAATACATTAGGTATAAAAAGTTGAATCACATTTTGAAAGTAAGACCCTTTTTTGTAAAAGTGTAGTCTGTGGGGTAAAACACCCCCTTAATGGCGGGGTAAATGGCCCCCAGGGGGCTTCGTTTCCTTTTATCATAATTACTGTATTTCATACATTTCTGAATAGCAGATACATAGTTTTTAATAACATCTCGCTTACCTGGTTGAGTAAAGCAAGTAATTTGAACTTGATATTAAAAATAATTGAAATTTAAAAAAAATTTAAATTAAAATGCAAAATATAATAAAATAATGCATCTATTCATTAATTCAGGGATGGGTGGTTCTCCACTATAGTTGCAAATTGGGATATGGACCTTGAGCAAACTGATAAGTTCATAAGGCAGAATTCTGGTAGCCAATTTTGGAGTTTTATCAAAGTATCTTCTTATTGCTCGATATGGCAAAATTCAAGGTCAAAGGTCAAGGTCATTTCAAGGTCAAGGTTGCCCTTGTCTCTGTCAGTACACAAACAGGTCTCTGAAATGCCTAATAAATCCATAATCTCTGACCAAAATCAAAATGTAATTGACCCCAATTACAAATCTGGGCCTTATTATAAATAATTATATTTGAAAATGTATATTTATCACAATAGAACAATAAATATATGTATTAAAAGGGTGCAGCGTTTGTGTACTGACAGCATGTTTGTGTACTGACATGTTCAAAAATAAGACAACGAAGTTGATTATTTGAACAGAACAGTAATAGATTTAATTTTTGAACCTCAAAAATGGCAACAACATTAACCATGTGTTAACAAAATTAGGAACAAAACATATAAGAACCTAAGGCAACATTTCATGACACCAATTATAAAGTAGCCTAATTAACATTTCCTCACTTTTCTAAATTTGCCCGTGCTTTTGACATTGTAGTCAATCCAAACAATGTCCAAATTCATGACTACACCAGGCGCTGGATAAATATCCTAATCACTACACCAAACCTGGGTGATTTTTTACTAGTTGGGTCCATGTAGATGTAGGAATCATCATGTGCCTAGAGTTCTTGGAATTAACAGTTTGTAAAAGGTGAGTACGGGGGGGGCAAATTCAAATTCAGTACAAGTCAAGTCAGTACACAGACACTCTCAGAAATTGACTAGGCCTAATCAGAAAACCTTTAAAGATATCCTGGTAGGATACATGTACTAGGTATAGGCCTATATACTAGTAGGTTGACAAAAGGGATCGAGAGACATCAAACTGTCATCCTATCAAATTGGTCAATACACTAACACAATAGTCAGTACACAAACAGACCCCGGTGTTAGTGTATGGACTGTTAGTGTATGGACAAATAGTTCATCATCTGGTCACCAGGGTGCAGATGTGTATATGATGCCTGTGCATTGTAGTCTAGTTGAAAGGTCTTCTAACTCACATTCATGGCACAAACATGTTTTCATGACAAAGCTGGGCCTACATCATTCTAGAAGTGTTAGTGTATTGACTGCTATTATAAATTCTGTTAAAAATTGCCATACAAACCTGAACAATGCTGGAAAACTACCACAATATGAAATTCAATGTTTCCCTCCCTTGAACTTGTGGGATTCCCACAATGCACTGCAGTCATCTCATTAGAATAGTTCTGTCCATTTACCCCAGGTGTCTCTAGTTAGTACTGTTATGCCGCTTTTCCACTACAAACGCGGCTGAGCCGTGCCGTGCCGAGTCGAGCTGAGTCGGGCTGAGCGGGGCTATTGAAGTTGCATTTCGACTACAACCGCGCTGAACCGTGCTGGCTGGAAGTGGGTGGACACATTGGGTGGAGTTAGCGAAAGTGGGTGGACGTCACGTGATGTCGTTAAGCAGCGCAAACAGTGACATCAGTAACAGTGGCGGAACAAGTCAGAGCCGGGCCGGGGGCGGGGCAAATGACCGGGCACTTTATTAAAGCTTATCATAACATCGTTTTAGGCTACAAAATGTCCGCAACTGCGGTGTTTACCAATTTCAACACTACCGGGTGCAACTATGTTATTTAGTACATCAAGTCCTTCAAACGAACATGTAACTCAGAAACAAAAAACATTAGGATACTGTACATGGCTCATAATAAAACATCAATAGCCTATACTGCGCACATTATTTGAAGGGCATACGAATGAGCGCTCAGAGGTTGCAGCGGTGACAGGAAGAGTCAGAAATAAAAGGAGGGCTGTGCAAACCTCACTGAATGCACTGTGTTTACCAATTTCAATACTATGGGGTGCAACTATGTTATTTTGTACATTAAGTCCTTCAAACGAACATGTAACTCAGAAACAAAAAAACATTAGGTGACATACTGTACATGGCTTATAATAAAACATCAATAGCCTACTGCGCGCATTATTTGAAGGGCATACGACGAGCCTTGCGCTCCGCGAACTCGTCCACGATGCTCTATCTGATTCAGTGAGCTTTTAAGCGGTAGTCTCACGACCCGGATAGTAAACAATAAACATGGATGACATGAAGTCGTTAGTGTTGCTGGTCTTGGTGCTGTGGCTTGTTGTCACCGACAACGCGGACAGATACTGGCAAGAGCGTATAGATGAGGCGAGGCGCATAAGGCTTCAGAAATTTTCGTAATTCGTAATTATTCTCCTTCCGGGTTTGCGGTGTTTACAGATCCCAGCGCGCTCACGGGGCGTGTGTGGGCATGTGAGGACACTCCTCCTCACCAATCAGTGCACAGGGGAGTGTCTGCTCACGCCCCCAACCTCAGTCAGCACGGTTTGGCTCGCTTCAGCCCCACTCCAAAACGGTGCGAGTTTTAGGGGCTAAGCAGGGCTGAAACGAGCTGAGTCGTGCCGGTTTTTGGTAGTCGAAACGCGAGCCGTGTCGGGCTGAAGTGGGCTGAAGCGAGCTGAAGTGAGCTGAAAAAGGGTAGTGGAAAAGGGCCATTAGTGTACTGACTTAATTACTTGGGACACCAAAAATCAATTTCTTGGCGGGAAAATTTCTGACTAGTATTGGAAAGATTTTCAAAATGTGCTTTTCTTCATGCTGCATGGACAATATTGATCATATTTAAATGGGTGACACAAAATAATAACACCAATAAATATTTTTCAGCAAGGGTTTATTTTCCTTCTGGGATGTATGAGACACGCATTTTGGACCCCCTTGGGTACTTCCAATGAAAAATTCTACCAACACTTATATTAATTAATTTTTATAATCAATAGGAAGGCATATGAACACAGACACCCTGATTTTTATTTAAAGGCCTGGTCTCAGAATACTTGTTAAGTGAGGTGACACCAATTTGCAACTATAGCGGAGAACCACCCGGATATTTTCTTGTTTCTTTCACATTATAGGCTTAAGTAAACACTTTTGCTATCCAAACAGCTTTTTTTGAGTGAGGGGGCCTATAGAGATCTTGCAGTCACGTGACCGGAAAGTACACAGCCGCCATCTTGTCGGTAAGAAACACAGCTGAATACTGCTGCACTCGTGTACAGAATGGATCAATTTCAACCGACGGACTACACGGCTCATTTTTCTAATGAACAGATAACTAGATATATGTCTAAAATAAACGATCTACAGATTAGTGACCCTTATGGCTTACCGGACGTAGTTTTCACGACCGTGTCAGTGGATATTGAACTGCCAGTGGAATACCCAGACGTGCATAATTACCTCATTAACTTTCCCTCGCTGTTCAGTGGTGAAGCACTGCGTGCTTATAAATCTCTGGACAGTTATCTTTACAGAAATTCAGGATTTGTCAGCGACTCAGATGTGGCATCTTGTAAACAAGAAAATAATCCTCATTGGACGGGTAAGTCACTTAACTGACCAGCCAATTATAGAATAGAATAAGGTAATTCCAAATCGTCTGTCTTGTTTACCATGGATCTGGCATTGGAGAGGTAGAGGCTTGGCAGTGGAGATTTGAGTGGCTGTTTTCTGAGCTTAGTCAACAGGCCAGCTCTGCCTGCAGCCTCGCTTTTGCTTCCGCTCCCGGCGCCGCCTCCTTCGCCTGCCAGACCCGATAACAATCCACGGAGACCCCGCTCGTCTCACTATCTCGTCCGGAATGTTGTGCATGCGATGGAAATCGCTACAAACCGTCATTTTCTGCTGGAAACCCATGTCCAGTAAGTCCATACGGTTGTAGTGGATATTGAAGTCCGATACAGATGAATAATACGCAAAAATACACACAAAAAACATAAAAAACATGCACAGGTAGGGAGAGCTTGTAGCCGCAGCCGTTGTAGTAGAATTGTATATAGTAGGGTTTTCCAGAAGAAAAGGTAGAAGTAGAACCAAAAGTAGAAGTAGAAGGCGGAAAATGGCGTTTGACCGACAAGATGGCGTCTGTCACAATCTGGATCGGCTGTGACGTCACATGCAAGTGCTCCATTGCCCCACCTCAGGGGGCCTTTTACCCCACTGGGGGGTTAAAAGGCCCCCTTGGCACAATGTTTGTTTTTGTTTAAAAAAAAAAATTAAGTATTAACTTTAGGCAAACTTTAGGTGGCATTATTGTTCATGTCACTGTTGTCAAAAACTATGATTAAAACTAAACACATGGTTCATTTCAACTTGGAGAAAAACTGAATTTTCCTTAAGGGGGGCTTTTTCCCCCACTCTACTCTATAACTACATGGAGTTAGGATTACTTTGGAAAACCTTTGCCAAGCACTACAATATGGAGTTAGTGTCAGAAATGCCAGTTAAAACTTTACTGTACAAAAAGGAAGCCTTATGTGTCTTGAAATGCTGTTAACTTCTCTGGGCTCTGAGGCATCTCCGATGGACTATTACACAGTGGAAACGTACTGTGGTCACTGTGTGCCCTGGAAAGAAGATGAAAAGGACCATCCAAATTGTTACCAGCAAAAATACCAAAAGCCAGGGTTTATCATGGTATGGGGTTGTGACAGTGCCCTTAGCAAAGGGCACTTCTGCGATGGCAGCATTAATGCAGAAAAGTATGTTAAGATTTTGGAGCAACATATGCTGCCTTCAAGATGACATCTTTTCCAGAGATATTTCAACAAGACAATGCAAAAACCACTTTCTGCACACATTACAAAGGCATAGATGTGGAAGAAGAGGTTGCCTGTCCTCTCTGTGCCCTATAAAGAACGTGTGGTGAATTCTGACAAGAAAAATATGACAAAATTGACCCCGTATTACTGTACACTTTAAAATGCTAGTCTTACGAAAATGACATCACCCCTGAAAATTATACCTTATAAAACTAGACATGTTAAATAGTTGACTGTCTAAATTGTATTTTAATTCGAGCCCGGGAACATGTTCTATTTAGCTGGTAAAGTTTGGCTCTTTGAGCCTGCCATTACACGAATGCGTTTCTGGTAAGTTACTGTTAATTCAAAGGAAGTGACATCATATGCAAAATCAAATCAAATCAAATCAAGTTTATTTGTACAGCGCTTTTAACAATAAACATTGTCGCAAAGCAGCTTTACAGAATTTGAACGACTTAAAAACATGAGCTAATTTTATCCCTAATCTATCCCCAAAATGCTTGAAAGTTCGTGGTATTTTTGGCTTTGCAAAGTGTAGCTTGTTTTTAACTTCTTTTTTTTTAAATTCCACAACAAAACTAAAACCAAGGCATGCCTCCTAAGAGGCGTGTCATTCAAGGCTGTTCAAGTGTAGCCAATAAAAAAAAAAAGCGGAATTTTGATCCGATTTGTACAGACAAAGAGAGGTAACTTCAAGCCAACAGGACGGTTTGGTGTCTGTTCCATACATTTTGAAAAAGATAAATTTGTGAGACAGATTCACATAGAAGGATTTGAGCAACGTCTGGTACACAGAGCAGTTCCTACGATCTGGAAACAAAAGTCCAAAGCGCCATCCCAAAGAGCTCACCGCACAGTAAGTGTCAAGCTTGTGTTTAGCCTGTTGCTTGAATTTATTAGTTGTCCTTAGTCTTTTATTCTTTTCACTGATAGCAGTTCTGAAGTTTTATACAAGGCGAAATAATGGTAGTAATTAGGCACGCACTTTCACTTTTAGTGCTGGAGCTGGTAGGAGCGGCTGGCGCATTGTGCCATATGCATTGTGCGCAGTGAGCGTGCAACAGCTATAAGGGTTCACCACCAAAACTAAGGTGCTCATAAAACTACCAACTTTTTCTGGTTCAAACAGTACCAGTTAGGACCATGTATACCATTTCTATTTTGTGATACAACGTTAAGTAGAGGTGTGTGGGTGGGGTGTCACAGCACAATTACCTTTATTTATTTATTTTTACTAAAAATTCCAATGCTGTAGATGAAGGAGAGGCTGGAAATGCTGTTTCTGTTTGTGCCTGATACCGTATTTGAAGGAGGAGCTGCTATTTGTACAACAGTAGACAGAAATGCTTCAGCTGTTTTGGCTATAGCACACTCGGATGAAATACCGAAAGGAGAAGAGAGTGGTTGTTAAGACAGTTTATTTTGTTTACAGGCAGTATTTGACAGAAGATGTGTTACTAGTACCTGAAGATACAGTATTAATTGAACAGCGTACATTTTGCTCATGTTGTGAGAGAATCTCTTTCAGAGCCTATAAATACAGGAAAAAACAAAACAAGAGTTAGTTGAGAGAGATAACAGGATGGTGTCCATTCATTTGATATTGAAATCTTGTTTTTAGATACAATATAATGTTGCACATGTTTCAGTGGACAAAAAGGCAAGGACAATATTCTGAAATACACAGGGAAGTTTATCATCAAGTGATAAATTATAAATTAATCTTGCAATGGCTTTTACCTTTGCGCCAATTCCATGATTATTATAGAGATTTTTCCTTAAAATTTAAAACAGGTTAAAGTTACCTTAAAATCAGCTCTCTGTAAAGGGACACTGTAAGACGATCATAGGTTTTGGAATTTTGAAAAAAATCTTTTATGGTTGGAGAGAGAGTGTGATTTTAGTAAAAAAATAAAATAAAATAATAATAAATAAATAAATAAATAAATAATAAACGTAAGTGCGTGCTGAACCCCCTAACACACACACACACCTACTTATTATTGTAGCACAAAATAGTAAGGGTGTATATGGTTCTAATTGGTACTGTTAGAACCAGTAAAGTTTGTAGTTTTATGAACAACTTAGTTTTGGAGGTGAATCCTAACAAATTCCTGGCTTCTGCGTGCTCGCTGTGCACACTGTGTATGGCACAAAAGTGAAAGTGCCTAATTACTGCCATTATTTCGCCTTGTGCCTACCAAGTGAGGTTACAAAGATGACAATTACAAAGAGACACTGCTTTATCATAACTGTGAAAGCTGAACAAATCAGTAAAAACAAACAAACAAAAACAAACAAACAAACAAAAACTAGAAAAGCACTCGGAGAGCGCAGACCTCTGCCAAGAATCCTTTAAAAAATTCCGGGATCCAGACAGAGATCCGGATCACCGCCAAAATTTAATGGATTGTTACTTGTGCCCAGTCACACCTCTGGAAAAAATTTCAGAGCAATCCGTTCATAACTTTTTCCGGAATGTTGCTAACAGACAAACCAACAAACAAACAAACAAACCAACGCTACCGAAAACATAACCTCCTTGACGGAGGTAATAAAGGGCAGCACAGTGGTGTAGTGGTTAGCACTGTTGCCTCACAGCAAGAAGGTGCTGAGTTCGAGCCCAGCAGCCCGCGAGGGCCTTTCTGTGCGGAGTCTGCATGTTCTCCCTATGTCTGTGTGGGTTTCCTCCGGGTGCTCCGGTTTCCCCCACAGTCCAAAAGACATGCAGGTTAGGTTAATTGGTGGCTCTAAATTGACCATAGGTGTGAATGTGAATGGTTGGTTTGTCTCTGTGTCAGCCCTGCAATAACCTGGCAACCTGTCCAGGGTGTACCCCGTCTCTCACCCATAGTCAGCTGGGATAGGCTCCAGCTTGCCTGCAACCCTGTAGAACAGGATAAGCAGTTACAGATAACAGATGGACGGGTGGGTAAATAAAGAAATAAATAAAAATAATAATAAATAAGCAAACTATGATTTGTATCATATATTAATTTTCTGGGTTCCAAAATACCACTCGAGCAGTTGTTGCTCTTCTGCTTCACAAGCAACTTGGCTTGCATATTCATCCACCTCTTTTTCCGTGGCTATAGGTCCTCAGACAACCAACTAAAGATTGAGGACAAATTTAAAGAGTTTTTGTTGTCTTTTTCAAAAGAATCTGTAAGATAAAATTAGGTACTACCTTCCATTCAAATTAAAACAAACATGCAACAGATGATGTACTTTGATGGGTTTCAATTTTATCATGAGAAGATAAATTTCTCCAAACTCACATGTACGTATATTATTCGTATTACTATAAACTACAGTGTGCTTTAGGGATTTATAGCAAAATGTTTTGAAAACAAAAGATACACGATTCATGAAAACACTGACTGGATTCAGGTCAACTTGTCAGATTCAGAAGGATTTCACAGTGATTTCAAAATCAACATCACTATTTAGAATTAAATTCCTCCAACTCATCATTTCTATTAATTCATTTTTTACGTTTTCTTTCAGCTTGTCGCTTTTCTCTAACTCTTTCACATCTTTCCTTTTCTTCCTCTGTCAAAACTCTTTTTCTCTTCTGGGTTTTGACCATCTTTCTCTCCTTGGTTAACTTGTTCTGACATCTTTTTAAAGTTTGTATTAAAGTTTGTAAAAATTATTTTGTTGCGCTGTTTGAGTTGTTCATGGTGGGAAAACCCGATAAATATGAAATTATCTGTCGACAAAAATAAGTTACGGTATGTAGGCGGGCTCGCGCTTCTAGTTCCTGCCAAAATCAAACAGCCGATCAGAATCGTGAGGGGCATGGACGGATGGACACACACACACGGCTGCGATCCCTGTGTGCACGTGAAAAATCAACTCGAAGGGTTACTATATATATATATATATATATATATATATATATATATATATAATCATTATCTCTCTAGCCGCTTTATCCTTCTACAGGGTCGCAGGCAAGCTGGAGCCTATCCCAGCTGACTACGGGCGAAAGGCGGGGTACACCCTGGACAAGTCGCCAGCTCATCACAGGGCTGACACAGACACAGACAACCATTCACACTCACATTCACACCTACGGTCAATTTAGAGTCACCAGTTAACCTAATCTGCATGTCTTTGGACTGTGGGGGAAACCGGAGCACCCGGAGGAAACCCACGTGGACACGGGGAGAACATGCAAACTCCGCACAGAAGGGCCCTCGCCGGCCACGGGGCTCGAACCCAGGACCTTCTTGCTGTGAGGCGACAGCGCTAACCACTACACCACCGTGCCGCCATATATATATATATATATATATATATATATATATATATATATATATGTGAGTGATTCCACGCTTATGGGTACTGAAATGGGGACATGAACTTATTCACCTAAAACCATTTCTTTTTTTACCATCAGGTCACAAAACATGTAATCTTTAATGAATGATATGTTAAAAGATAACTTGAATTTTCTGAGATGTAATAAAAACATATTTATATGCCAAAGTCAAGCCTATGAGTTCCAAAATGATGTCTGTTACATTACTTCTGTTACGATTGTCCATCTCGCGTCTGTTACAAATTAATTACAATCTAGCTATATACCATGTTAATCTTATTGAAAGAATGTGTATGTTTATTCTACTACACGTTTATTAATTATATTTGCTAAAACATCACCTTCCTATGTTTCAAAAAGTAATTCTACATTGTTAAAATTGAGAATATATATGTCCACAACACTTCTGTTCCGTTCTGACTTTGGCATATAAATATGATGTTTTTATTACATCTCAGAAAATTAAAGTTATCTTTTAACATATCATTCATTAAAGATTACATGTTTTGTGACCTGATGGTAAAAAAAAGAAATGGTTTTAGGTGAATTTTTAAAAATAAGTTCATGTCCCCATTTCAGTACCCATAAGCGTGGAATCACTCATATATATATTTTTTTTTTTAAATTCAAGAAAGGTAGCACAATATAGGATGAATTTAAATACAATGTCTTGAATTGTTTTTCTTTGTGTTTTTTTCCAATCAAAACCCACCCTCCCACAACACCCACATACTGCTGTAAATAAAAGGGAAAAAAAAGTACATAATCATAACCGTAATAACATTTATAACAGAAAAATGCAATATAAATTAAAATAGACTAAATAAAAATAAAGACAAGGGGGGGGCAATCTGCACTCTATGCCTATAGTTATGCAAGATCAAAACATAACACAGGGCCCTATTAAATTATGGGAAGATCTTGAGCCTGTCAAAATACAAAATCAGTGGCTCCCATATTTTGTAGAATTTTCTTATTGAACCTCTGGTAAAATACTTAATCTTCTCTAACTTCAGGAATAACATTAGGTCGCTAAGCCAGGCCGACACTTTGGGTGGGTCCGGAGATTTCCACTGCAAGACTATTCTTCTACGGGCTATCAAAGAGGCAAAGGCAAAAGCATTCTGTTTAACAGTGGCCAGCAAGATCTCATTAATCAATACTCCAAAGATGGGCATTTCTGCAGAGGGTTTCACTTTGGTTTTGAATGCATCATTCAAAGTTTTGCAAACAGATGACCAAAAATCTCTTAATTTAGAGCAGGTCCAAAACATATGGGCCATATCTGCTGGTGTAGAATTACAGCATTCACACCTATCTGGAATGTCAGAATAAATTCTGGATAATTTGGATTTGGTGTAGTAAATTCTGTGAAAAACTTTGAACTGTATCAGGCTAAGCCGGGCACAAGATGATGTTCCATTAACTCTAGTCTGAGTGCAGTCCCAAACTGCTTCAGACACTTCCATCCCAAGTTCTTCAGCCCATTCGGTTCTAAGCCTGTCTAGTGATGTTTCCTGAAGGGAACTAATTATATTTGAGATAATTGAGATATGTCTCCCATGCTGCATAGGAGCCCACAAAACCTTCTCAAGTCCTGTGTCTGATGGTAAAGCAGGAAATACTGGACTATGGCTTTGAATAAAGTGATGGGCCTGAAAATACCTGAAATAAGTCTGACCTCTGCAGGTGAAATTTTCCAGAAAGATCAGAAAAACTGCCAGAAAGATCATCTATGTAAAAGTTGTAGCATATAGTTAGACCATTCCTATGCCACAGTGTGAAGGTGCTATCCAGTTTGGCAGCAGGGAAGAGGTGATTGTCACAGATAGGGCTATATGTAGAGAATTCTTTTAGCTTGAATTTTTGTCTGAATTGTGCCCATATTCGAAGAGTAGAAATTACCACAGGGCTTGATGTGAACTTAGATGGTGAGAATGGTAATCCTGCTGTAATTAAAGCAGAGAGTGAGGTAGAAATGCACAAGTTTGACTCAATTTTGCACCAATCCAGCTGTGGAGCCTGATACCAATATATTACTTTTTGTATATTGGATGCCCAATAACATTTTCTCATATTGGGAAGTGCTAGGCCACCCTGGTCTCTAGGTCTTTCCAAAAATTCTCTGCGGATTCTAGGATTTTTACCGGCCCCCAAAAACGAATAGATTAATTTATTCAAAGACTGGAAGAAAGATTTGGATAAAAATACTGGGAGACATTGAAACGGATACAAAAATCTAGGTAAGACATTCATTTTTATACAATTAACTCTACCTGAAAGAGATAAATAAAGGCCAGACCATCTCTTTAAATCTGATTCCAACTTCAGTAAAAGGGGTTTGAAGTTCTCTTCATAGAGATTAGAGAAAGTACGGGTGATATGTATCCCCAAGTACTTAAAGCCAGTCTTTGACATATGGAAAGGGAGTGCAGAGTCTGATATCTGAAGGGCTAAATTATTGATGGGAAAACATTCACTTTTAGTAAAATTTAATTTGTAACCAGAGAAAAGCCCAAAGTCATTAAGGATATTAACAATATTAAGGACGCTTGACACTGGATCCGAAATATAAAGAAGCAGATCATCTGCATATAAAGAGATGCGATGCTCAGTTCCCAACCTATGAATTTCAAGGATGTTGGGGGTTGTCCTAAACTTAATTGATAACGGCTCAATAGCTAATGCAAATAAAAGAGGGCTGAGGGGACATCCCTGGCGTGTGCCCCTTGACAGAGAAAATAGTTGGGAAGATAACTTATTAGTAATTACAGATGCTTTAGGAGAGGTATATAATAAGCAGATCCAGGATATAAAATTTGAGCCAAAACCAAATTTCTCCAACACAGCAAATAAATAACACCACTCAACTCTATCAAAAGCTTTTTCAGCATCCAGGGAGACAACCACCTCAGGCATCTCCCTGGATGCTGGAGATTGTGGAGAATGTATAACATTTAAGAGTTTGCGTATATTTGTGAAGGACTGACTGACGGCCTCTCATGAATCCAGTTTGTTCCGGTGAGATGATTTGGGATATTACACTATCTAGTCTTGATGCAATAAGTTTAGCCAAAATCTTGACATCTGTATTTAGCAAGGATATAGGTCGGTAGGACCCACAATCAAGTGGGTCCTTACCTGGCTTTAAAAGAAGTGAAATGGATGCCTCGGTCAGGGTCTGTGGTAAATGGTTCTGATTAAAGGAATGATTGAACATTTCAAGCAGAATGGGAGCAAGTTGAGAAGAAAACTTCTTATAAAATTCAACAGGATAGCCGTCAGGCCCTGGAGACTTGCCGCTTTGCATTTTATGAATGGAATCAATTATCTCCTGCAAATGTATGGGTTCATCAAGATCGTTTTTGGCAACCGCATTTATGTTTGGAATGTCTAAATTATCCAAGAAAGTTGTCATATTTGAGTTATCTTGTGGGGATGTAGAAGTATATAGTTCTGAGTAAAATTCTTTAAAAGTATTATTAATCTCAAGTGGATCTACAGTCAGAGACTGAAGTATTACGAATCTGTGGGATTAAGCGAGATGCGGATCTACATTTCAGCTGATAGGCCAGAAGACGGCCAGCCTTCTCCCCATGCTCATAATAGTGACCCTTTAACCACAGCTGCTGCTTCTCAGTTCTTTCTGTAGGCAATAAATCATATTGAATTTTCAGTCCAACCATCTCTTTATATACAGTGCAATGCAATAATGAGTACACCCCCCCTGAAAAACAACATTTTTCACAGTATTAAAATGAACACAAACAATATGTCCCAAACAGTTCCTCGATGATGTTTATTGCACTATGTTCTTACATTATAACTCAAGCAGAAAGGTGAAAAGATGCCTTAAATTACATATTTTTCTGTTTCCGTGAAAGTGGGGTGGAGCAAAAGTGAGTACACCCCACAACAAACTCAATTACATCCAGTACATTTAGTACTTTGTATGGCCTCCATTATTTGCAATGACAGCCCCAAGTCTCCTTGGCATGGACTGCACAAGTTGACAACATTTGGCTACATCAATCTTTTTCCATTCTTCAAGGATGACATCTTTCAGAGCCTGGATGTTGGATGGAGAGTGATGCTCAACCTGCCTCTTCAGTATTCCCCAAAGATGCTCTATAGGGTTCAGATCAGGTGACATACTTGGCCATGGAATCACTCTCACCCTGTTCCTCTTCAGAAAGTCAGCAGTGGCCTTAGATGTGTGTTTTGGGTCATTGTCATGTTGAAAAATGGCACGACGACCAACGGCCCGAAGTGATGGAAGCATCTTAGCTTTCAGTATAGAGCAGTACATTTGAGAATTCATGATGCCATCAATGAAATGCAGTTCTCCAACACCCGCAGCACTCATGCAACCCCACATAAGAACACTACCCCCTCCATGTTTCACTGTGGGCACCATGCATTTTTCCTTGTACTCCTCACCCTTGCGACGCCAGACTGTTTTGAAGCCATCAGTTCCAAAAAGATTGATTTTGGTCTCATCACTCCAGAGTATAGAGTCCCAGTAGCCTTCATCCTTTTCAGCATGTGCCCTGGCGAACTCCAGACAGGCTTTTTTGTGACTGGGCTTTAGGAGAGGCTTCCTTCGGGGACGACACCCATGCATGCCATTCCGCTGCACTGTACGGCATATTGTGTCACATGACACATTCACTCCAATTTCAGTCTCTACTTCCTTAGATACCTGTTGTGCACTTGCATGCCGATTTTCCTCAACTTTTCTCATTACAAGCCGCTCCTGCCTGGGTGTTAATTTTCTTGGCCGGCCTGTACGTCTCTGTACTTTGGCTGCAGTTCCATCTGTCTTGGATTTTTGGATCACTTTTGCAACCGTGTTCTTACTGATAAGTAAGCCTTTACTGATCTTCTTGTAGCCCTCACCTCTCTTGTGTAAAGCAATAATCCGCTTTCTCAGATCCAGAGACATTTCCTGGCCATGAGGTGCCATTGCTGACAGCAGGAAATGGGAAAGGGTGGTTTGCTTTAGGTAACAGCCTTTTGTAGCCAACTGCCTAATTAACACCTGTGTAATGACTAATTAGACTCACCTGTGGTTAATTGTTTGTTCAGGTCCACATTGGTAGCCTAAAAAGTTGCTTTACTCAGAGCCCTTCAGTGGGGTGTACTCATTTCTGCACCACACAAATTTCACTAAAACTGAAATAAAAATCATTTAAGTTATATTATTAGCCTTTGTTTTGAGTTCAAAAGCTCAACAGAACCTGTGTTTAACTTAGTCTGGGAACATTTTGGAAATATATCTTTGTGTTCCTTGTCATATTGTGTGAAATGTTACTTTTCAAAGAGGGTGTACTCATTATTGCATTGCACTGTAACTCTGGAGTTGGGGTGGCAGAAAATTGCTGGTCCATACTTCTTATTGACGCAATGAGTTCTTGTTCCTTCTGTTTTCTCTCTTTATTACGTGGAATTGTATAAGATATGACCTCCCCTCTTATAACAACTTTAAGTGTCTCCCACAATGTAGATGGAGATATGGAGTCTGATTTGTTAAATAGCATAAACTCATCTATTGCTTTTGATATGTATTCACAAAAGTGACTATCTGTCAGTAGGGCTGTATTTAATCTCCAGGTACTACGCTGCGCCAGGTTTTGAGAGATTAAAACATCAAGAGATACTGGAGGATGATCAACAATAGCAGTGTACTCTGTTTTCTTCATAGCAGGAAGAAGTTTTTTATCAATAAAGAAAAAAATCTATCCTACTATATAAGCATGCACCGATACCGATACTGGCATCGGCCCCGATACTCCACTAATATACTCATACTCGTACTTGTCAAACAGTTGCCGATACCATGAACCGATACCAGTGCCGATCCCATGCGCCGATACCAATGTTCCCCGCAGCGCTTTTTGTTCCATTCAAGAGAGAAAAAAAAACTGAAGCATTGTTGAGCTCAGGCTTGAGCATAATATGATAGGCTATACCATGCGCCGATAGTGTTCCGTGAAGCGCCTTTTGCCAGCGTCCGTTCGAGGAAAAAAAGCCTCTCCCAGGAAAAAAATTGTAAATCTCAAGCATTGAGCGTAGGCTAATTTCGTCAGAAGACAAAAAAAAATTGTTCGACAACAACCCATTTTTCCATGACGAAGATGTGTTTGCGTAGTCATGAAACAGTGCCGTCACAACATCTTTCCCCAACACTGTCATTTTAAACCTCTCTCCACACTCCACTCCCTTTCGCTGCCATACGCAGATAGGCCTACGCTAAGATCCCCAACGTTGTCCTTTTTTAATGTTGGCTATTCGCCTAGGTAAGGGTTTTGTAGGACAGGCTACTCACTAACAAACAAATGAAAATCGGATTTTTGTATAGGTGAATCCAACCGGCAGAGTTTTTAAGTACGAGTCCAACCGGGAGAGTTTAAGAGTGAAGAGTGAGAGAGAGAGCTTTAAGAAATGGCTGATTGAGTTTTCCAACTTGTTTCAGTTGAGGGCAACGCTAAGACCAAGGAAATTGACGTCCCATCTACAGGTATGGAGCTCCACGAGCACGGGACGCGATGTTGCGAATGGACAGCAACAGCGTCTGCCTAACAAGTTCTGCGACTGAACAAGAGCGTGCTCGAGGCATTCAACTCTCCTGCAGCACACAGCAGGATGTGCGCACATGCACATGAGGGGGGGGGGGCATATTTTAGTCTGCATTACTGGCGATGGAAATTAAATAATACATCGTCGCCGGCCGCCACTGTTATCTTGTGCGCTCTCTGTGATGTTGCGATGGTCACTGCTCCTCCCTTTCACGCCCTTGTCTTGTTGCTAAATGTAATTGGAGTAGTTTAAGCGCACCACCAGAACAACCCTTAAGTCAACCAAGACCGCAATGTTGCGGAAGGCCGATGATAGAGGGGGTAAGTGACCAGCGGAGTGAAATGATCACGCTGCATGTGGTAACTCACTGCTCTCTCCTCCCTTCATCAACAATCGGTCTTACATGTTGCAAGAGTGCAAGTCTTTCTTGACTTCGAAAGTTGGACATTGTAATCTAATCCAAATAAATAGCAGCCTTTTTCAGAAATTGCAGCAGCTAAATATTTAATTCTTTGTGTAGGCTATTTGCAATGAGTGTAGTTTTCTGGGAGTGAATATTGCGCGACAATTGAGAGAGGTTGCACACGGAAGCGCAGATAGCCTTGTAGTCCACGTTACACTGCCAGCAGACAGCGCCTCTTCATTTCACGGTAGCGCTTCTTTTGCAACATTGTTATGTAGGCCTAGTAGGCCTAGCGCAGCAGCGCTTAGGTTTTGCAACATTATTGTAACAATGTTGCAAAAGATAAGCGCTACCGTGAAGAGGCGCTGTCTGGCTGTGTGACGTGGACTCAAGGCTACTCTGCGCTTCTGGAGCAGCGAAGATTGTCAATGTGAACCCGTGTGCATGATCACTCCAGTTAGAAAACATCAACAGTATCAGTATCGGTAGTACTCGGTATCGGCAAGTACTGAAATGATAGTACTCATACTCGTATCGGTTTTCACAAATGTGGTATCGGTGCATCTCTACTACTATACGTATGGTGAACGTGCAAGAAATAGGAGAATTCCTTATTATGAGGATAGAAGAACCTCCAAGGATCAACACATCCGGTTTTCTCAACAAACTCGCCAAGAGCTTGAGACATTTTGAAGCGTGTTAAAGTCTTCGGGCTAGAGCGGTCCATGGCTGGATCCATAACAGTGTTAAAGTCACCAGCAAAAATTAAACTATGTGAATCCAAATTCAGAAAAAGAGAAGTGAGCTTATTTATAAAGCTGACATCATCCCAATTTGGGGCATATATACTTGCTAGTACTACTGGAGTATTAAAGAGTGACCCTGATACTATGACAAATCGCCCTTGGGGGTCTGAGATTGTTTGGGATGGGGTAAACAGTATTTTTTTATGAATTAATATAGCAGTCCCATGTGCTTTAACATTGAAATTAGAATGAAAACTCTGTCCAACCCAGTTCTTCCTAAGCCTGACTTGATCTGCTATTGTCAAATGTGTTTCTTGTAAAAATATTATTTCCGCATGTAATCTCTTTAAATGGGAAAATATCTTAGCTCTCTTATTAGGCCCATTCATTCCTTTTACATTTGAAGTAACAAAGCGGGTTGGTGTTACACCTATTTCAGCCCTGACATTATTTATAATCACAAGACATATTATGTTAAAAAGAAAAGGAGAATGCGCCCCATAATATCTGTCAGTAAACTCAAAAAACAGCATCATACAAAAGAAAAGAAATCCCCTATAGCAGTATACAATCCCTATTCAGTAAAAAATAAAATATCAGTCGTCTTAGAGATTAGTCCCTTCCCAACCCTCAGCAGAACATTTCCTATGTCTGCCTCTAGAACATAGGCAGACTGCAGGCTATCTTCTAACTCTTGAACCTTCCGGTACACCCTCTCCTACCAAAAACTATGAAGAGCCTTTGACCATTTATAATAACAATAGCAATTTAAAATGGAACAGTTCTCAGAATAAAACGTTAGCAACCAAGCACAAATAATCAAACCAAATCTTCCATCCGTTATGTCGACTGCATACATCAAAGGCAAAAAAAAAAAAGAATCGGCAGATTAGCATTAGCAAGTGAGCAATATTTCCAACAGGTGGCAGCCGGTGACCATCACTTGAAACAATAAGTAAGAATAACACCAGAAAAAAGTTCAATAACTGGTCTATTAGTCCCTATAACCCAATGGATTATGAAAAATAGAAGTTTACCAAAAAGTGACAAGTTCCAATTCTCTGTCTGCGTGTAGAAAAGTCTTTCAGGTGCATTAGCAACAAGCTAGCATCCAGTCAAAAAGCACTAGGCCACCTCACCAGTCCAAAGTCCGTTCAGTCCTGAATATTCTCACCCATCACCTCCTGGTCATAGAAAGCCTCGGCGTCCTCTGGTGTGTTGAATTTGAAGGTATGTCCGTTATGTATGACCCGTAGGATGGCTGGATAAAGTAACTGGAATTTTTTACCCTTCACGAATAAGGCTTGTTTAATGTCCTTGAAGCCCGCACGTCTCCTAGATAGACTGACGCTGAAGTCTGGATATATCCTCAGGGTAGCATTCTGATAAGTAGCTGTATGCCGCCTAGCCCATTGCAGTAGCCGTTCTCTCTCTTGGCATTGGTGAAAACATACCACAAACGGACGCGGGGGTAGTCCAGCCCTATCAGGCTTTTTGCCCACTCTGTGCGCTCTCTCCAGAATTGGGGCAGACTCAAGCAGTGATCTCCATCAACATATTCGACACAAATTTAACGGTGTCCTCAACACCCTCAATGTGTTCTGGAACATTAACAATCCTCAAATTGGTTCTGTGCGACCGATTCTCCAAATCTTCAATACAATCCAGAAGAGCAGCATTCTGGGTTTGTAGAGTTTTGACAGCTGTTTCAGTTGAAAGTATCTTGTCAAAATTATCCCCTGCAAGGGATTCCGTTGCAGTCAGTCGTTGTTGAAAGATGTCCAATGTTTCTTTTAGGGCATTCACCGAAGTCTGCAATGGCCCAAGGGATTCCTGAATAAGCGTAGAAATATCTTCTTTTAGACTAGCACGTTGTTTGGACAGTTCCTCCACCAGCTGTGTCATAGTTATTCCATCGCTTTTGGAACAGCGGTCACTAGCAGGAGAGGCCATGGCTGCTAGCTTGTTAGCAATTGTGTTCCGCGTGGTCTTCAAAGTAGCCTGTCTTTGTCTGGAAGAGGTCATTAACTGTGTATGGCCATGTAACACAATAAGATACGAATATATATCCAGTCCTGAGATACAGATATTAAATTTGATAAAGTAAAATACAAGTTAGGTCAGAGCTCTTCACACCTGCTGCCTACTCCAACATGGCCGAAACCGGAAGTCCATATTTTCTTAAGTATGGAGCTCTGCTATCAAGAATGCATGCCATTGTAGAGAATAGTATAGAGTCTGTGTGGACACAAAAGAAGGCAGTGGCGCATATGACGTCACACATGCAGCGCCGCTGACCTGTAAATCGCTGCGACCTAATAATGGCGGACAAGCTTTTAGTGATTTTTGGAACAGAATTCAGATGCAACAAAATTATTTTTCAAACCATTTTTTTTTAATCAGTGAACTTTACAACCTATTTGAGCATATCACACACAAAACCCGGGATTTTAGGATGTAATTTTTGTTAAACTAGCACTTTAAAACTTGTTTGCAAGAAGAATAAGACAGAATAATACCGGAAACACTTCATCGCTTGGTGTCTTCAGTTCCTAAACAACTTTTAAGTGTTGTGAGAAAGAATGGAAATATTAAAGTGATAAAATGCTTTACCACCCCAACTATTTTAAAATGTGAAATGTGTTTTTTTTTTTTTTTTTTTTTTTTTTTTTTTGGGGGGGGAGGATTCATGAGGTAAAACATCAAATGTGCTTTGGGATTGTGCTGAATGCAATACAGGTCAAATATTATTTACAAATCATAGTTTTCAGTTTTAATTTCAATATACCATTCCAACTTTTTCTGATTTGGGGTTCTCTAAAAACACTTAAATGCATAAACATCATAAGCAACTATTGGACAAAGTTGAAGAAAATATTGTGATTTATTAGTGGTGGTGAGTGATGGAAATATATGTTTGGCATGCTTTAAACTGGTACAGGCTGGTCTGATTGCTATTTAGGGCCCGAGCACTGTTCGGTGCGAAGACCCTTTTGTTTTTCGAAGGATTTTTTTTTTCTGTCGCGCTTGGCTTTTTTTGAGGCATTTCCCATGCACGAAAACTCATGAAATTTGATACACACGTCAGTCATTGTAACCGCTTCTCAGCCACAGATGTATGGCCCAGGGACTTCATAGTGCCCCTTAATGTCATGGAGTCCTTGGATTGGCATATAGTTTCAGCTACGCATACCAAATTCGGTACATATGTAGTTCATCCCAAGACGAACAACTTTCGTATATACATTGCATTAGCCACGTCCAACAGGAAGTGAGGTAATTGGGCTTATATGCGTTTGGACACATGGTCATTTTTAACGTACTCCTCCTAGACGGTTCATCAGATTCATGTCAAACTTGGCAAACACGATGCCAAGATATTGCTGATGTTGAATTGCGAAGGGATTTTTGATATGTTGCAATATGTTGAAATGGCAATATTATGAATTTTAATACTCACCACATAAACGGGAAATGTGTCATGAAGTCATAATACATTTAACGATTTGGCTGAAACCTTTCAGGTTATTAGAGAATGTGATTATTATGACATCTAGACACCCAATATGCCTGTCTGGTATGGCACCACCAACTGGCCAAGGAAAGAATAGGGTTTTGAATATGTGTGTTTTGACACATGATGAATTTTAACATGCTCCTCCTAGACGGTTCATGAGATTCATGTAAAATTTGTTATACGTGATGCCAAGATGTCACTGATATTAAATTGCGAAGGGATTTTTGATATCTTGTAATATGTTGAAATGGCCTTATGATTTTAATATCTTGCCACATAAACAGGAAACATGTCAGAAAGCCACAGTGCATTGACTGTATGGTCGGACACTTCTTACTTCAATAGATATTATGATTGTTATGATAACCTGATGCCCCATGGGCCTGCCTGTTATAGCGCCACCACCTGGCCAAGCAGGAAATGTGCCAGAAATTGGCAATGCATTAACTGATTGATCTGACACTTTACAAAATATTGTGTATTATGATTGTGATGATATTCACGTGTAATTCAGATGCCTAGCACAGTGCCACCATCTGGCCAAGCAGGAAATGGGGAAAAAATGTTCAATTCATTGATGGATTGATCTGAAACTTTACAAAATATTGGATATCGTGAGTCTGATGATATTGACACATCTCAATCACATGCCTAGCACAGTATCACCATCTGGCCAAGCAGGAAATGTGCCAAAAATTTTCAATGCTTTGACGGATTGATCTATGACATGCCTGACATTGTGCCACCAACACACTCACACTCATATACATGTAGCGCACACACGCATATGCGCGCGCACACACACACACACACACACACACACTTGCAATCATATACACACACGAATACTCATGAGAATGGGTAACATATACAATCCTGTGCACACTCATACACACAGTCATATGCATATTTATGCATACACACATACACTCAAGTATGCACTCACATGCACATGCAACATCTATGAGCACACGCTCTTTCACACACACTTTTTCTCTCTCTCTCTCTCTCCATCTGACAAACAGACACACACACACAATAATAGTGACCTGCCATCATTGTGCATTTTGTTGCAGACATATGAAAACTCTGCATGTACACACACACACTCTGCAGACACAGGAAAGCTAAGATGACTTAAGATTACAGCGTGAGATAGAGATAAGGAGGAGACACATGTATAGTTTTGTACATATATAAATGTACATTTTCACACCACAGAAACACACACACACTCTTACAGTCTTTGTCTGTCTATCTCTCATCCGTCAAGCAGTCATGGCATTTGCAACATGCACATCACCTTTGAACATTTGATGAATATATGACACGTGACTGTTTTGTTGGGTGGCAGAATGTCCTGGGTTGCGGAACCACACGTGCGAGGGCCCGTCAAGACCGCTAGCGGCTTTAATTGTTCTTGAATCTGGAACAGGAAGGGCAGGATGTTCTGACTGCTACTTGTTTTGGTCAAGTTAAATCCTTGAGATTTTTCTACACTCACACATTCTGCTCTCTGCTTAATGAAGGTGATATTGACCAGTAATGTCTTTCTTCTTTTCATAAGACTATGATCCTGATGTGTTACATACATGTTATGCTTCATCATCCACTTATGTTAAATGTAGATAACTTAGCTTCAATCAATCAATCACATCATCCAATCACATAGCTAAAAACACACTCTTAATGTGAATATGTTTGTTCTACAATAAACTGAGAAACCTCTCTGAGCAGCTGTGTCTGCGTCAGTGACTATTTACTCCAAGATTGATCCATGAGGGGGCGGCACGGTGGTGTAGTGGTTAGCGCTGTCGCCTCACAGCAAGAAGGTCCTGGGTTCGAGCCCCGGGGCCGGCAAGGGCCTTTCTGTGTGGAGTTTGCATGTTCTCCCCGTGTCCGCGTGGGTTTCCTCCGGGTGCTCCGGTTTCCCCCACAGTCCAAAGACATGCAGGTTAGGTTGACTGGTGACTCTAAATTGACCGTAGGTGTGAATGTGAGTGTGAATGGTTGTCTGTGTCTATGTGTCAGCCCTGTGATGACCTGGCGACTTGTCCAGGGTGTACCCCGCCTTTCGCCCATAGTCAGCTGGGATAGGCTCCAGCTTGCCTGCGACCCTGTAGAAGGATAAAGCGGCTAGAGATAATGAGATGAGATGAGATGATCCATGAGGCAGAATTTCTTAGGTGGCAGAGGTCTACACTCCTAGATCATACTTTGTCAATTCAACCTCCTTCGGTAAAGACAGATCAAAACCTAACAGCAAGCAAGCAATTAATTATTTGCTGATGCAGAAGGCAGAGGCAAATAATTGTTTGTGAGACACTAACAAATCACAATATTTTGTGCAGAGTTCAAAAATAATTTTATCATTCAACTTTTTTTTTTAAATACTGATTATCAAGTGCGTGACGAGTCAAATGATAAAGAAATTGAGCCACGTTCACTAAAGTATGAAATGACTTTGCATGAGCAGACCATTATTTGCAGCAAAATGGCTTTCTACTGTAATGCACATGAGCAGACCATTATTTGTCAATAGTTATTTACAGTTCGCTCAACCAATCAAAACAGTGTAAAAAATAATTTGAATGATAATTAACTGCAGTTAACAAGAACAGAGCTGAAACCATAGCCTGTGCAAATCAATAGGAAACCTGATGTGATTTCATTTTGAAGTGTGTCTCAAAATCAAGATGGCATAATTGGATACATCTATTGATTCATCTAGTTTGAATGTATAATAATCACTTGCCTCAATGCATGCTACCTTCTGCTGCTTTGATGTCCTTGGACATACCTTTTATTCTGACTCTTTAGCTTGTGTATCTTCACAGAAGGATTTGGGTGTTATAATTTCTTGTGATTTAAAATGGGACACACATGTTAATTATGTTATTTCTAAATGTGATCACATGCTGGGTTTTCTACGTGGGCATAACCCTTGTAGTTTTGATTTATCCACTAGAAGGTTGTTATATCTAGCTTATGTAAGATCAAATATAGATTATGCTAGTGAAATATGGGCACCCCATTCGATAGGTAATGTCTCTAAACTCGAAAGTATACAGAGGAGGGCAACAAAGTTCATTTTAAATTTAAAATGGAGAGATACTATTAGTAAGCCCGATTAGTTAAATTGAATTTACTGCCAATATCTTATCGTCATGAAATCAGTGATTTGCTGGTCTACTTTAAGTGTCATTTAGGACGCTTAGACTTTCCGATTCATGAATTTATTAAACCTAGGGTGCCATTTCGCACTACTCATAACAGTTCTGCTTTTGATTTGATAATTCCAAAGTGCCGAACTAAATTTTTCAGACTAGTTATTTTAATAGATTGCCTAAGCTTTGGAACACCCTGCCTGTTTCTTTACGTTCTTGTAGATCTGTTAATCAATTTAAATCTCAGTTAATTACTTACTATACTAATGCTTTTAACAATGCTTTTGACATTAATGCTTTTAATACTTGGAAATCCATTTGCCTTAAGTGCTGCTCTTCCCGAAATATTTTAACAACTAATGCTTCTTGTTATTGAGTAGATTTAGAGATTTTCAGTCAGTTTTTAAACATAAATAATATTATAAACAATATTAGGCCATAGTAATTGGAATATTATAATTGTAAATTTTATATTCTTTTGTTATAAGATTTTAGAATATATTTTAATTCGTGCTATCCACAAGTACGTTTCTGTGAGGCGAATATTTTTAGGCTTCTGGTGAATGGGCTTTTGAATATCAATTAAGTAAAGATTACTATTTTTTAGTTTGTTTTTTGTGATGTATTTATATCTATTCTTTAGTTTTTTTTATATGTATATGCATCTTTCCCCCCCTTTTTTATTATTATTATAGGGCACACTGTTATTGGAGCCTAGCTCTGTTGTATGACCCCCACCTTTTTTTTTTAATTTATTATACGTTTGTTTATTGTATCGGAGGTGGAAGCTTAATAAAATAAAAAATAAAATTCTCTTCTGTATGGGGTCACTGGAGATGATTTTTTTTCCAACTGATTTTTGGCAGATTAGTGTTGAGGAGCTCCCTGGCCATGTTGAAAGCAGTGGGTAAAACAAGATCCTCTGTAACTGTGGGGATCTTTTTGTATTTGGAAATATCTCATCTCATTATCTCTAGCCACTTTATCCTTCTACAGGGTCGCAGGCAAGCTGGAGCCTATCCCAGCTGACTATGGGCGAAAGGCGGGGTACACCCTGGACAAGTCGCCAGGTCATCACAGGGCTGACACATAGACACAGACAACCATTCACACTCACAATCACACCTACGGTCAATTTAGAGTCGCCAGTTAACCTAACCTGCATGTCTTTGGACTGTGGGGGAAACCGGAGCACCCGGATGAAACCCACGCGGACACGGGGAGAACATGCAAACTCCACACAGAAAGGCCCTCGCCGGCCATGGGGCTCGAACCCAGGACCTTCTTGCTGTGAGGCGACAGCGCTAACCACTACACCACCGTGCCGCCATATTTGGAAATATGATAAGCGAATTTGTATGATGCATGGAGTGTTTGCTCCTCAACACTGCACGTTTTTGTTAATTTTTTTTGTCCAGATCCTGTTGCTTTCTTTCTTTTTTTTTTTTTGGGGGGGGGAGAGGATGTTCAACAAGCGTGTCTTTACAGGGAGTGCAGAATTATTAGGCAAGTTGTATTTTTGAGGATTAGTTTTATTACTGAAAAACAACTATGTTCTTGATGAACCCAAAAGACTCATAAATATCAAAGCTGAGTATTTTTGGAAGTTGGAGTAGGGCTTTCTTAGTTTTAGCTATCTTAGGAGGATATCTGTGTGTGCAGGTGACTATAACTGTGCATAATTATTAGGCAACTTAACAAAAAACAAATATATACCCATTTCACTCATTTATTTTCACCAGGGAAACCAATATAACAACTCAACATTCACTAATATACATTGCTGGCATTCAAAAAAAAAAAAAAAAATCAGTGACTAATATAGCCGCCTTTCTTTACAAGGACACTCAAAAGCCTGCCATCCAGGGATTCGGTCAGTGTTTTGATCTGTTTGCGATCAACATTGCGTGCAGCAGCAACCACAGCCTCCCAGACACTGTTCAGAGATGTGTAGTGTTTCCCCTCCTTGTAGATCTCACATTTGATGAGGGACCACAGGTTTTCTATGGGGTTCAGATCAGGTGAACAAGGAGGCCACGTCATTAATCTTTCTTCCTTTAGACCCTTTCTGGCCAGCCATGCTGTGGAGTACTTGGATGCGTGTGATGGAGCATTGTCCTGCATGAAAATCATGTTTTTCTTGAAGGATGCTGACTTCTTCCTGTACCACTGCTTGAAGAAGGTGTCTTCCAAAAACTGACAATAGGACTGGGAGTTGAGCTTGACACCATCCTCAACCCGAAAAGGTCCCACAAGCTCATCTTTGATGATACCAGCCCATACCAGTACCCCACCTCCACCTTGCTGGCGTCTGAGTCGGACTGGAGCTCTCTGCCCTTTGCTGATCCAGCCACAAGCCCATCCATCTGGCCCATCAAGACTCACTCTCATTTCATCTGTCCATAAGACCTTAGAAAAATCAGTCTTGTGATACTTCTTGGCCCAGTCTTGACGTTTCATCTTGTGTGTCTTGTTCAGTGGTGGTCGTTTTTCAGCCTTTGTTACCTTGGCCGTGTCCCTGAGTATTGCACACCTTGTGCTTTTTGACACTCCAGTGATGTTGCAGCTCTGAAATATGGCAAAACTGGTGGCGAGTGGCATCTTGGCAGCTTCACGCTTGACTTTCCTCAGTTCACGGGCAGTTAGTTTGCGCCTTTTTTTTTCAACGCGCTTCTTGCGACCCTGTTGACTATTTTGAATGAAGCGCTTGATTGTTCGATGGTCACGCTTCAAAAGCTGGGCAATTTTAAGAGTGCTCCATCCCTTTGCAATATATGTCACTATTTTTTACTTTTCTGAGTCCGTCAAATCCCTCTTCTGACCCATTTTGCCAAAGGAAAGGAAGTTGCCTAATAATTTTGCACACCTGATATAGGGTGTTGATGTCATTAGACCACACCCCTTTTCATTACAGAGATGCACATCACCTGGTATGCTTAATTGGTAGGAGGCTTTCAAGCCTATGCAGCTTGGAGTAGGCCAACATGCATAGAGAGGGTAATGTGGTCAACATACTCATTTGCCTAATAATTCTGCACTCCCTGTATGGCTTGAGTGTTTTGTCACTAAATAATTTTATAGACTGAAAAGCATGAAACCATCAAAATTCATACCTAACTGCACAAGCTATGCTTGTCATGTTTTCGTTTACTTTGCGTAGTTCCCCCCCCCCCACACACACACACCTTTTATAGGGAGAGGGAATTTCACTCCATGTATCAAATGCTAGCAACGATTGTTTACAGGTGAATTAGTGCCAAAATGGGCAGAATTTTATTTGACGCACATGACTGAAATTTTTATTGGCTACAGTGAGCATTCCTTTATTATTCTTATTTATTTTTACTTTTTCTGAAACAATTTGCTTGTCATTTTTTTCAGTTTTTCATTTTATGTTTTAGCATTTGCATTTAGCAAAGTTTGTTAAAGACTTCTGGGAAGAAAATAATCTTAAAAGGGCCTGTGGCCCACTTTTGGGTTGCAATGCACCAGTTAAGAAACACTGGCCAAGACTATCTGCACTTTCCTGTTATGCTTTGGGTAAACTGCTGGATAGCCATGTTCCCTTGCAAAATCTGTTCAATTTGCAGTCAGACACTGGCTGTCAAAATGTCCACACACTGAGACCAGAGACGAATATGTTCATCATTTCTGGAGCCCATCTGTGGCTATTAGCTACACTTGGGTTTCCTCATCAGCTTGTTAGCATTGTTTACAATCACTCCTGGGCTTTCCACCAGTGAACTTTAATTGTTGCACTCACCTCTCAGTCACACTGTGATTTGAGTTTTTCCACAACCTACAGGACTGTGTACATCACTACTATGACAGAGTGGTACACTCATTATTGCACGATCTCCCTCTGTATGACCTCATTCTCCCAGCCATTAGGGTCCTCCCCTTGGCATCTCTGCTTTGACATTCAACATGCCCTGTCTTCTAGCCAACTAGTGCACCTGTGCAGTATCTGGTTCGGACATTCCCTGGCTGACTATGGGGCAGTAAGGCAGAACTGGAACATGATTCAGAATTTAATCCAATCCAAGTGCTGCTGGACTTAATTTAAAAAAAAAAGGTTAATATTACAAGAATAAATTCCTAAGTCCAAATTAAGTTATCCTGAAATGACAAAGATAAGTCAAAGAAGAGAGGAGCACTGCACAAGAAACATCAATTATGTTCCCGGTACCCATGAATTCCCTTGTATTTGCTTAACAGTTAAATGCAAGGGCTTTAAGCTCTCCAAATCATCCATATTTATGTTTTTACAGCTGTTAACATGCTATTGTTTTCTATTTGGCCACAATTCTGATATTTCACAAGATTAATTTTATCTCCTCGCATAATCTTATTTTTACACATCTATTAGGCTTGTGAGATATAAAGGATTCAAGAAAAACATTTTGAAGTGGGGGGAGGACGGACTCACATCAAGTTCTGTTTTGGATTCTGCCAGTCTCAGGTGGTCTACACAATCAACAAGAAAGACAATGCCATTGATTGCAGGGAGGTAGTTTTTCCACACTCTTCGAGCTAGGATAGAAGTGATACAAAATGTGTGAAGTGAGTACTCTGCCAGAGAGGTGCACGCACACACACAAATATATATATATATACACACACACACACACACAAATTATATATATATATATATATATATATATATATATATATATATATATATATATATATATATATACACACACACACACACACAAATTATATATATATATATATATATATATATATATATATATATATATATATACACACACACATATATGCGTGTGTGTGTGTATGTATATACACACACAGTTAGGTCCATATATATTTGGACACTGACACAAATTTTGTTTTTTTACCTGTTTACTGAAACATATTCAGGTTGTAGTTATATAATGGACATGGACATAAATTCCAGACTTTCAGCTTTCATTTGAGGATATCCACATTAAAACTGGATGAAGGGTTTAGGAGCTTCAGCTCCTTAACATGTGCCACCCTGTTTTTAAAGGGACCAAAAGTAATTGGACAATTGACTCAAATGCTATTTCATGGGCAGGTGTGGGCAATTCCTTCGTTATGTCATTCTCAATTAAGCAGATAAAAGGCCTGGAATTGATTTGAGGTGTGGTGCTTGCATTTGGAAGATCTTGCTGTGAAGAAAACATGCGGTCAAAGGAGCTCTCCATGCAGGTGAAACAAGCCATCCTTAAGCTGCGAAAACAGAAAAAACCCATCCGAGAAATTGCTACAATATTAGGAGTGGCAAAATCTACAGTTTGGTACATCCTGAGAAAGAAAGAAAAAGAAAGAAAGAAAGAAAGAAAGAAAGAAAGAACTGGTGAACTCAATGCAAAAAGACCTGGACACTCACAGAAGACAACAGTAGTGGATGATCGCAGAATAATTTCCATGGTGAAGAGAAACCCCTTCACAACAGCCAACCAAGTGAACAACACTCTCCAGGAGGTAGGCGTATCAATATCCAAATCTACCATAAAGAGAAGACTGCATGAAAGTAAATACAGAGGGTTCACGGCACGGTGCAAGCCACTCATAAGCCTCAAAAGGCTAGATTGGACTTTGCTAAAAAACATCTAAAAAAGCCAGCACAGTTCTGGAAGAACATTCTTTGGACAGATGAAACCAAGATCAACCTCTACCAGAATGATGGAAAGAAAAAAGTATGGCGAAGGCGTGGTACAGCTCATGATCCAAAGCATACCACATCATCTGTAAAACACGGCAGAGGCAGTGTGATGGCTTGGGCATGCATGGCTGCCAGTGGCACTGGGTCACTAGTGTTTATTGATGCTGTGACACAGGACAGAAGCAGCAGGATAAATTCTGAGGTATTCAGAGACATACTGTGTGCTCAAATCCAGCCAAATAATAATCAGCATTTCATAATACAGATGGACAATGACCCAAAACATAAAGCCAAAGCAACCCAGGAGTTTATTAAAGCAAAGAGGGTGGAATATTCTTGAATGGCCAAGTCAGTCACCTGATATCAACCCAATTGAGCATGCATTTCACTTGTTAAAGACTAAACTTCAGACAGAAAGGCCCACAAACAAACAGCAACTGAAAACCGCTGCAGTAAAGGCCTGGCAGAGCATTAAAAAGGAGGCAACACAGCCTCTGGTGATGTCCATGAGTTCAAGACTTCAGGCAGTCATTGCCAACAAAGGGTTTTCAACCAAGTATTAGAAATGAACATTTTATTTACAATTATTTAATTTGTCCAATTACTTTTGAGCCCCTGAAATGAAGGGATTGTGTTTAAAAAATACTTTTAGTTCCTCACATTTTTATGCAAACATTTTGTTCAACCCACTGAATTAAAGCTGAAAGTCTGAACTTCAACTGCATCTGAATTGTTTTGTTCAAAATTCATTGTGGTAATGTACAGAACCAAAATTAGAAAAATGTTGCCTCTGTCCAAATATTTATGGACCTAACTGTGTGTGTGTGTGTGTGTGTATGTATATATATATATATATATATATATATATATATATATATATATATATATATATATATATATATATATCCATACACACACATATACATATACACACACACAACCCTGCTTCCAAAAAAGTTGGGACAAAGTACAAATTGTAAATAAAAACGGAATGCAATAATTTACAAATCTCAAAAACTGATATTGTATTCACAATCGAACATGGACAACATATCAAATGTCGAAAGTGAGACATTTTGAAATTTCATGCCAAATATTGGCTCATTTGAAATTTCATGGCAGCAACACATCTCAAAAAAGTTGGGACAGGGGCAATAAGAGGCTGGAAAAGTTAAAGGTTCAAAAAAGGAACAGCTGGAGGACCAAATTGCAACTCATTAGGTCAATTGGCAATAGGTCATTAACATGACTGGGTATAAAAAGAGCATCTTGGAGTGGCAGCGGCCCTCAGAAGTAAAGATGGGAAGAGGATCACCAATCCCCCTAATTCTGCACCGACAAATAGTGGAGCAATATCAGAAAGGAGCTTGACAGTGTAAAATTGCAAAGAGTTTGAACATATCATCTACAGTACATAATATCATCAAAAGATTCAGAGAATCTAGAAGAATCTCTGTGCGTAACGGTCAAGGCCGGAAAACCATACTGGGTGCCCGTGATCTTCGGGCCCTTAGACGGCACTGCATCACGTACAGGCATGCTTCTGTATTGGAAATCACAAAATGGGCTCAGGAATATTTCCAGAGATCATTATCTGTGAACACAATTCACCGTGCCATCCGCCGTTGCCAGCTAAAACTCTATAGTTCAAAGAAGAAGCCATATCTAAACATGATCCAGAAGCGCAGATGTCTTCTCTGGGCCAAGGCTCATTTAAAATGGACTGTGGCAAAGTGGAAAAATGACGAATCAAAATTTGAAGTTCTTTATGGAAATTCTTTATGGAAAAGTGTCATTCGGACTAACGAGGAGAAGGACGACCCAAGTTGTTATCAGCGCTCAGTTCGGAAGCCTGCATCTCTGATGGTATGGGGTTGCATTAGTGCGTGTGGCATGGGCAGCTTACACATCTGGAAAGACAAAGTCAATGCTGAAAGGTATATCCAGGTTCTAGAGCAACATATGCTCCCATCCAGACGACGTCTCTTTCAGGGAAGACCTTGCATTTTCCAACATGACAAGGCCAAATCACATACTGCATCATGGCTGCGTAGAAGAAGGGTCCGGGTACTGAACTGGCCAGCCTGCAGTCCAGATCTTTCACCCATAGAAAACATTTGGCGCATCATAAAATGGAAGATACGACAAAAAAGACCTAAGACAGTTGAGCAACTAGAATCCTACATTAGACAAGAATGGGTTAACATTCCTATGCCTAAACTTGAGCAACTTGTCTCCTCAGTCCCCAGATGTTTACAGACTGTTGTAAAGAGAAAAGGGGATGTCTCACAGTGGTAAACATGGCCTTGTCCCAACTTTTTTGAGATGTGTTGTTGTCATGAAATTTAAAATCACCTAATTTTTCTCTTTAAATGATACATTTTCTCACTTTAAACATTTGATATGTCATCTATGTTCTATTCTGAATAAAATATGGAATTTTGAAACTTCCACATCATTGCATTCCGTTTTTATTTACAATTTGTACTTTGTCCCAACTTTTTTGGAATCGGGGTTGTATACACACACACACACACACACACACACACACACACATATATATATATATATATATATATATATATATATATATATATATATATATATATATATATACACACACATATATACACACACACATATATATATATATATATATATATATATATATATATATATAGGAAGTATACCATGCTACAAGAAAAAGTACTTGCCCTGTGCATGGCCACCAAGGTCAAAGGTGGTAAAGCTCATACCAGCAATCGTCAGCTCTTCTGAAGCTAGGGAATAAAATGCAAAAACACTGGTTTGTTCCAGCCATGGCAGAATAACCATGAGTATCAATTTAGCACAAGCTATGGACAGCATACAACATGGTAGAGGAGTAATAATCTGATTATTCAGATCAATGTGTTGATTTAAAAGGCAAAAATTGAACAAATGCAAAAAAAAAAAAAAAATCAATGATTACCATCTTATTGATAAAGTAAATTCTGATACAGTTTTTAAATTTCCAACTTGTCTAAGACTTCCGAATAAAAACATAACCCAACATATGATGCATTTCATGAAATTCAGTATTAATAATCTAAATGTGAAAGAAAAATGTTTACATCATACTCTGAAGAAGGATCTCATCTCATTATCTCTAGCCGCTTTATCCTTCTACAGGGTCGCAGGCAAGCTGGAGCCGATCCCAGCTGACTACGGGCGAAAGGCGGGGTACACCCTGGACAAGTCGCCAGGTAATCACAGGGCTGACACACAGACACAGACAACCATTCACACTCACATTCACACCTACGGTCAATTTAGAGTCACCAGTTAACCTAACCTGCATGTCTTTGGACTGTGGGGGAAACCGGAGCACCCGGAGGAAACCCACGCGGACATGGGGAGAACATGCAAACTCCGCACAGAAAGGCCCTCGCCGGCCCCGGTGCTCGAACCCAGGACCTTCTTGCTGTGAGGCGACAGCGCTAACCACTACACCACCGTGCCGCCCTCTGAAGAAGGATAGCTAGCTTAATTATTTTTGCTTGGTAAATTGGGACACATTTGTATTTTTAAAAGTAATGGTTTAAACAACAAATAGCCACAGTGCAAAATCCTCAATTACATGTTTAAGACATTACTTTTGTACAATGTGGCCTAGTAGCATTCTATAATTCATTTCCTATAGCAATAATAACAGGCTTTACAAAATCTTCAGTAATTTCCACCACTACAGGGAAGTAACATTTTATAATATATTTCATGCAACAGTAGTATAACAGCTTTTTTAAAAGAAAAAAAAAAGTTAGTTTATGAACAATACCCCAGTTCTCTGATGGCATGAGTCCCAAAACAATTTTTCCTTGTTCTATGCAAGGTAGGTTGTCCAATGACATACCTCACTCATGCTATCAGAGAACTGGGGTTACAGTCACAAGCCAACAGTCCTTTTCGCTTTGGTATCTCACGATGGGATATCATGACTCCTGAACTGCCAGATCAGCTCATCTCAAAGACCAAGGCAAAACAGCCAATAAGACTGGTGTGTCTGTTTGTGAGTTCATAGTAAGCAAAGTGTGCACAGATGTCCTAAGATCACAGAGGATTTTGGACCACTGAGCAACAGTCCAGTTCTTTCTCTCCTTAGCTAAGGTAAGATTCTTCTGACATTGTCTCTGGTTCAAGAGTGGTTTGATATTAGGAATGCGACAGCTGTAGCCCCTTTCCAGAAGACATCTGTGCATGGTGGCTCTTGATCCACTGACTCCTTGGGAAGCTCGCCCAAGTTCTTGAATTGACTTTTCTCAACAATCCTCTCAAGGCTGCAGTCATCCCTGTTGCTTGTGCACCTTTTCCCCGCAAGCATTTTCAGTGACCTGTGGCTTATCCTCCTTGTGGAGGATGTCGATCATCGTTTTCTGGAGAACTGTCAAGTCAGTAATCCCATGACTGCAGTTGCGTGTATTGAACTAGACTAAGAGATACATGGTATTTATACTGTTTTTCTCAAACTCTAAATGAAATACTCATATTTTGAGATAGTTTTTGTGCTGCAGACCATAATTCTCTAAATTAAAATAGAAAAATGCATGAAACACTTTAGTTTACATCTGAGTATAGAATACATTACATTTTCACTTCCTTAAATAACTGATGGGAAAAAATTGTGATATTTTAATTGAGATGCACTTGTCATTATACACACACACACAAAAAAAAATCTCTCTATCTATCTATCTATCTATCTATCTATAAATAATTTTTTGTGTGTATAATGACAAGTGCATCTCAATTAAAATATCACAATTTATATTTATATATATATAAAATATAAATAAATATTACACACACACACACACACACACTAGGTAGTAGAGTAGTAGAGTAGAGTAGAGTAACTTTATTGATCCCTAGAGGGAAATTAAAGTGTCAAGTAGCTTATACAAAAATACAAAAAACATATTAAGATACAGAGAGGGAAGAAATTACACTAGATCAACATTACACTAAATTACACTAAATCAACACTAAATTACTCTAATTCAACAAAGAGCAAAAACTTCTAGTATGGTGCAAAGAGAGATATTAAAGTAAAACATTAAGTGAACAAATAACAAGTAAACAAGTAGCAAGTGTCAGCCATGATAGAGGGGATGCTTCTCTATTGTAACAGTAAAAAGTCCAGTGAAGAAAGTATTGCACAGTCAAAAAACCCACCCACACACATCGCACACACACACACACCCACACACACACACAGGGATTACAGTGAACAAGAACAGACTTATCAGTTTTCACAGTGAGAAATCCAGTGAAAAGTGTATTGCACAGTATACACACACACACACACACACACGCCAGCTCAGGCCCACACACACACACACACACACAAACAAGCATAGAAGCCTGGAATAAATGGAGGACATGAGTGTTAGGCGTTTTACTGGGAAATACACCACCACAGTGTTAGGTGTTTTACTGGGAAATACACCACTCGTATTTTTATGTGAGCTACATCCAGGACATGGAGAACCAAAACCCTGATATAAATGTGTCACTTGTGAGGAAATCAATTAATTGTTTTGATAAATCTGGGTACTTTGTGAATGTGTCTACATAATAAAAAGAAAATTACACATTGGCCTGAAGATATCAAGTTCATGTTCACATCGCTTCCAGGATTGTCCCAGGCAGCAGCCTGCCAGAGTTGCTCTTTGTTGTCTAGTGTGTGGTTTTTTTTTTTTTTTACTTTTCTTCAGATTTATAGCTATAACTACATTTTTGGACTTAGTGGTACGATGTGGTTTTGCATATTCTTTTTCGTTTTCACTGCTTGTGGAGTACTTTTATCATGTCAGATCCCTGTCCTGGCAGAGATACACCAGGGATCAGCTGATGAGCCTCCAAAAAAGTGTTGTGGTCAGTGAGAGACCTGAAATCCCTAAGGAGCTGAGGAAGAAATTGCAGGGCTGCAGAGCCAGGAGGAGACGATGGCTCAGGAAGGGGAGATACTGACTGTATCTCCCCTCTATCGTTATGGGGAACGCAAGATCACTGGTGAATAAAATGGACGAGTTAACATCACTCACAAAGCGCGAGTGTGTGTTTTAATGAGATCTCTTGTGTGCTTCACTGAGACATGGCTGCACAAGAACATACCAGACTCCATCATGAGTTTAGCCAGCTTTCAGTTGGTGTGGCCAGACAGGAGTTGCAGCAAGAGCGGCAAGAAGAAAGGAGGGGGAGTCACTATCTACGTGAACAAGCGGTGCAACCCTGGACACATTACAGTGAAAGATTGTAATGTGTCATTATTTAAAAGACAGTGTAGAGACAGTGAAAGATCAGCAGGGGACAGGAGGTTGAGTATAGAAGTGTGGTGGATAGGTTTGTGGAGTGGTGCAGACTAAACCACCTGCAACTTAACATTGCCAAGACTAAGGAGTTGGTGGTGGACTTTAAGGGTGTAGCTATTGGTCAGAGACGACACGCGCACAAAGCGTTAAGTTCAAAAGTAGTCATGGAGGCTTTCCGTGCTGTTATTCTTTTTAATATAATCAAAGTGTGGCAGCGGGGGCGTGGTCAAGCGCCGGTCTGTGACAGGAGGGCGGAGTCAGGGAAGGTAAGTGGCAGAATCACTACACCTGAGAGCAATTAACCTGTGTTTGTGTGTCTTCCCAGTGACCGCGCCCTATATCAGGAGGGAGAGCGGAAGGGGCTCATCCCTGGACGAGACGCTGATGTGTGTGTCTCTGTGCGTCCGATATATATTGTTAGACTGAAAAGTGTGGCAATAAAAGCCTTGTTTACACCTGATCTCTGTCCTGCCATCCTCTGTGCTCCACCCACCCACAGGGAAATTACTACAGTGGTGCCGAAACCCGGGAGATGACACGGAAGAGTGCCTCTGCAATACTGCGTGCTGAGATATTGCGCAGAGGCACTGCTTCCGGGTATCGCGTTGCATAGTCCACCAGAACTAATATAAAGCGGTACCCTCGTGCTGACCGATCTAATGGCCTGACGAGATCCATCCCAATTCTCTCAAACGGGGTCTCGATTAACGGTAGAGGGCGCAAAGGTGCTTTTGGAATGGCCGCTGGGTTTACTAACTGGCATTCGCGGCATGCCGTACACCACCTACGGACATCGCCGCGAATCCCCGGCCAATAGAATCGGGCCATTATTCGGGCTAGTGTTTTATCCTGCCCCAAGTGTCCAGCCATGGGATTAAAGTGAGCCGCCTGGAATACCAATTCCCGGCGGCTCTTTGGAATTAAAAGCTGCGTGACTCGCTCTTTAGTTTGAGTGTCCTGCGTCACTCGGTATAATCTATCCTTCATAATCGCGAAGTAGGGGAAGGACGGGGTGGCGTTCGGCTGGAGCATTTGACCATCGATTACTCTCACTTGGTCAAACGCATGCCGCAGAGTCTCGTCTCGCGACTGCTCTAATGGGAAATCCACGAGGGATTCCCCAATAGAGAGAGGAGGAGCCGGCGGCTCCTCACTCTGACGCAGAGATGACGTAGACGGCTCTGTGACAGCTGCTCCCGCCAAAGCGACACCGGGACCTCCCCCTGTCAAATGGCAGGACCCACTCTCTACTAGGCGTGTCATTAAACCCCGAAATCCCGGCCAATCAGTCCCCAAAATTAAAGAGTGGGTAAGGCGAGGATTAACCGCCGCCTTCACTATAAATTTTTCCCCTCTGAAAATAATGTGGACCGACACCAAAGGGTAGCGGTGAACATCCCCGTGCACACACAACACCTTCACCCCTTGTGCTCCCCCCAATGCCTCGTTTTGAACCAGGCTTTGGCGAATTGAGGTCTGATTACAACCAGAATCCACCAACGCCTGATATGTAGCCCCTTGGATACTCACCGGTATGCGATACACTCCGGCCCGATCGAGGGCGGCCTCTGGCGCGTCGGGGATCCGAACCACCGCGCCCACTTCCATTGCTGTGCACTGCTGTTGAAGGTGGCCCGGCTCCCCGCAGCACCAGCAAACCGGCCCGGGCTTTCCCTCTGCACCGCGCCCTATATCAGGAGGGATGAGCCCCTTCCGCTCTTGCTCTCCCTCCTGATATAGGGTGCGGTCACTGGGAAGACACACAAACACAGGTTAATTGCTCTCAGGTGTAGTGATTCTGCCACTTACCTTCCCTGACTCCGCCCTCCTGTCACAGACCGGCGCTTGACCACGCCCCCGCTGCCACATACCCCCCCACCGCCGTCCGGCCTGCAGCCGACCCCCCCCCCCCGATAGGAGAGGAAGTCCGCCACGACCATCTGTGCCCCCGGCCTGTGGACCACCTTGAAATTAAAGGGTTGGAGTGCCAGATACCAACGGGTGATCTGCGCGTTGGCATCTTTCATGCGGTGGAGCCACTGGAGGGGCGCGTGGTCCGAACAGAGGGTGAAAGGGCGCCCCAGCAGGTAGTACCGGAGGGCGAGAACCGCCCACTTGATGGCCAAACACTCTTTCTCTATGGTGCTGTAGCGCCCCTCACGCACCGACAGCTTCCTGCTGATATACAGGACAGGGCGGTCCTCCCCCTCCACCTCCTGGGACAAAACCGCCCCCAGCCCTCTGTCCGACGCATCGGTCTGCAACATAAAGGGGAGAGAAAAGTCAGGGGAGTGTAGAAGTGGCCCCCCACACAGTGCAGCCTTTACCTCTGAGAAAGCCCGCTGGCACTGCTCCGTCCACTGGACCGGATCTGGTGCCCCCTTTTTAGTGAGATCAGTCAGCGGGCTGGTGACGTCCAAATAATTAGGTATAAACCTACGATAATAGCCAGCCAGCCCCAGGAACTGTCTCACCCCCTTTTTGGTCTTGGGCCTCGGGCAGGCCGCAATTGCTGCCGTCTTATTAATTTGGGGACGCACCTGCCCGTTGCCCAAGTGGAAGCCCAGATACCGTACTTCCACCCGCCCAATCGCACACTTCTTTGGGTTGACTGTGAGCCCCGCTCGCCTCAGCGACCTAAGGACGGCCCTCAGATGTTCGAGGTGCCGCTGCCAGTCATTACTATAGATGATGATGTCATCTAAATACGCTGCCGCATAAGTGGCGTGAGGGCAGAGGACTCTGTCCATCAGCCGCTGAAACGTCGCGGGCGCCCCAAACAGCCCAAACGGAAGGGTGACGAATTGGTGTAAACCAAACGGTGTGGAAAAGGCCATTTTTTCTCGGGATAGTGGAGTCAAGGGGATCTGCCAATATCCCTTCGTCAAATCCAGCGTCGAATAAAAGTGAGCAGTGCCGAGTCGATCGAGCAACTCATCAATACGAGGCATTGGGTACGCGTCGAATTTAGACACCGCGTTGACTTTTCTATAGTCCACACAGAACCGGACCGACCCGTCGGCCTTGGGTACCAAGACCACCGGGCTGCTCCAGTCACTGTGGGACTCCTCGACGATGCCCATTTCGAGCATGGTCTGAAGTTCTTCCCGAACCACCTTTTTTTTGTGTTCGGGTAGCCTGTAAGGGCGGCTACGCACTACCACCCCCGGGGGCGTCTCTATGTGGTGCTCTATGAGGTTAGTGCGACCGGGCAGAGGCGAGAACACATCCGAAAACTCGGTCTGCAACTGGGCGACCTCCGTGAGTTGGGTCGGGGAGAGGTGGTCTCCACAGGGGACCGGAGAGGTACATGATGCCAATGTCCCTTTTTGAACCTCCGGCCCCAGCTCCGCCTTCTCCGGAACCACCGACACCAACGCCACGGGGACCTCCTCGTTCCAAAGTTTAAGCAGATTGAGGTGGTAAATCTGTAGCGCCCCACCCCTGTCTGTTCGCCTCACCTCATAGTCGACGTCCCCGACTCGCCGTGTGACCTCAAAGGGTCCTTGCCACTTGGCGATCAATTTGGTACTCGTACTGTTGCCCACGTCGATAGGATGCCCATAGGCTAATAATAACTTCGTATTTATTTGACTATTATAATTTCATTGACTCTCAATGTTTGCTGCTTTAACCCAGATGAGTATTGAAAAGTTTTTTTCTGAATTGCGAGCGGGATTTCTCAGCTATGAATAGGGTAAGCACATAGAAATTCAGTATTCCTTTGTATATTTTTTTGATGTAATGGAAATTTTTAGTGCTTTGATGATGAAGAAAATGTACTTTTTTTATCCATAGATTAAAACAGACCTCAGGAATAGGCTCCAAGGGGAACACCTGGCAGCCTGCTTACGAATCTCCATAAATGGTCCTGAACCCAATGACTTCCCTTACGATAGGACACTTGAGTTTTTTTCAGGAAGCCACGCAGAATTAAATGTTCTGATAGGGCATGCAGGCTTTGCACCAATTAGGGTAATGCTTTTTCATTATTGTTAGTTGCCTTGGTATTACCTTAAGTGGTTTCTTACATCTAATTATATTTTATTTTATTATTTTGTTGTTACATTATACTATTTATTTCATTTTAGTATTGGTTGAGGTAAGTGTTGAGTTCAATATTTATAATAAAAACCTCCAGCTTGTTTTTTGCAATTTATTCCTTGAATGTCAACTAAAGAATGATTGAAAGATTGCCACCAAAAAGGCAAAAAACTAAGGTAAAAAACTTCAATTTTTTTGAGCAATTTTCATAAATTTAAAAAGGTTTTCCACCAACATCAAGCCCAGCAAACTAATGGCCTGCCCTGTAATGTAAAGTTGGGTCGAGGAATGAAATCAGGCAGGGTTCTGGGAAAATTTGTTTTAGCTGTCTTCTCTCAAAGAACTTAAAAGAATTTCGATTGAACTGAATAATCTCAAATGCTTCTTGTAGCTTTAAAATAGTCCCAGCAGGTGACTCTGAAGAAAAATACTGTGTTTGAACACCGCCCGCTGTAAACACTTTGCATACACCCCAATGACCGACTCTGACTGCCACGACACCACCGCGCACGATTCCCTCATCGGCACAGTGGAGCACCACAAATTGCTACCTGGTCTGTGGGAAACACTGACTCACCTTATTTCTATCGTTAGAATGCTTACCATCTAGGCATTGGTTTTTGCATTTTCTCTTTCCATCTTAGTTTTTAGTTTAGTCCCTTATGTAACTTGCAGTATTTCTATTGCTATTCTGTTGTTCTGTGAGGCACTGTTTTTTAGGCACTTATTTCTTGTCCAGTTCTTATTTTACAAACAGTTTATTTTTAACTTGTATTCTAACTTGTACTATATTTTTATGGAGTAATTTCTGGCATGAGAATTTCCTTCAGGATCAATAAAGTTTTATCTTACTGAAAATATTTTCACTCATGAATATGCTCACGACTCGAAGCTAAACTTCATATCTTTGCACAACCGTATAATATCCTCCCTCTCTCACATACACGTGGGGGGGGGGGGGGGGGATCAGAGTGGTGCTACAAATGTGGAGCTCAGCCCGGAGGCCGACTGCTTGGGGGGTCTGGGGATATGCTGCCCCAGAAAACTTTAAAATTAGAGACTTCAAATGGTGCATTCTGGTAGCATCTCGGGTTGATTTAGGCACAATTCAACATTATTAATTTTGCTGTTTTTGTTCCCTTGTCAAATAAGCATGGGGCAAAATTTAAAGGGCAAAATTAGATTTGAAATGAAACACTAGAAACAGTCAATTCAGAGAAATATTTTATTGCACAACAAAAAATGCATAATATTGAATGAATATATACAATTCGATGGTTCACACACCACCTGAAATTAGAATATTAGCAATATGGCTATCAACTACAGAACTGCAACCCAATAGTCAAAAGTCACACAAAAGCCTGCAGGATAGTGCGAAGAACAGAATCCAGGTCAAATCGTGCAACAGCGCCATCTAGCAGCCAGCACCTAGAACGTGGTTTTATGTATGGTTGCAAATGGCAGTCAGTGTATGCAGCAAAACCCTTTATTTTCCACTTCTGGGTGAGTATCAGGAAACTATATAACTATATATAACATTACACACACACACAATTTCCATCACCAGGTAACAAGTGTTCCATGGCATCCACGAGTTGTGACAAGGTTCTGTCTTCGGTCCTCTCCTGTTCATTATCGACATGCTACCCCAGGGTCAAATTATCTAGTCATGTCAGATTTTCATTGCTATGCAGTTTTACATCGACTACAAACCATCTACATCTGCCCCACCCCCTCCCTCTCTGAATGCATCCAAGACCTAAAGCTGTGGATGAATGCTAACTTTTTAAAACTTGATGCCAATAAAACAGATCTTCTACCAATTAGTTCCAAATCAATAACCTCTTCCAATAGTAGTTTTAATTGGATCATTTATGGCACAGTCATTAAACCTTCACCCATTGTGCACAATATCAGTCTTCTTTGATTCTGTCCTCTCTTTTGAAAATCACAAACTCCCTGTTTAAAACAGATTGTTTTTCCATCTCCACAACAATGCATGTCTCCATCCTGAACTCAGCAACAAGGATGCTGAAACTTATCCATGCCTTTATTACATCACAATGAGATTATTATAATGCTCTGTCCATTAATCTTCCAGCTAAGTCCATTGCTAGGCTTCAATATATTCAAAACTCTGCAGCCAGAGTCCTCACCCACACTAAAGGCTTGGCACACATCATGCCTATTCTCCAGAACCTTTACTGGCTCCCTATTCTACGGTACATTACATTCAGTATAAAAGTCTCCTGTTTACATTTAAAGTACTCCATGGCTACACGCCAATATCGAAAGGGAACTACTTAAATCCTACTCTATTATTCACAGTCTCAGATCTTCATGTTCTGGTCTGTTGTCTGTCGCCAAATTTAAATTATCCCCCATGTGTTCCAGGGCATTTAGGGTTGCAACTCCCAAGCTGTGGAATTCTCTCAATCAGTGCCTTCATGATTGTACATCTCTTCCCAAATTCAAACCTCAGCTTAAATCGTAGCTCTTCTCTCTGTTATCCCTCTTCTCCTGGTCACAGACTGCTATATCTTTTTCAAGGCTTTGAGGTTGTCTGCTGTTTTTATGGCCATGTTAACTGTGACTTTGTTGTGTTCCTTTTCTGTATCTTCTGTTACGCCTTCATTTGGTTGATTTGTTTGTTCTGTTTTGGTACAGCCTTTACCTTTTTTTTCTTTAAAAGCAAACAAAACACTGACTTCTGTCTCTCTCAATAGTTTGAGCTAGTCTGCTGTCTTTAAGCTGATGTTAATTGACTGTCATTTTCCTTTTCTGTGTCTTATCGGTCATGTGTTCTTTTGGCTGATTTGTTTGTCTTTTGGTAGTGATATTACTCTAAAGTATCCTTGGCTTGGTGAAAGGCACTATATAAATTAAGCTTCTTGTTGTAGTAGTAGTAGTAGTCGTCGTTCTCCTAGAGGCAGTTATAGTGGAGCCCCATACTGAAGAAAAATGCACAGAGAACCCAGTCATAAATGCAAGGCAACGCATCTCAAACACTTGACCACTGGACAACAAAATTTGTATCTTTATTTACATAAGACAGCTGGGTTTTTATCCAGTGCTCATCTTTAACTTGCTTTTTAAAAAAATAATGTGGGATTATTTACCAACACATTTTACAGAAAATATTCACGACAGTTTCATACAAAACTAGTTAAAGTTTTACTGGTCTTGGACAATTGACATTTCTGTCATTAAGGACAGTAGATGGATGTACAAGCAGGAAGTGTTTTATTGAAAACATTGTCAAGACAATGTAGCAATTTATTGACATGAAATACACTACACAATTCGATGGTTCATGTTCTATATTATTATTCTAGTCAGGCTGATTTTGTGCCCTTCCAAATATATTGCTCTATGCTTTTAGGTGGTGCCCGAAGATATCAAGTTTTTGTATAGCACTTTTAACAAAACACTGTTGCAAAGCAGCTTTACAGAATTTTAATGTCTTTAAACATGAGCCAAGTTTATCCCTAACCTATCCTGGATTAGCAAGCTTGTGGCGACAGTGGCAAGGAAAAACTCCCTCAGACGACTTGAGGAAGAAACCTCGAGAGGAACCAGACTCAAAAGGGAACCCATCCTCATTTGGCTGATAACGGACAACGTGATAACATTTTTAACAGTTTTAACATGAAGTCTGTTTTGTTGAGGTCATAACGCTTCACTGATGGAAACTTGAGTAAAACTGTTCATGACAACTGCAGTCCTCAGCCATAAAATCATTTACAGTAATGTCCAGAGCATCTACCAAGTGTGACTTTCAAACATCCATATGGGGCCATCCTCCACAGGAGCGATGTGATGAGACTACAGCCAGACATAGGGCAACAGGATGGATCAGTTAGGTCCGAAGAGCAGATGTCAGCATCTTGATCTCAGGACTGACATGTAACTCAGAGGGACAGAGTGGGGGGGAGGGGAGAAAAAGAAAGAAAACAGGTTGTTAGGTATGTCAAATGTCACCTGATGAGTAGGAACAGTATACATTTTGCACTGAGGGCAAGCAGGGACTCCAGCAAAACTATGACAGCATAACTAACAGAGGAGAGCCAGAAGGTAACACAGACATGAGGGCACGGAGGGACATAAAGCAGCCAGCCACTACACCGTCAACAAACTTGAGTGAGCAAGCAAGTGGGGGACTGACAGCATCCATATATCCCAGTTTACCAAAACACTATGTCTGAGGACCCTCCCGATCTACTCCTTTACCTCAAACACTTAACAAAAGGCTTGACTAAACAGATATGTTTTCAGCCTAGACTTAAACGCTGAGACTGTGTCTGATTCCCGAACACTACTTGGAAGGCTGTTCCATAACTGTGGGGCTTTGTAAGAAAAGGCTCTGCCCCCTGATGTAGCCTTTACTATATGAGGTACCAGCAGATAGCCTGCACCTTTTGATCCAAGTAGACATGGCAGGTCATAAAGGACCAGAAGTTTGCTCAGGTACTGTGGCGTGAGACCATTCAGTGCTTTAAAGGTCAATAGCAGTATTTTATAAACAATACGAAATTTGATTGGGAGCCAATGCAGTGTGGATAAGACAGGGGTGATGGTCATATTTTCTAGTTCTAGAAAGGACTCTTACTGCTGCATTTTGAACTAACTGGAGCTTATTTATGCACTTATTGGAACATCCAGACAGTAAGGCATTACAATAATCCAACCGGGAGATAAAAGTATGAACTACTTTTTCTGCATCGTGTAGTGACATGAAATTTCTTAGCAATATTTCTGAGATTAGGGAGGAGAGATGTTGATCTAGCAGCACTAAGAGCTTTTCTATACTTCAGGAAGCTCTCCTTCCAAACTAATTTGAATGCAACCAATTTTGTGAGACGCCATGTGTGTTCCAATTTTCGAGTGGTCGGTTTTAAAGCGCGAGTGTCATCATTATACCAGGATGCTAATTTTTTCTCTCTGATCATTTTCCTTTTACGTGGAGCTACATTATTTAAAGTATAGCAGAACATTGACGCTAAGCATTCAGTTGCCTGATCAAGTTCTGCAGGGGCTGACAGTGACCCAGTCAAAGTTGATAACTCTGGGAGATCATTTATAAAACTGTAGTTGCCGTGAATGTACGTTTAATACAGTAACGTGGTGAGGTGCATATATTATTACTCAGACATATTTTGAATGAGATGATCCGAGATAACTCCAGACTGTGGAAGTATGACTATATTTTCCACGTTTAACCCGAATGTTAGTATTAGATCGAGGGTGTGAACACCATTATGGATCGGTCCTATGACATTCTGATTAACCCCTACTGAATCTAAAATGGACACAAACGCTGTTTGTATTTTTCAAGGGGTCTTCTGGGTTATCAAAGTGAATCTTAAAATCTTTGACAACTAAAGAAAGATTTGTCTAAGGAAATAACCAGGTCTGAGATAAAATCTGCAAATTCATAAAGAAACTCAAAATATGTAGTCTGGCTAACGCAACAAAGCTCCCCGAGCTATTGGTCTGGCCAAGATATTAAGACCAACCATTTCCCAGAGCCCGTGGTTGACCCGCCTCCCTGAAATGCCTCAGTTTGCTACTGGTCGAAGACAGAAAAGGCTGTGACGAAGCTTAAACCAATCACATCACTCTTTCCTCTGACATATGCGATGCGACGGGGCTAACTGGTAGATTAAACTCTTACCGAAGCCGGTCGGGAGCAAGGCGAAAACGTCCTTCCTTTCAATAAATACCTCCAGGGCTGCTCTTTGCTCCGTTTTCAATGAGAACTTCCCGTTGAATGCTTTCAATACAGCATCTATGCGTAATAGATGCAGAAGCGTGAATGAAGCGCTTCCGGCATAGATTCTGTAAACAATCTATGGCTTCCGGTCGCAGTTCTACTACGTAGAACACGCCTCTACCCAGGGCCGTTGGAGATGCTCAAAGTTGATTGGTTCCCGATTTTTCGGGAGCTTGGAAGAGCTGTAGATAGCTTGCCTGGCCAGACTAAGCTCGCAACAGGTCCTCGTGTTGTGTCACGCTTAGGATGGGCGGACCCAGGCTACAAAATATGGCCCCAGGGGCCTGTAAATAATAAGTAATGGAATTAACTGGGTAGACTTATTTTTCAAGGCTACATACATTATACTAGTATGAAAAACTTCAAATGTATTAAATTTATAACCAGGTTTTTGTGTTACACCAAGATAATCATTATAAATAACCACGACGACGCCTTCTCTGCCAGTTAGACGAGGCTGGTGTATACAGTGCCTTGCAAAAGTATTCATACCCCTTGAACTTTTTCACATTTTTCCACCTTACAACCATGAACTTACAAGTTTTTTATTGAGATTTTATGTGATAGACCAACACAGAGTAGCACATAATTGTGAAGTGAAACGAAAATGATAAATGGTCTTCAAAAATTTAAACAAATAAAAATCTGAAAAATGTGATGTGCATTAGTATTCAGCCGTCAATACTTTGTAGAGCCACCTTTTGCTGCAATTATAGCTGCAAGTCTTTTGTGGCATGTCTCTACCAGCTTTGCACATCTAGACACTGAAATTTTGCTCATTCTTCTTTGCAAAATAGCTCAATCTCAGCCAGATTGGATGGAGAGCATCTGTGAACAGCAATTTTCAAGTCTTGCCACAGATGCTCAATGGGATTTAGGTCTGGACTTTGACTGGGCCATTCTAACACATGAATATTCTCTGATCTAAACCATTCCATTGTAGCTCTGGCTGTATGTTTAGGGTCATTGTCTTGCTGGAAGGTGAATCTCCTTCCCAGTCTCAAGTCTTTTGCAGCCTCCAACAGGTTTTCTTCCAGGATTGCCCTGTATTTAGCTCCATCCATCTTCCCATCAACTCTGACCAGCTTCCCTGTCCCTGCTGAAGAAAAGCATCCCCATAGCATGATGCTGCCACCACCATGTTTCACAGTGGGGATGGTGTGTGCAGGGTGATGAGCAGTGTTTGTTTTCCGCCACACATAGCGCTTTGCATTTAGGCCAAAAAATTCAACTTTGGTCTCATCTGACCAAAGCACCTTCTTCCACATGCTTGCTGTGTCCCCTACATGGCTTCTTATGCCTCTCTTTCAACAATGGCTTTCTTCTTGCCACTCTTCCAAAAAGGCCAGATTTGTGGAGTGTACGACTTATAGTTGTCCTGTGCACAGATTCTCCCACCTGAGCTGTGGATTTCTGCAGCTCCTCCAGAGTGATCATGGGCCTCTTGGCTGCTTCTCTGACCAGTGCTCTCCTTGCTCACTCTGTTGGTTTAGGTGGACGGCTATGTCTTGGTGGGTTTGCAGTTGTGCCATACTTTTTCCATTTTTGAATGATGGATTGAACAGTGCTTCTTGAGATGTTCAGAGCTTGGGATATTTTTTTTATAACCTAACCCTGCTTTAAACTTCTCCAGAACTTTATCCCTGACCTGTCTGGTGAATTCTTTAGTCTTCATGATGGTGTTTGTTCTTCAGTGTTTTCTAACAAACCACTGAGGCCTTCACAGAACAAGTGTATGTATGCTGAGAGTAAATTACACACAGTAGGACTATTAACTAATTAGATGACTTCTGAAGGCAATTGATTGCACTGGATTGTATTTAGAGGTATCAGAGTACAGGGGGCTGAATACTAATGCACACCACATTTTTCAGATTTTTATTTGTTTAAAATTTTGAAGACCATTTATCATTTTCGTTTCACTTCACAATTGTGCTACTCTGTGTTGGTCTATCACATAAAATCTCAATAAAAAACTTTTAAGTTCATGGTTGTAAGGTGGAAAAGTTCAGGGGTATGAATACTTTTGCAAGGCACTGTATAACTGTATCCAGGAGGACTAGCTTCATTGAATGCTATATATTCATTTAGCTTAATCCATGTTTCTGTTAAACACAGGACATTAAACTCCTGATCAGTAATAAGTTCATTAACAATTAGTGCTGTCATGACTTCCTGGCTCAAGGCCGCCACAACATAGAGGGGGAAACAACACTGATGTATATCAAACGTAAAAATAGATTTATTAAAGAACTACTGTATATACAGAAGTCAGTAAATGTAAAACAAAGCAAAACTGTAATGTATATCAGCATAATGGAATGTAGTGCAAAAAGGTAAATAAAAATAAGTGGGGAGCGCAACCAGCGCCACAGCAAGCGTGATGTTCAAGTAAGCAAGCCCCCTCACAGACTGGACGGTCCAGGTTTTACCCGGCTCCTAGTTACGCCACCAATCAGTCATGTCATCAGAGCCCCAGAACTCCCCCTGCTGGCCGAAAAACACAAAACAGAAACCAAAACACTGGGAGACCAAGAGGGCTAGTAACGAATCCAACACAGAAAAGCTGCATCACCACACCTCCCCCCCACCAAAAAAAAAAAAAAAAAGGCCCATATTCATGGGACTCTGATTAACTGTAGCTCCCATCACCAATAATAAAAACAACAAATTCAAAACTAACAGATGACTCATTCACTCTGGAAGATCACATACACGTGCATACACTCCTCCGTGATCAGTCACTCATGGTGGCACAACCATTAAACCCCACTCTCACCCCCAGCCTCCTCCATGTTCTACCCTTCAGCAGATCCTGGTGCCTGGACAGCAAATTAAGGACAAACAGAAACAAAGAGAAGACAAAGGTAATCAAGACATGCACACAATCACATTGTCCCATCTGGAGCCTGAGACAGCGCATCCGCCATCATATTCTCAACGCCCCGGATGTGACAAATAGACAGTCTATAGGGTTGCAAAAAGAGTGCCCACCGCATAAGGCGTTGGTTAGAATTCTGCAATGACTGAAGAAATGTGAGGGGGCTGTGGTCAGAAAAAGACCACAACAGGATGTAAACCACCCCCCACATAAATGTCAAAGTGCTGGAGAGCCCAGATTAATGCCAGGGCCTCCTTCTCAATTGAGTAGTTCATCTGATGTTTATTGAACTTGTGTGAAAAATACCCAACAGGCCGATCCATGCCGCTTTCATCACCCTGAAGGAGAACTGCACTGGCCCCCACCTGGCTTGCATCCACCTGTAACTTAAAAGGCTGATCTAACCGGGGCACAGCCAGGACTGGTGCAGAACTCAACAGTTTTGCACTTTCAAATGCTTGCTGGCATTGAGCAAACCACAAAAACTTTGCAGAACCCTTAAGTAAATTGGTCAAAGGAGCAACAACTGTAGAAAAATAAAAATTCCTGTAATAACCAATCATTCCTAAAAACCGCATCAGAACACTGTCCGACACCATTTTACCAATAATCTCCACTGGCACTTTTGGCCGCTCAGATTCCAAAGACTTAGAAGTAGAAGGAGCCACATCTGATTTAACCCCCTCAACATAAACTGCAGGAACAGGCCTACTCTTAGCAACACAACCAGCAAATTTACTGCTTGCCTTAACCTTGTTACGTGCACTTAACAACGAACATTCTCTCTTCCAATGACCAGCCTCAAGACAATAATTACACTTCTGCAAGCACAGCTGCCTCTGCAACTGTTTTTACCTGATGTTCATTTACAGAAACAACTATGCATTCAGGCAGACTATTTTTCAACTGTTCAACAACAAGATCACACAATGCCTCAAACGTATCAAGCCCTTCTGCCAAGAGCCAGCGGTGAAAAAAACTTGTTAATTCCCTAGCCACCTTAGCGCGAGTTTGTTTGTCGGTCTTTTTCCAGTTGCAAAAGCGCTGACAATATGCTTCGGGAACTAATTCATAACATTTTAAGACCGCATCTTTAACACACTGATGAACTTTTCTCTCAGCTGGAGGCAACGCAACAAAGGCCTCCTGAGCTTTACCAACTAACAGTTTGTAGAAACAAAAGTTTTATCCTCGTCACTCCAATTTCTATCGGAAGCAACATTTTCAAACAAAGAGCAAAACACGTCTGGATCACGTTCATTAAATTTAGGAAGAAACTTAAAATCATACCAGACAATCCCGACTGCTGGGATAAACCTCCACCACTGCCACTAGCAGATATTTTGCCCTCTGCAATCAGATTAAGCCTCGTACGCTGAATTTCCCTTTCCAGCTATTGGTGTTCAAGCTTTTCCAACTCCAACAGCTCATTAGATTTAAGCTTTTCTACCTCCAATAAACGATCTTTTCTCTTTCTTGTGCTTCCAATTTATTTTGTTCAAGCTGCATTTTCAACAGCTCTTTTTGTTGTTCAAACGTCAGTTGGCTAGGTTTAAGAGACTGTATGCTGGAAATCAAGGACGTGTCTAAAAATTGTTGCGCCATTGGATTAATCCCAATTAATGTGTCTAAAAATTGTGTTGCTGGATTACTAGTCTCAATTGGAGTGCCCCCTGGCAACACCTGCCTTTCTTTTAAACTGCTATGAAGGAAGTCAAACAACTGGTCTTTTTTAGAAAACTTAGGAATAATTAGTTCCAGTTGGTAATGATCCGCTACACTAAGCAGCTGATCCTTCGTCAATATCACTAACAACCTCTCCGATGGAGCTTCCAAAAACTCCTCCACTGCACTCATCCCAAAGTTTCAGGGATGAGAATGAAAAATATTTTAAAAGTCTGAAAAAACCGGGGCGGGGCCCATGGGGCTAATGATTTTTGGCTAATTTTTTTTTTTTTTTTTACCCCAAAACCATTAATTTTATCAGCAAAAATTTGCAATTTGGAAATAAATTCCCCTTCTTGGTGGACTCCCAGGTGAAAATGATTAATATGGTACAAGAGACTTGTTTTTAATCAATTCACATTTGATGATTTCAAAAAATCAATGCACCTTTTAAAGGCGTCGTGCGGTAATTTCAGGAATCAGGCTATATCATGTGTCAAAATGTCAGGTTTGGTGGGTTATTCAAGCCCCTCGGTTTCCCGCGATCTCAGTGTCACGATGCGCCCGCTACAAGCATTTAAAGTTGACGCGCACAGCCAAATTTAGGCAGTCAGCCGTTAACTAGGTCAACTTGTGTGACGTCATACCAGTAACCTCCCTTGGGTGATGCTGGCCTGTCCCCATGTTTTCTCTATGGCGTGCGTTTACCAGAGTTGTTTACATTGCGGATTTTGTGGATTTATTCAGTTTGTGGATAGTTTTAAACACTCAAAACACTATGAAATGATGTATTAATATTCTGTGATACAAAATGCCTAATCGGTGTATTGTGTTTGGCTGTAACAACAAACACTGAACACTATTTGTGACTGTTATCAATGGATCTGATTTCAAGGTCATGGCTAGGTATTGATAGAAAAAAATGATTTTTTTAAAAACACATTGTGGCAGCGGGGGCGTGGTCAAGCGCCGGTCTGTGACAGGATCATTACACCTGACGGTAATTAACCTGTGTTTTGTGTGTTTTCCCAGTAACCGCGCCCTATTTAAGGAGGCAGAGGGAGAGCAGAGAAGAGCTCATCCCGGGACAAGAACACAGTGTGTGTTTCGCTATCAGATTAAAACTGGCGGTTATACTGAAAAGTCTGGCAATAAAAAGCCTATTTCCATCTGAAGCGTTGTCCTTCCATCCTCTGTGCTCCACCCACACTTCAGAGAGCTCTACAGTGGTACCAAAACCCGGGACAAGGTGGAGCACCAACCTCGCAGCCCCATGGAATCCTCCCCATTCGCGGACCTGGTCCACGCCCTCGCCACGGCTCAGCAAAGCCAGCACCAGGCGCTCGTCACACTCCGAAAGGAGCAAGAGCGGCGCTTCGAAGCCCTGGTGCTGGCCCAGCAGGAAGATCGCGAGGCGTTCCGGCATCTCGCGTCGGCGGGGTCCACCAGCGCCCCGGCCTCGGGCCCGTCTCCCCTCACCGTGACCAAGATGGGCCCGCAGGACGACCCCGAGGCGTTTCTCACATTGTTCGAGCAGGTCGCCGAAGCCTCGGGGTGGCCGATGGAGCAGCGCGCGGCGCACCTCCTCCCCCTCCTGACGGGAGAGGCGCAGCTGGCCGCGCTATAACTCCCCGCCGGCCGGCCTACGCGGACCTTCGCCGGGCCGTCCTCCAGCGCACGGAAGCGCTGGCGCTGTTCTGGCATGCACCCCACGCGCTGGAGGACAGCCCGGCGAAAGTCCGCGTAGGCCGGTCGGCGGGGAGTTATAGCGCGGCCAGCTGCGCCTCTCCCGTCAGGAGGGGGAGGAGGCGCGCCGCGCGCTGCTCCATCGGCCACCCCGAGGCTTCGGCGACCTGCTCGAACAATGTGAGAAACGCCTCGGGGTCGTCCTGCGGGCCCATCTTGGTCACGGTGAGGGGAGACGGGCCCGAGGCCGGGGCGCTGGTGGACCCCGCCGAAGCGAGATGCCGGAACGCCTCGCGATCTTCCTGCTGGGCCAGCACCAGGGCTTCGAAGCGCCGCTCTTGCTCCTTTCGGAGCGTGACGAGCGCCTGGTGCTGGCTTTGCTGAGCCGTGGCGAGGGCGTGGACCAGGTCCGCGAACGGGGAGGATTCCATGGGGCTGCGAGGTTGGTGCTCCACCTTGTCCTGGGTTTTGGCACCACTGTAGAGCTCTCTGAAGTGTGGGTGGAGCACAGAGGACGGCAGGACAACGCTTCAGATGCAAATAGGCTTTTTATTGCCAGACTTTTCAGTATAACCGCCAGTTTTAATCTGATCGCGAAACACACACACACACACACACACACACACAGTGTTCTTGTCCCGGGATGAGCTCTTCTCTGCTCTCCCTCTGCCTCCTTAAATAGGGCGCGGTTACTGGGAAAACACAGGTTAATTACCGTCAGGTGTAATGATTCTGCCACTCACCTTCCCTGGCTCCGCCCTCCTGTCACAGACCAGCGCTTGACCACGCCCCCGCTGCCACACACGTGTTAAGTGTTTCTATGTATCAATCATTAATTGTACAAAATGATTTTCATACATTTATGTATTTGTCATATCTTTCTTTGTCACATGAAGTGTTGTCTTGATAACACATGTGGCACATAATTTTAGCAAATGGATGACAGAAGATTAATTGAAAGATTTATGCCACAGAGCTGCCTTTAACTAATAATTATCACTTATTACTGACGATTGTACGTTTATTAAACAATACAATACAAAGCTCAATACTCCCAGCCTATAACATACTGAATATCAAGTTAAAATCAACCGCAATAAAAGGAAAATGATGAAAACTGGAATATCAAGGGGTCTACTGTATCAGAAGGCCCACTGCATTTCGCGAGATCGCAAGCTGTCAAGTTGCTAGAATTCAATCTTTCTAGCTATACTTTCACCCCCTACAGCTATCAGTATTACACAATCATAGATTAATCACACAGCATTCTAATTCAAGTGAAAATGGTCTTTAAAAATACACAAGTAGTGATTTAATCAGAGAAACCAACCAAAACAAGTCTTCAAGTCGCTCGTCTTCATTTCTGTCGTCGTCAGAACTGTCCTCATTTTCTTCTGAAGATGAACGCTCAGGTTCAAATCTGTAATGCTGGATACCACCAGGACATTCAGCTGTCAAAATCTCTACTTGTGGGCCATTTTCTTCTTCTGTATCGGTAAAATCAAAGCTAATTTCCTCAGCATCACTCCTATTTTCTGGTGTGTCCGTCACTGCAACTGCACCGAGTGGTTACTGGTATGACGTCACGCAGCTGTTCCATTGACCGAGAGGGGGCGCTGCGAACGCGGAAAATTTCAAGTGATGGGCATGATCAAATAAGGACCGATTACAACCGCGGGAAGCTTTTGAAAAATCGACGGTCAATTTATTTCGAATCTTGAAAGCATTCTGGTGCAGAATAATGCGACTTTTATCGCCACTGCGTGACGCCTTTAATATAAACGAGCTCTACAGTATTATATTTTTATAATTCATTTATATATATATATATATATATATATATATATATATATATATATATATATATATATATATATATATTTTTTTTTTTTTTTAAAGCAAAAACTATAAGTTCATCTCGGCCTAAAAAATTTGGGCAGACGCTCCTGCGCGGCACACGCCAGCAATTCTGTCCCCCTATGAAATGAGCAATAAGTAGGAGAGTTATACATGCTATCATACTTAAAATTTCATCAGAAATATAGATATGATACTATGATTCTCCCCAACATGCTACATTAGATAAGCTAACCCCATTTATAAAAGATACACACTTATGACATGTAATTGATATATATTTTATGTGGCGCGCGCGCTCTTTCTCTGCCATGCCGATCCTGTAGGCTGCACTGAACTCCAGTCCTCGAGAAAAGAGATAAAAGCCCGCCCACACTGAAAGCTGATTGGCTTATTTTGCTGAGTAACCCAATCAAGATGCTCTTTGTCTGGCATGCGCTACATGAACAGGCACGCGCTACATGAACAGGCACACAGGCAGTGTTGCCAGATTGGGTGGTTTTAAATGCATTTTGGCAGGTTTTGAATATATTTTGGGCTGGAAAACGTCAGCAGTATCTGGCAACACTGCACACAGTCTCCCTCGCGCACCCCCTCGCGCGCGCACATTCTAAGATGCGTGATGCAGACCTTAATGTTGTGCGCACGCTCTTGCTCGCTTCTATCAATATGCAGGAGGCTCCCGGAACTTCCGGGAGACTTGGGATGTCTGCGTTATAAGGTGACCACAGATCGTTAATCATAACCCCCCCCACCAAAAAAAAAAATTTCTCAACGGATTTACATCGATCTCAAAAACGATCATTTTGGTCTGAAAAAGTCGGAAATCCGCCAATCGGCGGAAAATTCTCATCCCTGAAGTTTAAATGTAACACTACTCACTCAACAATTAACAATGAACGCTCATAAAAAATAAACTACAAATGGATCTTCCAGACTAACCACCCCAAATAACTACAACGCGAAATACAAACAGCTCATGAAACAGGACAAACCAGCTACGGAGCTTCCCCGTATTTAAAACATTTACCCACCATATACTAACCTAGCTTCACACTGTGCCCGAGAGCCAAGTACTTTACTCACCAATACCGCTGGAGTCGTGCTGCCCCGACCAAAGCCAATTCAGCCTGGATCACCACGGCGATGTCCTCAGCTCAGACACAGTGACACTCCAGCCTAAAGCCCCAGCGCAACAGCGCTCTAAGCCAAGGATAAACGATAGCTCCAAAATGTTTTCATCCTGCTACAGAAGCTCAAAATACATCGTTGGAAATGAAATAAGTAACTCAGCATGCGACTATGCACCACCCCAATTTACCTCAACACAAGCCAAACAAAATACAACCTGTGTGGTTCCCCCAAACAGGTAGGCCAAATGTACACCTACACGTTTCATTCACAAACCAACATCAATTAGGTAGCTCGTACCCTCACTATGTTCTGCATTAGCCAGTAGTGGGAATTGTAACCTACATACCAAAAGCCGAAGCGTACCAAAAAATTTTCAGGTCAATTATCCCGGACGAGCCCCCAAATGTCATGACTTCCTGGCTCAAGGCCGCCACAACATAGAGGAGGAAACCACACCAATATATATCAAATGCAAAAATAGATTTATTAAAGAACTACTGTATATACAGAAGTCAGTAAATGTAAAACAAAGCAAAACTGTAATGTATATCACCATAATGGAATGTAGTGCAAAAAGGTAAATAAAAATAAGTGGGGAGCGCAACCAGTGCCACAACAAGCGTGATGTCGAGCAAGCAAGCCCCCTCACAGACTGGACGGTCCAGGTTTTTCCGGCTCCTAATTACGCCACCGATCAGTCACGTCATCAGAGCCCCAGAAATCCCCCTGCTGGCCAAAAAACAAACAAAACAGAAACCAAAACACTGGGAGACCAAGAGAGCTAGTAACTAACCCACCACAGAAAAGCTGCAGCATCACAGTGCTTTAGATGTAAGAGATCTAATATTTAATAGCCCTACCTTTAGATCAAAAGGTGCTGGCAACAGCTGTACAGTCAGTATGATCTAATTTTATATTGATTAGGTTACTGGAACAAACTAAGTATTTCTACTTTTTTGTTTAGCTCGGGAAACAGACAGACAGTCTCGAGTGACGACTCTGTGCAGCTAGCAGACAGTTGGTTTAGCCTGTTTGTCTGCTCCCTGGCCTTGGCTCTAGGATTGTCAGAAGTTAACTTGTTCTGAGACTATGCTGCAAGAAATGAGAGCAGCACTTTCCCAAGTGGGATAGATACTGACCGTCCCGCCCTACACACATGATAAAGTGGCTAGAGATATAAAATCATCATCTCTAGCCGCTTTATCCTGTTCTGACTACAGGCAAAAGGCAGACGCTTTATCCTGTTCTGACTACGGGCAAAAGGCAGGGTACACCCTGGACAAGTCGCCAGGTTGTCACAGGGCTAACACACGGACAACCATTCACACTCACATTCACACCTACGGTCAATTTAGAGTCACCAGTTAACCTAACCTGCATGTCTTTGGACTGTGGGGGAAACCGGAGCACCCAGAGGAAACCCACGCGGACACGGGGAGAACATGCAAACTCCGCACAGAAAGGCCCTTGCCAGCCACGGGGCTTGAACCCGGACCTTCTTGCTGTGAGGTGACAGCGCTAACCACTACACTTCACTGTGACACACACACACTAAAGGCCTAGGGGAGCCAATACAATAAATAAGAAGGGAGGCGAGGCGAGCGAGATATGTGCAATGCCAAAAGCGAATTTATTTTTCTTAAGTCTCAAAAGTCTCTCAATTGTAAGCAACCAAAATAAAGGAAGATAGGAGATAAGTCAACAGTCAGTAGTGTATGCATGCTGGATGTGAAAGAAAAGTGGGGCTCGATGTCTGGGAGGCAGCTCCTAATAAAGGGCCAAGCTCCGCCTCTGGACAGGTGACTGCAATTGCTGCTCATAAACACTCCACCCGCGCCTAGTCTAGGGAGTAAAAGGAAAAAACAGCTAATAAACAGAAAAAACCCTGGTGGCCGTCACACCTCCCCCCTTAAAATAAAACCTCCAGGTTTTAGGGAGCACATTAAACATTACAAAGTGAATCAATATCCCATTTACAAACACTCAACACACGTGACGTCACTGATACTCATTACTATGCATACAATCCAAAAATATGTAGGCCTACACAATATACATAATATACACAAAAGCATAGTCAGTCAATCTATGCATGCATCTCCAATAAAACAAATACGAAAAGGTCTCCACATAATATACAAATAACATTCCAAACACTAAGTCAGTCATAAATAAGAAGTTATATTCAAAACACTATAACCTAGACCAATCCCCTTTCCTCAAAAATACAACCAGACCCCACCATACGCAGAAGCCAACCCGCTGGAACAACCAAATTTGTCCTCCGCATCCCGGTACCTGAAATTGGAAGACAAGATGAGAATTAAGCCTAAGGGGTAGGAGCGCGTGAAAGCGCGTCCGCCACCACATTGTCCTTTCCCCTGATGTGCTTAATATCAAGGTGGTACGGTTGTAAAAAGATACACCAACGCATTAGCCTTTGGTTGGGGTTCTGCAGAGACTGAAGGAAGGTCAACGGATTATGGTCACAGTAGACCGTTATTGGGCAAACACTGCCCCCAACATACACCTCAAAGTATTGCAATGCCCAAATGAGTGCAAGGGCCTCTTTTTCAATAGTTGAATAGTTCAACTAATAAGTGTTGAACTTACGAGAAAAATAACATACTGGACGTTCAAACCCATTGCTATCGTCCTGTAACAGGACAGCCCCTGCTCCCACTTTGCTGGCATCTACTTGCAATTTGAACGGCTTGTTCATCTGGGGCACAGCAAGGAGAGGAGCAGAGGTAAGGAGGTGCTTAACAGATTGAAAAGCTGTTTGACAAGTGGGGGTCCAATCAAATTGCTTGCTCTTCTTGAGCAGGTCTGTGAGCGGTACTACCGTCGAGGAGAAATTTTTGCAAAACCCCCTATAGTACCCAATCATTCCAAGAAACTGCATTAATTCTTTTTTGTTGACTGGTTCGGGAAACGAATCAATGGCAGCGACTTTGGCGCGGATGGGTCGCACAAAACCCTGTCCCACGACTTTTCCAAGATAGGTCACTGTCGCCTTCGCAAACTCGCATTTAGCGAGGTTGATGGTAAGGTTTGCCTGGGCCAAACGTATGAATAACTGACGGATGCCTTGGAGATGTGATACCCAAGTATCACTGTACAAAACAACGTCATCCAAAAAGACGGCAACACCATCTAAGTATGCCACAACCTGGTTCATTAACCTTTGAAAGGTTGCGGGCGCGTTACGCAACCCAAAACTCATTACGTTATACGCATACAGACCGCTTGGTGTAATAAAGGCAGACACCTCGCGCGCTCGATCTGTCAAGGGGATCTGCCAATATCCCTTCAGCAAGTCAAACTTGCTGATGAACTTGGCAGAACCCACTTGATCAACACAGTCCTCAACACGCGGTAAAGAAAAGGAGTCGAGTTTGGTCACGCTATTCAATTTACGGTAATCCGTACAAAATCGGTACGTGCCATCTGGCTTATTAACTAAGATGCAGGGGGACGCCCAACTGGAAAATGACTGCTCAGCTAGACCATGTTGCAACAAATATTTTACTTCACCTTCCAGGATTTTTTGTCTTTCCCCCCGAGACCCTATAAAAACGTTGTCTGATCGGGGCAGACTGTCCAACGTCAATGTCATGACTGATGAGTGTTGTCTGGGTTGGTGTGTCAGAGAAAAGCGAAGGGAACTCTTTAATAAGTGCCTCCAACTCAAACGCCTGCTGTGAGGTGAGATGTTTAAACAGCACTGATAGATTAGCCAATGACTCTGAATTCTTTAGACGACCCAATAAAACTGCATCGTCAGGTGCGCGGACTTCTACATCCTCCAGCGCTGCCACCGCTGGGAAAGTAGACAAATGAGTTACAGCGCTATCCCCACTCGTCCCTGCCACTGACGAGCTAAGATGTAAACTAACAGCAGCAGCCGGACCAATAACCTTTGCCTTATCAAAGTACGGTTTAAGCAGGTTTGCGTGACACAACTGGGTCGATTTCTTCTTGCCGGGCGTTGCAATAACATAGTTGTCATTGTGCGCTACACGAATGACTTTATACGGACCAGCAAATTTTGCCTGGAAAGGAGAGTGGATGACAGGCAAAAGCATCATTACCTCATCCCCCACATTGAACACACGACGGACAGTTTTCTTATCATATGTTTTTTTCATTTTAACCTGTGCAGTCTGAAGTTTTTCTCTGGCCAATTTCCCTGCTAAATACAGCTGACGGCGAAACCCATTTACATAGTCCGTTAAGGACTGTGGGGGCTCGCACGGCAGATCACAGTTACCCACAAGAGTTGCCACTGGGCCACGTACAGAATGGCCAAAAACAAGCGCATTTGGACTGAACCCAGTGCTTTCTTGGGTTACTTCCCTGGCCGCCAACAGCAACCAGGGAAGGCCCTCGTCCCAGCTACTACCCAACTCCACACAGTATGCCCTCAACATTGACTTTAGCGTTTGATGAAACGTTTCTAATACTCCTTGACTCTGGGGGTGATACGCTGATGCTTTACTATGCTGAATGTTCAGAAGATGTAACACCTGAGCAAAGGTCTTAGATGTAAAGTTTGTACCACGATCAGATTGTATGGTTTTCGGGATGCCAAATGTGGAGATAAATTCAGTTAACGCTTTTACAACGGGCCTGGCAGTGATGGAACGGAGTGGGTACGCCACAGGGTAACGGGTAGTCTGGCACATTACTGTGAGTAGATAACTGCATCCACTCTTTGAACGAGGCAGTGGCCCAACACAGTCAATCACAAGATGTTCAAATGGTTTAGACATGGGAGAGATTGGGCACAGAGGCACAGGCTTCGGCATTTGATTGGGCTTGCCTGTCCGCTGACAAATTTGACAGGTCCTGACATGGGTCGCAATGTCTCGTTTAAGGCGCGGTCAATAGCAGTGGCAGATAACGCGATCATAGGTCTTCCGGACACCCATGTGACCGGCAGCTTCATGGGCAGTGTTCATTACTAAATTGCGCAAGGATGTCGGTACTACTACCTGCCACAGGTGGTCATCAGCAGAGCCACTAGGAGGACGCTTGCACATCAAAACCCCATTATGAATTACATACCCCGGAACCATGTAATCACTGCCACTGTGTGTCTTAAGAAACAGCGCCTTCAACGAAGCATCGGACTGCTGGGCATCAATTACCTGTTGTTGGGAAACAGAGTTAGGCAAACCAGATAGAGAATGCACATTAATTTGCGTAGGCGCAGGTAGCATTTTACTCGACGCACGCGTCGTCACAGCTACCGGTCCAATTTCATCATTTTTGACATCCTCACCACAAACGGCGTCGTTTACCCAAACTCGAGACCCAACCAAAGCATTGCCCAGAATTACTGCAACGCCACGTATCGGCAGCGCAGGGCGTACCGCAAGGGCAACTTTCCCCTTTACCAAAGCTGAATCCAAGTACACCCGGTGAAGGGGCACATTCAAGACATTAAAATTTATTCCGCGAACATAAACAAATCGACCTGTGTCGGAGAAAGCAGAGAAGGGTAAAGCAGATCGTAAAATGAAAGACTCGACTGAGCCAGTATCCCTAAGGATTTTAACCGGGATTTTTTTCCCACCAGGACTAAGTGAAACAAGGCCATCAAAAACAAAAGGTGAAAAATAATCATTTACACGGGCAACATGTGATGTTGGCACAGCCAAGGCATTGTGCTTAACAGCGGACTTAAAGCTGTCTTTACCACGCAGCACAGGACATTCCGATTTCCAGTGGCCTTTCCCTAAACAATAATTGCAGATAGTGTCAGAACCTGATTGGCTACGAGAGCGAGGATCACTCTTGTTTAAAGACACCTGCATACGTGGGTTACGGAGTGTTGGAATATTACGAGACCAATGCATATCACGGGATGGTGGACCAGAAAACCTGCTTTTATGGATTAAGGAATAATCATCCGCTAAAGTGGCAGCAGCAGTCAGAGAGATGGCGTCGTGTTCGCTAAGGTAAATTGCCATTGCATCTGGGAGGGTATTTTTTAGTTGTTCCACCAGTATTAAATCGGCCAATTCTTCCTGGTTTTCAACTCCCGATGCGGAACACCAGCGATTGAACTGAACTGCGAGGTCATGCGCAAAGTCAGTGTAGGTCTGGTTTTGGCGTTTACGCATAGCCCTAAACTTTTGGCAATACGCCTCCGGCACCAATTCGTATGCTTTCAGAACTGCATCCTTAACGCACTTGTAAATTTTACTATCCTCATAACCAAGGGCAGAGTAGGCCTGCTGTGCGCGCCCAGTCAATGTACATTGCAGTAGCAAGGTGCGCTGTGCATCAGGCCATCGATATGCATCTGCCACTCGCTCAAATAAGGCAAAAAACGTCTCCACCTTGTCCTCCTCAAATTTAGGGACAAGTTTGAGATTATGCACAACATCAAAATCACCCGTATAATGCTTGCCCTCTTTAAGAAGCTCTAAACGTTGGCGCTCAACATCTATTTTTGTCCTTCCTAATTCTAGTTCCAGGCGCTGTTTTTGTTGCTCACTTTTACTATTTTCTCATTTGAGAAGCAGAAGCTCCTTCTGCTGCTCATAAGACATGGTGCCGGCTGCCGGAGGAGGGGTCGCAGAGGCTCCCTCGTCAGGCAGCACCTGGGCATCAATCAGCGCATCCTTAATTACTGATTGCATAAGCTCTTTAGAGCGCTTTTCAGTGCTAGTTAGGGCGACATCGTAGTGCTCAGCAATTACAAGCAGCTGATCTTTGGTCAACGAATTTAATGCATCGCTCGAAGGAGCGTCCACAAAAGAATCAATAGCCGACATTTTACAATTGTGTGGCTATTTATCGCAGCGGCTTACAATTATGAAAAAAACAAATTTTCACTCCACAAGTCCAACAGGTGTTCATTAACAAATCTTCATTAACTAAAGTTCAATGTTGCGAGATCAAAACATTGGTACAGTCAAACCAAAGCTTGCTGGTCCACAACCCATCTATTATACTAGATAAACTAAACTAAGTAGACCCTAGGTCTTCTGACAGTTACCGATGGGGGGATTTTAAGCACATTAAACCAGTGGGCCCGAGATACCCCAAAGCCCCGGACGTGCACCCGAGACAACCGCTCTACCCACCTTCACCGCCGACGCCCAAAAATAGCAAACTAAAATTAAAAAATGGTGCGCACGAGGACACACCCTATACCTAACAGGGAAGGAACCAGACAAAGCTACATAAGGTCGGCAGCTGGTACCAATTGAGACTAATTAAATAAACACTTACGAACACCAAAAAAACAATTTGGACCAGGGAAAACGTATCAATAGAGAAACGACAGCTGCACAATAATCTCCAATAAACAATTCTGAGCGCAATTAACACTTAACTTCTACAAAAAGTCAAATATGCACCAAAGTCAATTACAAAAATGCAAATGCACGTACAAACGCACAGCGCACGCCCCCCACAAAAAGAGAAGCGCAGCGGGTCAAAACAGACACCGCAAAAAGCCAAGGCGCAAACTCAAAAAGATGATACTCACGTGGCAAAGCCTAATTGGAGATGCGAGAGGAGAAAAAAAATACCCAATAAGGGAAAAAGGACAAGCCCCCATATTGTAAAGGCCTAGGGGAGCCAATACAATAAATAAGAAGGGAGGCGAGGTAAGCGAGATACGTGCAATGCCAAAAGCGAATTTATTTTTCTTAAGTCTCAAAAGTCTCTCAATTGTAAGCAACCAAAATAAAGGAAGATAGGAGATAAGTCAACAGTCAGTAGTGTATGCATGCTGGATGTGAAAGAAAAGTGGAGCTCGATGTCTGGGAGGCAGCTCCTAATAAAGGGCCAAGCTCCGCCTCTGGACAGGTGACCGCAATTGCTGCTCATAAACACTCCACCCGCGCCTAGTCTAGGGAGTAAAAGGAAAAAACAGCTAATAAACAGAAAAAACCCTGGTGGCTGTCACACACACACATACATACATACACATTATATATATATATATATATACACACACACACACACACACACACACACAGGGCGGCACAGTGGTGTAGTGGTTAGCGCTGTCGCCTCACAGCAAGAAGGTCCGGGTTCGAGCCCCGTGGCCGGCGAGGGCCTTTCTGTGCGGAGTTTGCATGTTCTCCCTGTGTCCGCGTGGGTTTCCTCCGGGTGCTCCGGTTTCCCCCACAGTCCAAAGACATGCAGGTTAGGTTAACTGGTGACTCTAAATTGACCGTAGGTGTGAATGTGAATGGTTGTCTGTGTCTATGTGTCAGCCCTGTGATGACCTGGCGACTTGTCCAGGGTGTACCCCGCCTTTCGCCCGTAGTCAGCTGGGATAGGCTCCAGCTTGCCTGCGACCCTGTAGAAGGATAAAGCGGCTAGAGATAATGAGATGAGTGTATATTATATATATATATACACACACACACACACACACACATATATATATATATGATGAATTACACCGTCTTTGTATGCTTCATGTCATGTTTGTAGTTTTAAATTATATTTTACAGTTTAAAATGTATATGCCTTTTATATGTAAATCCACATATGTTTGTGTTGGATTTACATATAAAAGGCATGTACATTTTAAACTGTAAAATATAACTTAAAACTACAAACATGACATGAAGCATACAAAGACGGTGTAATTCATCATACACATTATCTGTAAAAACCATGCACAATGTTCACTTCATACATACTAGATTTTCCTAAAAATTTGTATGAGGAAAATGCAAAATGGGCCACTTTCAGGAGTAAATCATACATGGCATATACATTTATTTATAAATCCTTATAAAGGATTTATCCTTATATTTATAAGGATTTACTACTAAGACAGTGGTAAATTCTTACAAGTTCTTTACTGTTCTTTTTCGTATGGGGTGGCACAGCAGTTATGCTCATACAGTATTTACATAGGAATAACATCCATGAAATGTATCAGTCAGGATTTAGACCTCATCATAGCACAGAGACAGCATTGGTTAAAGTAGTAAATGACCTACTGTTGGCGTCTGATCAGGGCTGTGTCTCGCTACTTGTGTTGCTTGACCTTAGTGCAGCATTTGATACCATTGATCATTCCATTCTTCTGGATAGACTAGAAAATGTTGTGGGAGTTAAGGGAATGGCCCTCTCCTGGCTCAGGTCTTATCTAACTGATCGTTATCAGTATGTTGATATAAATGGTGATATTTCTAGACGTACCGAGGTAAAGTTTGGTGTTCCACAAGGTTCTGTCTTGGGTCCACTGCTTTTTTCTCTCTCTCTCTCTCTCTCTATATATATATATATATATATATATATATATATATATATATATATATATATATATATAAAAAACCTCTGGGTGATATTATTCGTAAACATTGTATTAGTTTCCACTGTTATGCTGATGACACACAGTTGTATGTCTCTGCAAAACCTGATGAGAGACACCAGCTTAATAGAACTGAGGAATGTGTTAAGGACATTAGACACTCGATGCTTATTAATTTCCTTCTGCTTATCTCTGACAAGACTGAAGTACTTGTACTAGGACCACATACAGCTAGAAGTAAGTTTTCTGATTCCACAGTGACTCTGGATGGCCTTTCTGTTTCTTCACGTGCAGCAGTAAAAGACCTCGGAGTGATTATTGACCCCAGTCTTTCATTCGAAACTCACATTGATAACATCACCCGGATAGCTTTCTTTCATCTCAGAAATATTGCAAAGATAAGAAATTTAATGTCATTGCATGATGCAGAAAAACTAGTCCATGCTTTCGTTACCTCCAGGTTGGATTATTGTAATGCCTTACTGTCTGGATGTTCCAATAAGTGGATAAACAAGCTCCAGTTAGTTCAAAATGCAGCAGCAAGAGTCCTTACTAGAACTAGAAAATATGACCACATCACGCCTGTCTTATCCACACTGCATTGGCTCCCAATCAAATTTCGTATTGATTATAAAATACTACTATTGACCTTTAAAGCACTAAATGGTCTCGCACCACAGTACCTGAGTGAACTTCTGCTCCTCTATGACCCGCCACGCCTACTTAGATCAAAAGGTGCAGGCTATCTGCTGGTACCTCGTATAGTGAAGGCTACATCAGGGGGCAGAGCCTTTTCTTACAAAGCCCCACTGTTATGGAACAGCCTTCCAAGTAATGTTCGGGAATCAGACACAGTCTCAGCATTTAAGTCTAGGCTGAAAACATATCTGTTTAGTCAAGCCTTTTGTTAATGGTGTTTATGAGGTAAAGGAGTAGATCTGGAGGGTCCTCAGACATAGAGTGTGTTGGTAAACTGGGATGTATGGATGCTGTCAGTCCCCACTCACTTGCTCACTCGAGTTTGTTGACGGTGTAGTGGCTGGCTGCTTTATGTCCCGGGGCTCCCTCATGCCTGTGTTACCTTCTGGCTCTCTCCTTTTAGTTATGTTGTCATAGTTAGTTGCCGGAGTCCCTGCTTGTACTCGGTGCAATGTATATACTGTTCCTACTTATTCAGGTGACATTGGGCATACCTAACCACCTGTGTTTTCTTTCCCTCCCCCCCACCCCAAATCTGTCCCTCTGAGTTACATGGAGTCAACAGGAAATCTTTTGGTGGAGAGGGTGGAGACCTCGACTGGCTATCGTAGCCTGCAGGGAATCGGCCGTCAGACTTTCTGTCGCATGTCCCAGACCCGGTGAAATGTAACTGAATTGTCTTGGCCAGCCCTAAGGGTCCCATCTGCATCTCATCATTGCTGAGGAGTGTGCGCCCATCACCCAATCAAGCATCCAGCCAGAGCAGGTCATGATATATTTTACCATATTAACATGCCATTGTTGTGTGTTATGCCTGATGTAAAGACTCTCGTCTCTGCAAGCCTACCACACAGATTTAATACTTGTCATTTTTAGGGCATACCTAACATGTTTTCTTTCTCTCTCCCCCCCCCAATCTGTCCCTCTGAGTTACATGTTGATCCTGGGATTGAGATGCTGGCCTCTTCTGCCCCTCAGACCTGCTTGATCCATCCTGGTGCCCTGTGTCTGGTCGGAGTTTTATCGCACCGCTCCTGTGAAGGACGGCCCCATGAGGACGGTTGAGGGTTATACCTGTTAAAACTGTTAATATTATAGTCAGGCTGTCTGTTGTTGCCCAAATGAGGATGGGTTCCCTTTTGAGTCTGGTTCTTCTCGAGGTTTCTTCCTCATGTCGTCTGAGGGAGTTTTTCCTTGCCACCGTCGCCACAGGCTTGCTCATTGGGGATAGATTAGGGATAAAATTAGCTCATGTTTTAAATCGTTCAAATTCTGTAAAGCTGCTTTGCGACAATGTTTATTGTTAAAAGCGCTATACAAATAAACTTGATTTGAGATATATATATAAATAAAAAAATCTTCTCCATTGTGACTTCAGATAAAACAGTGCTCGACGAGTGGCGCGTGAATAAACAGCACTGTTTTATCCGAAGTCACAATGGAGAAGATTAACTTCAACTGTTCCATCAAAAACGTACCGATACCAACCAAGCAAGAATACCTAAAGAGGCTTATAGAAATGACAGAAAACCTCATTAAGCAAATGTGCTGGCGCGCGTTCCACTTCCTCAATCCATCAACATCGGGGAGATCTAAAGAAATCTACGTCTTTGACACAAAGGGAACAGCGCCTCAAGTACCATAATTAGCCGAGTTTGAAGACCGAATGGCAGAACTCATCCAGATCCTCATCTCCCTCCAAGTTCCAGAAGTGCTTGTCAAAACACATCGATACCATCAACTCAGACACAAGCGTGTACGTCCCCGCTGACAAAACCACCAACTTTTACAGGCTACCGCCGGACGATTACAAGGCGCTCATAAAAAAAGTCTATTGAAAAGGAATACAAGAAGGCACCTGGAAACCTCGAACAGCAAATCAACACCGAGGCAAAATCCATCGCCAACCGTCTCGAATTAGACGACCGCATCGAATCTCTAGCACATAAAGACGCCTTTATTACCCTTAAGGATCATAAAGAAAACTGTCAACAATCCGACATGCTGTCTTATAAACCCCACCAAATCAGAAATAGGCATAATTAGTAAAAAGATCCTGGATAGAATAAACGCAGATATAATTAGCAAAACAGGCATCCTCCAATGGAAAAACACAAAGGCCACGCTAGACTGGTTTAATGCCATCCCAAACAAGAACAATTGGTTATTTTATTGCCTTCGACATTGTGAACTTTTATCCGTCCATCTCATGAAAGCTCCTAATTAAGGCACTTGACTTTGCGGCTGCGTACACCAACATAAGTGCCGAAGACAAAGAAACAATCTTGCATGCCAAACTATCTTTGCTGTTCAGCAATAACAACGCTTGGATAAAGAGAGACTCCCAAGACTGCTTCAACATAACAATGGGGTCATACGACGGGGCAGAAACGTGTGAGCTCGTGGGAACGTTCCTTTTACATCAACTTCCCCCCGCCCCCCAGCACCCGTGGGCGCGTGGGCCTGTACAGAGATGATGGCCTCGGCGCTTTTCATGATATGCCACAGCACATCGAGTGAATAAAGAAGGAAATATGCAAAGTATTTACCAACAGTGGCCTGAAAATAACAATAGATGCAAACAAAAAAAAAAGTGGTTAATTTTCTGATTGTGACTCTAGATCTTAATAAGCAATCATATGAGCCCTACGCTAAACCTAACAACATCCCACTGTATGTACACAAGGAAAGCAACCACCCCCCACCATTACCAAGAACATTCCAGTAGGGGTAAACAAACGCCTCAATGAAATATCTTCATCCACCGAATGCTTCGACAGAGCGGCGCTGCAATACCAACATGCCCTTGACAGCAGCGGCTATGGGCACCGCCTACGCTTTGATGCAGCCAACGTCCAAAGACTCTGCGCCAGACGAAATCGTGGCCAGAGGATAACATGGTTTAACCCCCCCTTACAACAAACGGGTCAAAACAAATGTGGGGAGAAAATTCCTCGCAAAAATCAAGGATTGCTTTAGACTTGGGCATCCCCTGGCCAGGATTTTCAACAAGAACACCCTCAAGTTGAGTTATTCCTGTATGCCAAGTCTGGCCGCCAAAATCAGCACACACAACAAGAAAATACTGACGGAAACATCGGAGTCGCCCAAGATGTGTAACTGCTGCAATAAGACGACCTGCCCCCTCAACGGTGCGTGCCTCACAAGGAATGTTATTTACCAAGCCACCATTGAGAATTAGCGCGGTAAGGAAACCTATATCGGGCTTACGGGGGATACATTCAAGTCACACTACAACAACCACACTGCGTCATTCCGTTACGTGGGCAAGTGTCACGCGACAGAGCTGAGCAAACGTATATGGATTCTAAAGGAATCCGGAGAAAATTACACACTGACAGGGAACATTATAGCATGCACCCCGGCATACAATAATAGCACCAAGTGCTGTAATTTGTGCCTCGCAGAAAAATATTACATTGTATGCAAACCACACCTAGGCACGCTAAATAAGCGCAATGAACTAGCCAGCGCATGCCGGCATGCTAGTAGGTTTATTTTAGCTAACACCTTTTGAGTATAAAGGCAGCCGTGAATCGATATTCTTGCCGCACCTGATGAGAGAGCAAGTCGCTCTCGAAACAGGCTTGTCATGCGCAATAAAATTATGCGTACAAATTGAAGTATTTTCTCTCTTTATTTTGTTGTATTATTGCTCCTAGTTTGAGCACTCAATCAAATCAATAAAAATATTTTTAAAAAACACAGTGGTGCTTGAAAAGTTTGTGAACCCTTTAGATTTTTCTATATTTCTGCATAAATATGACCTAAAATCATCATCATCAGATTTTCACATAAGTCCTAAAAGTAGATCAAGAGAACCCAGTTAAACAAATGTGACAAAAATATTATACTTAGTCATTTATTTATTGAGGAAAATGATCCAATATTACATATCTGTGAGTGGCAAAAGTATGTGAACCTCTAGGATCAGCAGTTGGGACACTAGAATCATACTAACAGCTTGTATGCTGGGATAATGAGGAACTGGGAGACAGGCGCGACAGTTCAAGGTGCGTTTTATTATTTACTTTCAGTTTCGCGCACACACACTACATATGTTGGGGAACACAGCTCGCTCTCTCTCTCGTTACTGGCCATCTGAAGGACACAAACATTCTAATAGACAGCTAGTAATTAGACACAGGGTGCAACTCATCACGTTACCTGCTGGTTCAGCCCGACACCTCACCCTTTCCAGCTGACGCTCAATGCCCTTGCTGCCACACATGCTTTTACTAACTGAAAGTTGACAATATCTGCATTATTTTTATGGCCCTGAAAAGAGTGACTCATTTCCTTTAGTTCATAGATACATGTAAGTGAATTAAGCGCAAATATAAATTAAACACGTTGGTCTTGTTTTACATAAAAGTGAATGGTGTGACAAGTGAGTCCATTTCAGTATTACGACCTTTTCAGTATAACAAATTTGGATATCCCCCAAGGAGTTTGTTCTGGAGGGGTTGCAGTGTATTCAGTATGAAACATGAAAACACTAATGTACATAATCAATACATTATTTTACCACTGCCTGGTAACTTGGAACACCTTGAAAATCAGTAAATTATAAAAATATGTACAGGATTTTCACTAACCTTGTGCTTATTTGGTCACAGTAGTACATCTAAATGTATATATGCATAATATACAAGAATTTCATAAATTTATGGGAGAGGGGAAGAAAAAACAAGAGTGCTCTGAAAGCACAATATCCCCCAGTACAATATATTGCAAACAAAATTGCAATATGTGTATTACTGTCCTATAACAAAGCCTTTTGCCAAGTTTCGTGAAATTCTTCTAAAAATTCAGAGAAGTTGATTTCAGAAGGTGATAACCCTTTCTGGGACGGACAGACGGACGGACTTCACCACGACACACAATCCCCCTTCGGGGCCTTTCAGCCAGCAGAGGATTTAAAAAAGGGGGGGGGGGGGGGGGGGGGATAGCCAAAAGTATATGCTCCCCCTCCCAACACAACACTCTTACGGTAACATCCAGTTTGGTGCTTACCAAACCACCTTATGTCACTTTAATCAAAGCTTGTAATTTCAATCAAAAAGTAGTTACACTGCAAAAGCTCAGTAAAAACTTTAGACTAACTTACCAGGCCAGAAAACAAAATGCTGCTAAGTTTGACTGTCCCAGTTTACCAGCTATTGTAATGTACTTGAATTAACTATCAAAATGACCACCCATAATTCCCTGCTATGCATATCTGTGGGAACCTAAGGGAAGTGTGATATGGAAGGATGTGTGTTTTTATTTGGTTGGCACTGCACAGAAGGGGAGGATCCTGGAAGTAAATGACCGAGCCTGCACTAGATGAGGGTGCCCATCAATCCAAATACACGCCAACAGCAAGATATCTGCGATTGCTAAAGTGGGGACTGTTTGTCTTTAATTGCTTCTAAGCCAACAAGGAGAGCAATAATGTGTTTGTACAGTCCCCTCAAAGTATTGGAACAGCAAGATCAATACTTGTTTTTTGCTATACACTGAAGACATTTGGTTTTGAGATCAAAAAATGAAAGAACAGATCTGAAATTCAGCTTTAATTTCCTGATGTTTACATCTACATGTTTTAAACAACTTGGAACATGGCACCTTTGTTAGAACCTGTGAATTTTTCCAAGTGATTAAAAACACTGGAAAACGTGACTGACCGATGTTTCTTGTTGCCCTGGTGTGCCCTGTTAGGTTGATTGTTTAAACAATTACTATTTCTGAATGTCCACTCTTGATTTGAGCCCTGGGTTCCGCCTTGTTAAAAAGGATAAGCAGACATGAAGACCAGAGCGCTGTCAATGAGAGAAAAGCAAGTCATTTTGAAGCTTGGGGGGGGGGGGGGGGGGGGGATCAATCAGAGCCACTGTACAAGCATTGGGCATAGCCAATACAAACAATTTGGAATGTACTAATAAAGAAAAATCACACGTGTACTAAAAACCAGACATCACACATGTTGGCCAAGAAAAACAGCAGCAATTTGAGACAAACATTATGACGGCAGTGAAGAAAAAAAAGAAAGGGGGGGAGGTCAATGACAACACCTTCACCTCTGCTTGTGGAGGTTATAACAATCCACTATTCAAAGAAGAAATATAAAAGGCCATACCACAAGATGCAAACGACTCAACAGCAATAATCGGAAGAACAAATTGGAAATCTAAAGAAATACAGTGATGAGAGAAAAGTTCTGTTTACTGTTCCTATACTTTTGCTCACCTAAAAATTGGATAGTCTGCCACAAAAGATTCCATGTTCCAAGTTGTTTAACACATCTTGATGTAAATATCAGAAAAGTAAAAGTTGAAATTCTGATCCATCATCTCGTATTCATCACTTTGATCTCAAACTCAGAAAGGTGTTCAGTGTGCAGGAAAAACTAAAGAATTGGTCTTGCCATTCCAGTACTTTCAGAGAGTACAGTAATGTGTGATGGTGAGGTCTGAGTAATACACTGATGTGTTTAAAAAATAATTCAAACTGATGTACAAATAATTTAGTAGGCTAGCAAGGTGATGGTGTAAATATGTCAGTCTCTCTTCCCTCGATCACAGACATTTACACCACACGCTGTATCTGGAAAGCCACCACCATTGTGGCAGACCCCACACACCCCTCACACAATCTCTTCACCTTCCTGCTGTCTGGAAAAAGGTACCAAAGCAGTCGGGTCTTCACAGCCAGACCAGTAGTTTCTTCCCTCGTGTCATCAGACTCCTCAACTCTGAGGGACTGGACTGATTTTCACGGACTGTTGAACACACCACTCACACTGCAGTCTTTGCAAAGTGGGCAATAATGCACTAGTGCTTTACAATGTATCTCTCTCTCACACACAGTTTACATTTATTTATTCCCTTTCATACTACCTCAATATGCACACAACTCTGCATGTCTGCACTTCGTTATTTGGGTCGTTTATTGTCTGCAGTGTTGCACTCATGCAATGCTGTTTCATTTTAACTGCATACTGTACCAACTGTATATGGCTGAAATGACAAATAAACTTAACCAAAGGTGATTTGGCTGCAAGTCTAATTTTTTAATACTAACTCTACCATTCATGCATTAACAACTGGCCTCCTCCAAATAATGACCAAAGCTGGTCACACAGGCATATAAATTGGAGATTAGTAAATCATGTCAGTGTATCATAGAAGATTCCGTGCTATTGTCAAAATATGAACCCATTGCCTTATGAACTGAAATTATACTGAATCATGTGGAAGTTTGAGGTTTACACCACTACAACATACAGGTACTAGTGCAGCCAACTTTTGATTCCGGCATGCAAACGGATCACATATTTAGCTGCCCTGAAGCTTGTTACAAGTTATTTTATGATGAAATGCCAGCATCAGTATCTTGTGCGCAAGCTACAGTATACAACCTGGGTGAGGTGGTAGCAGCAAGCCTTTTTTGTTGCCTTTAATTGGAAATTTTTGGAAAATTTGGTATAAAAGGGTCAATACTGATTAAATGATTATGCGGCAAGTGTCTCTGCATGTGTTTGAATATTGCTCTATATTTGTCTGGTGCTTTGTCTTGATGGGCCTTGTTAGAATATTCATCACAATAACTTATTAAAACAATTTACATTTTAATATATTGACTTATGAGAAAAACAAATTGCAAATATTGAGGTTAAATGTTGAATTAAATAAATAACCAATGCATTATATTTGTTATGACAAGAACTCACTTGGATGTAAAGTTGGCACATGTTGCCCAAGTCGATCATCTTTCAGCATATGCAGTAGTGTGGTCTTGCCAGCATTGTCCAGACCAAGAAATACTAATTTACCTGATTTTTTGTACAGTCCTAAAAGAATAAGAACAGTTTTTCATAAATAATCTCTATGGACATAACATCTCTATGTACATTTTGGCATCCATACCTACTGCATCCAAAAGTACCCAAGTCAAGCTCTCGGATAATCTATGGGCTTCCTTGTAAACAATATATACAATGCATTGCCTTTTTTAGTTAAATAATGTGCAAAAGTCTAACAAGATGCTGTACTTTTCTATCAAATACTGAAAAATGTTAGTTAAATTAAGCACAGATCTGCAACCATTTCAACCTAGAATTATTACACGTCAAGGATAGCTGACATTACAGGGGTCTTTTTTGTTTGTTTGTTTTAAGTGCTCCTGCAGCAAAACCATGAAATGAAGGTAGATTGAATATGGGCTACCTTTAGCAATTTCCACTTCCACATACAAAACATCAAAATGAATGAGATAGTTAAAAGTCAAGAAGAACTCTTCGAGACATCTAAAGTAATGTTTTATCCACATTAAAAAGTGGGTCTTACCAAGAAACTGCAGTACATTACTAAAACCACTATAAATCCAATCAAATATGAAGGACATATCCAGATTGTGTTAATCCTGAAAAAGAGAAAGAGGAAGAAATAAACAAGAGACAACCACTTTGAGCATGAAATCATTTAAAACTTTTTTGAATGTCAAATTCTAGTTCCACCCCCCCACCTCCACACACACACACATAGGACTTACTCATTACCAAAAACATACTGCAATAACTTAACGTTGATCAACACCAATGAAAAGCTTTACCTATTCTGTATAAAGCAATAGCAACATTCCCAGTGAATGCAATTTCTTTAATTAGGATACTTCTTAAATCACTGCAAATCTGACAGTGTGCCTCCTACTAACAAATCTATTACTTCCAGAACACAGCATAGATTTGCATTTACATTGCTGTCCTGTAAAGGGAATTTTCATCCGCTAAATGATTTTTTAAAAGAACTGTTGAGCCAGGAACATGCCCTACCATGGTCATATCACAAGAAAACAATTTCCTTTCAAATACCTCTGATCAGGAAATTGCCTAAGACTAATCCATTCTTACTCCCAATGTCTCAAAAACTGAAACAGACAAAAGCCTTTAGAGTAAAAGCACACATGCAGAACAACGAACAAAACACATACAATTAAATATGAACTTTAAATTATAGAATAATTTAGTCCATGCATTCTAAGGCTAAGATAGTGAATCACTAACTAAGATGATTTAGTCATCTGTCCAGAAAAATGACATCATCTAACCTTGCTCTTTCTTGCAGTTGCACTCACTAGGCAGGCTTTCCTTTTCCCGCTGGCTTTTAGCTGGCAGAAGAGCGGAATCTGCCACGTTTGCCCATGCAAACTTGTTTTGGTTAAAAGTAAGTCAAACATGCTCCACGGTGTCATATTGTTCACTTGCTTCAGCAATCTCCGAAATTGTAAAATGCGGGATACGTTTTATCTCGGCAAAACATTCACACATAGGATACACGGTGTGCAGCAGCTCCTCAAATTGATGTGAAACATCTCGAAACTCCAACAGCAATAGAAATAAAACATTTTTGCCCAGAATTCAACTTTGCAGTCATAACCTTTTTCACAGCATTTCTCACCTTGTTAACTGGTATTATGACTAAACATTAATGTTTGGGTTCACGATAATGGTGTAATGGTTCCTGAGGACAAGTATTATGCGTGTCTGACACCCTCTTCTTTACCCCCTTTGAGCCACACATTGCAATATTATTGTCAAATTGCCAAAAAAGGGGCACTATAGGACGATGCCAGATTACACACATGATCTCACAAGCTTTATCTATCACACCTCCTTTTTCATGTACTGTGTTTTTGGTGCAATAATTGTATATTCTATATTCATAGAATATACAATTATTGCACCAAAAAATCCTCCTTTTACCCCCAAAAGGCACAGGGAACTCAACAAACAGATCACACTTGGTGACTTAGAGTTGAACTTTTATTGGCAAGGAAACAAGTGTTTGTCAGGTATGCACATATTAGACACAACCAAAATAAATAAAATGCATACACACACACACACACACACACTATATATGAAATTGATCATTTTATGAGTGATTAATTATATTTCCAGTGAAGCACTGATATTTCTGGTATGTACCTTGCATTTCCAGTGCTCCCAATATAAACAGAAGTATTGAGCAACATATAAACAGTCATGTAACAATACATCATGCAATGATAAACTGCAGTATAAATTTATGACTATTCAAATCAAGAAATTTAAAGAATGAACCATTATTATTAGGCTATGTGATGTTTTCCGGAGCTGTAATTGCATTGTTTAGACAGCAGAGGGCTGTCTATACTACAACAATGCTTATAGAGGGTGTGCAGTCATGTGACCCGTCCGTGTTTACTCCGCCATATTGGACGGCTTCAGGATTGTTTACCTTGCGCGAGTGTAATGGATCCAGGGAGTAATCCCCAAGAAAACTGGGAAAATACCCCATCTACATCGCGCGATAACTTGTCTAAGTTTGTTCAGCATCTTGAAGGTGACGTGAGGCAGCGTTACGTGGAAAAGTGTTCCAGGTTGGGGATTGCAGATCCGTACAACTTGCTGCAATCCTTGTTCAGGGAAATTCGGAGCTGCGGTGCCAGCGATTTGCCCAATCTGGCCTACCACGACATTTACAATTTTCTTGTTAATCGTGAATCATGTTACACTGGCAAAGCCCTCAAAGCTTACAAGAGCCTGGAAGCTTATAAATATTTTGTTGCGGGATGGGTATCCCAACTATACCTCTGGAAGGTTCCGAAGAAGAATGTCTACTTGATAACCTCATGGGTAAGTGGCATTAAGACGTTTATCATAAAGAGACTATGCAGGACGTTTTATCATGTTTGAAATCTAAACTCAGTTCCAGATAATGACAGGGTTGTAAATATGTATGTTTTTGTCTGAAACAGGGATGCAAATGCAGAGATGCCTACCCCAAATTTTGAATTTCAGTATTCTTGAAAACATTTCAGTATTTTGGAATGACTTTCAGTAACATTAATTTATGGACATTTCCATTATAAAAGAGGTGTATATACCAATATATTTAACATTTAAATTATTAAGAAGTACTGTTTTGTATGAATTGAATAAACAAAACACGAGCAGCCATCTCAATTGAATTTCCACTCAACAAATTTCTAGAGCATACAATATATCACATTTTTCTAAATACACTAGTGTTCCCTGTTTGCAGACATTACGGTTGACTACCAATCATTGGTATTGAATGTAACTCCTCAAAAGTATTATATTATATTGCCTGGCAAAATGTTCTACCTGTTAACGGATTCTAATAAAATTTAAAAAAAAAAATCTTATTTCATGCCAAAGAGAGTCCGACATTGTTATCTTAATGTCCCAATATATAAATACTTCAGCATAATGCTTCAGAAGAGACATTGAATAAAATGACATTTATAATTGTATTTAAAACAGTGGAATGATCAATTTTTTTGCCACAATCCCAACAACACTAATCATAAAATTCTGTTTTTGATCATACTACATGTACATTTGCACTTGCAACACTGAAAAGACTTTGAATTAAAGAAGTACAGCCAGTGTTTGATATTTCAGTGAATAAAAATCATACATGTAAAAAGAAACTGAATAAGTTTAACTCACATTTCATGGCACTAATCGGCAAGTTCAACTCCAAGCACAGGTCAACCATCACCGCTTCAGCACGCGTCACGTTCCGTGTCTTTTCATCCACAGATTTCGTAAAAAAAAAAAAACTGCTGGATACCCCCAGATTTACTTTCCGCCTGACTCGCCATTTCAGCATACTCCATGTGTTTTGTTTTGTTTTTTGTAGTTGACATGCCGCGTGCAGTCATCGCGACCACCATGAGTGATGTTAATGTCAGTTCTACACAGTTTGCAGTGCACGTATCCATTGCCCTTTTGACTGGGTGTAATGCACGGCCATTCTACTGTATATCGTGGGAGGAACACCTGAGACCTGTGTTTCACTTGTCCCGATATTGAGCGTTTCATTTCCACGATTGAGAAGCAGCACCATGCGTGTGTGATGCCGAGCGAAAATAGCACGAACAAACGTGCGGTATCTGCGCATGTCACACACAGCATGTGCAGTATCTGCGCATAGACATATAGACGCCGCATTGAGCTGGTGGCCCCGTTGCTGGGATACGTCAGAGTGTCCGCCATATTTGATGTGGCAAATCTTCCCCGTAACCCAATGCAAGTAAATAGACTGAACTTCATAAAGCCCCTTTCTACAATAATATTTAACTCGATGCCTTTTATTCACCCATTAAGACACGCACGCAGAGTTTCCCATACATAGACCACTGTGTGGCGCAGCGCCACACAATGGATTCCTAGCGCCACACAATCAGACTCGCGATTTTGAAAAAAAAAAAAAATTCCGTTGCGTATCGTTCTGTTCATTCATAGTGCTTTTTCTTCTCGTTCGCGCGCGCGCACACAGAGACAGACGGAGAGGCGTACTAATTAAAAATAACCAGGGATGAGAATTTTCTACCGATCGGCGGATTTCCGACTTTTTCAGACCAAAATGATTGTTTTTGAGATTGATGTAAACCCATTGAGAAATTCTCGGGGGGGGGGGGGGGGGGGGGGGGTATGGTTAACGATCTGTGGTCACCTTATAACGCAGACATCCCAAGTGTCCCGAAGTTCCGGGAGTCTCCCGCATATTGATAGCGGCTCCCTGATGCCCGCACATTGGAGAATATCTCCCGGAATCTAGAGCAAGCAAGCAAGAGCGTGCACGCGAAACATTAATGTCTGCCTCGCGCATATTTTTTTTTTTAAAGATATTTTTTTGGGCTGCCTCGCGCATATGACGGAGTGCGCAAGAGAGAGTGCATGCTAGACAAAGAGCATCCTGATTGGCTTATTTTGCTGAGTAACCCAATCAGCTTTCAGTGTGGGCGGGCTTTTATCTCTTTTCTCGAGGACTGAAGCATTCAGTTGAGTTAGTGCAGCCTACAGGATCGGCATGGCAGAGAGAGAGCGCGCGCCCCAAAAAAACAAAGTACAAAACCCACTTCACCTCAGATTACACAAAAGAATCTCCCTGTCTAATAAGGGTCAACAATAATGACAGTTTCGCGCGATGTACTGTTTGCAGCAGTGATTTCAGCATTGCCCATGGTGGCTTAAATGATTGTAAAGGACATGTTGAGGTGAGGAGTGTCAGTTCATGTGCATTATATTTAGGTCTACAACAGGCTGGCATGAAAAGACCAAACTTACTGAAGATTTCCGTAAAGTAACAATGTATGAATATACATCATATATATCACATATATCAAATACACGTCATATACAAGTGTGTATCTTTTATAAATGGGGTTAGCTTATCTAATGTAGCATGTTGGGGAGAATCATAGTATCATATCTATATTTCTGATAAAATTTTAGGTATGATACCATGTATAACTCTCCTACTTATTGCTCATTTCATACGGGGACGGAATTGCTGGCGTGTGCTGCACGGGAGCATCTGCCCAAACTTTAGGCTGAGATGAACTTGTAGTTTTTGATTTAAAAAAAAATTCCAATATGTAATGCCCATTGTACATGCCTGTTCTTTAATTCAAAATCACCATCTCGATCTTCAAATTGACCATATGGTATCTGTATTACATTACACAACATCCTGTCCAGATAAAACCTAGTTAGTACACACAACAGTTGAAAGGGAAGTGATAAGTGATGTTGAATGTTGCCTGCTTAATATGCAAGACCTACTGCTACCATGATAACATCAGAAGAAAGCTTAGAGAATTATACAATAGAACTTTTTTCTGGTTTGCACTTCATTTTAAAGGATTAGAGTATTCAAAGACATGAATAGCAAAAATGCAGAAATATAATACTGTAGAGCTTATTTATATTAAAAAGGTGCATTGATTTTTTTGAAATCATCAAATGTGAATTGATTAAAAACAAGTCTCTTGTACCATATTAATCATTTTCACCTGGTAGTCCACCAAGAAGGGGAATTTATTTCCAAATACATTGCAACTTTTTGCTGATAAAATTAATGGTTTGGGGGTATAAAAAAAAAAAAGCCAAAAATCATTAGCTCCCTGCCCCTGGGTGCCTGCAGCCCCCAAACCCCTGGCTTTTTTCAGACTTTAATATTTTTCATTCTCACCCCTGAATAACGCAGCCTTCCCGATTCGCCTTCCGACCCCTTATTTTAAAAGGTAGCCAACGTTGTGCTCGTGATGAGCTTTATCATAGCCTTCTTGGCTTACAGGAAACGGACATCCCTGAGTCAGGCTATAAACCAATTTTGATGCATACAGTAGCAGCTTGACGCGAAGAACCGGCCTTATTGCATTATCCCGCTTATCCCGCTTCAGCATTCATGCAAGTTTATTAATAATGGCTTGACATTCACAATAAATAAGGATTTCCCACTAGCCTAAATAAAATGTTATACTCGCAGGGATGCCTAGTTAATGCTATCTGAAGCATAAAATTTGAATATTTTAAGAAACATCTTTATTAGCTTTACTGGCGAAGTAGCTAAACCATCACTGCACTGGATTTCTCAGCTATGAATAGGGTAAGCACATAGAAATTCAGTATTCCTTTATTTTTTTGATGTAATGGAAATTTAGTGCTTTGATGAAGAAAATGTACTTTATCCATAGATTAAAACAGACCTCAGGAATAGGCTCCAAGGGGAACACCTGGCAGCCTGCTTACGAATCTCCATAAATGGTCCTGAACCCAATGACTTCCCTTACAATAGGGCACTTGAGTTTTTTTTTTTTTCAGGAAGCCACGCAGAATTAAAATGTTCTGATAGGGCTTGGGTGGCCAACCCACGGCTCACGAGCCGCATGCGGCTCTTTGCCCGGTGTCATGCGGCTCTTACGTTCATATCGAAGTTTGTGGGGGTTTTTTATGTGCATGTGCGCTTTGCTTGAGTTCAGTATGGCATTTTCATCAAATGCATCTTCGCTTTGCTTGGGTATATTACGGTATTTTCAGGTCATGTCAAATGTGCATGAGATAATCGCTAAGATTTTGGGCAAGGTGTATCTTGTGACAAGTAGCCTCTCAAAATGGCAATGAAAAAATGCACAGAAAAATGAAAATATGAAGACGAACATAGGACATTTTTAAGAGTGGGAGAGTTTATACTTTTTTGTTGAACGTAATGGCAAGCCATTCTGCCTTATATATCAGTCGTCATTAGCTCATTTAAGCAACATGCATAGTAAAGTGCACACAATATTGATTGCTGTAAATGACTGGCCTGTGGTATTAGTACTGACTGAAGGAGTAAATTTCTCTCATGTTGGCGTGTGACATTTACTATTAATCTGGCTGAGCAGAGGTGCGTGCGTGAGCGTGTGTGTCTGTGAAGGACACCCACGTGCAATGAACCGGTGCTACAGGTGCTCTAGCCCCTGCCCCTTTTCTGTTTGCTGTCCAAAGTGCCCTTTTCATAGGGACTGTTTGTTTTTTTTGTTTTTTTTATATTTGTAAAAGATAAGTTAGCTCCAACATCAATATTCTCTACAATTTGACAATAATATATGAAATTATAGATTTATAAAATAACATTTTTCTATGTAAATGGGGGCATCAATCCGTGACGTCATGCATTCAGTGAACCTCCGTGCAGAAAGCGCATGCAGGCGGTTGACAGTGGGAGACAGTGCGAGGAACGGCATGGTAAGGTCACACTGAAAGTCTCCTTTCATTTTTTATCTGAACATGCAATATTGTGCAGCTTAGAACACAACAGTAAATGCGTAGGGTTGTTTATCATTTAATGAAGCCACCTAGGCTATATTTAAACTGCTTGCTCCATCCATTTCATTAACGTGGCAGATTCGGAAACTTTAGTTTGAACGACGGCGTTAATAACATATTCTAGCAGCTTCGAAAACACATACACACACAATGTTCAGCTGCAATTGAAATTTAGTTTTGAATAAAGTTAACTTGTGTGAAAAATTTGTTCCAAGTGCCCTTTTTTGAATGTTGAGCCCCTGCCCCTCCAAAGGTCTTTGCACAGCCCTGGTGGTGGTGGTGGTGGCGGGGGGGGGGGGGGCGATGTTCATGTGCGGTCATGTGTATGGTGTGGCTTTTTTTTTGGTAATGCCATAAGTCCCACTAAGTAGCATGCATAGTAAGTGCACACAATGTTCATTGTTAAAAATGACTGGCCTCAGCCTGTGGTCTTAGTACTGTAGGAGTAAATATGTTGGTGTGTGACATTTACTATTAATTTGGCTGAGCAGAGGTGCGTGTGTGTGTGTGTGTGTGTGTGTGTGTGTGAGAGAGAGAGTGAGAGGGGAAGGGATGGGTGATGTCGTGTGCCCATGTGTATGATGTGGCTCTTTGCGGTAACACAGTAAAAAATGTGGCTCTTGGTCTCCAACTGGTTGGCCACCCCTGTGATAGGGCATGTAGGCTTTGCACCAATTAGGGTAATGCTTTTTCATTATTGTTAGTTGCCTTGGTGTTACCTTAAGTGGTTTCTTACATCTAATTATGATATTTTACTTTATTATTATTTTGTTACATTATACTATTTATTTCATTTTAGTATTGGTTGAGGTAAGTGTTGAGTTCAATATTTAAAATAAAAACCTCCAGCTTGTTTTTTGCAATTTATTCCTTGAATGTCAACTAAAGAATGATTGAAAGATTGCCACCAAAAAGGCAAAAAACTAAACTTTAACTTCAATTTTGGTGAGTAATTTTCATAAATTTAAAAGACAGGTTTTCCACCAATATCAAGCCCAGCAAACTAATGGCCTGCCCTGTAATGTAAAGTAGGGTCAAGGAATGAAACCAGGCAGGGTTCTGGTAAAAATTGTTTTAGCTGTCTTCTCTTAGGGTGTTTTCACACCTGGTCCTCTTTAAAGGAACCAGACTCAGTCCTCTTTAAGTGGACCAAAAAGTGTACCAACAGAAAAAGAACTCAGTTCTTTTTGTGTTCACACTGTGAATTTATTACAAAGAGGACTGGGTTCTCCTTCTGGTCCAGTTAAGCTTTGATGGGGCCTCAGTCCTCAGTCCGCTTTCTGTTCACACCAGGTCCTCTAGAGCCCTCAGACCCCCAGTGCACGGAATTCTGGGTAATTTTCTCTTGAATCAAAATGTCTGCTGCCATGCTTGCCCTGCTGTATTCTTTGATCAAAATAGTGCGGATTACACACACACACACACACACACCGTATTTTCCGGACTATACGTTGCACCGGACTACAAGTCGCACTTTTTTGAAGGGTTATTCTATCTATAGAATCTGTGATTCTATCTGATAAGCGGCGCGTGGTTACTGCGCGACTGCATTGTTTATTTAATAAACGAACAGCTGAGCAGTGATAACGCGCCCTTTGCCCTGTAAGTAGCCTAGTCTGATTATTTTAAATATCTACTACTATCTTTAATACTATCACTATCATTATTACTAATAGCCTATATTATTATTATAACTAATATTAGTAGCCTATTACTGATGCATTAATCAGTTTGCTTTTAGAATATTTTTACCGGTAGGGCTTATTATCGCCCCATGGCTCTTTCATCTTTGTTATTAAAGCTGTAGTCATCATCGAGGAGTGTCATTCTTCATTTTTGTCGAATTTTATTTCATCAAATCAGAGGTCAACTAGGCTATAGGTATATCATCTCCAAAGACAGGTACGGTAGTAAAAACAACCGTCTAGTGAAAAAAAAACAACAACCGCTCAGAGAAAAAAAAAACAGGCAGAAAGTGCGCCTGCCAGTTAACGTCATATCAGATAAAAACATTAAACGTTATTCAGACCATTAACACCATAACATCAGAGACGAAGAATAAAGTTCATCTTGGAAGGAGAGTTATTTTTAAAAATGCAAAACAAAATCATTTATAATAGCCCAGAGAAAAACTGGCTGAATATGTACCGTAACATCAAGTTATTTAATAGCCTATAGGCCTAAAATCAGGGCTTAATTTGAGCCGGAACAAGATCCGTAACCTCCGTTGTCAGATCCGGCAGCTATTTTCATTTCATACGGTGTTCCGGCAGCTATTTAAATGGATCAGATCACCTCCGTGACCATCACAAAGGGGAAAAAAAAAAAAAAATTAAATAAGTAAATAAAAATTTGTTTAGTGTTCGGTTTTGATTTTGATATCTGTTGTTGATTTCTCTCCTATGACATCCACAAAATCTATGCGAAAGGGGAAGAGGAAGGGACATGGGGTGTATACTTCCGCTCAATAGAACACCGGGTTTTTTGTAGCCGTTAGCTTGCGCTGTGGAAAAAATGGCAAAAAAAAAAAAAAAAAAGCTTACTAAAATTTTTAAAATGAATTCTCCAACTTGTTTTGTAAACCCTTTATTTCTTAACTATTACTTGAATTGACTGCACTTATGTTTGCTGGCACTGCTTTTAATGAGCAGGAGAAAAACAGGGAGGGCTTGGAAAATGACCACAGGTCGGAATCGAACCCGGGTCCCTGGATTTATGGTATGGCACCTTATCCACCTGAGCCACAAAGTACCGCTGGCACTTGAAATGAGTCATTTAACTCATGTCTTGTGTGATCTGATCTCCAATGGTGAAATAAACCGGTTGTGATATGAGTACAGTCTGTTATTTTAGAAGATAAATTTAATATATAATTTAATATATAGCCTAATAAAAAATAATATTTTATAACATAATATCACGACATATTACTGTCTGTAACTGTTCATCACTAAAGCGTTTTCTAAGATCATAATGTCTGAGATATATATATATATATATTTTTTTTTTTACACACACAATAAGCGCGTGCGTAAAGTTATAGTAAACCACCCCCCGCCTTTTTTTTTTTTTTGAGTCGCCGGACCCACCCACCTCCTGCGTTCTGGGACCTCCCACTTCACAAATTAAGCACTGCCTAAAATCATTACATAACTTATTCAAATAACTATAGGCCTATCACTAATAATAAAACACAGGTCAATCAAGTTTATCAAGCTGACGATTTCACTCCAAATCAGCAAATACATTGAATTCCTCATCCTCGCTGTCGCTTCTGAACAACTCTGCCAACTCCAGCGGCAGACGAAGCGCCGTTTCCTCTTCTGCGTGGCTGTCATCAGACTCAGCATCAGCTCCAGTTATTCCGCGGTGAAAAAAAAAAAAATTTATATTTATATACATATACATACACACATATATATATATATATATATATACACACATACATACATATTTTATTTATATATATATATATATATATATATATATATATATATATAATATATATATATATATATATATATATATATATATACACACACATACACATACACACATACACACACGTCGCACCGGAGTACAAGTCGCATGGCCAGCCGAACCATGAAAAAGTGCAACTTATAGTCCGAAAAATACGGTGTATATATAGTTATATTATTATGGCCGACTCATCAGTCAGTAAGTTCAAAGAACTGTAAAGCGGCTGTGGTAAGTTCCAAAAGGAAGTTGAGTTTCCCTGCTACAGTCACGTGACCAACTACGGCAAACGAAGAAGGTTAAACTACAGTGAAAAAGGCGAAGTGAACCCGGTGCGCTTTTTGTTCACAATGCGCAGATTCGGCGAACCGTACCGTTGATTTTTAGCGAACCGTACTGAGACCACCTCCTGAGGTGGTCTCAGTTCGGTTCACTTTAAAGGGGTCTGGGTACGGTTGGAGTGTTCACATATGCGCAAAAAAATGCTGAGTCATCGATCTGAGTTCGGTTAGATGGCTGAAAGGGACCAAGTGTGAAAACACCCTTAAAGAACTTAAATAAATTTAGATTGAACTGAATAATCTCAAATGCTTCTTGTAGCTTTAAAATAGTCCCAGCAGGTGACTCTGAAGAAAAATACTGTGTGTGTTTGAACACCGCCCGCTGTAAACACTTTGCATACACCCCAATGACCGACTCCCCCGACCGCCACGACACCACCGCGCACGATTCCCTCATCGGCACAGTGGAGCACCACAAATTGCTACCTGGTCTGTGGGAAACACTGGGAATGTAGCCTTATCAGTAAGTGGTAGCAGCTAACATGCTAGCTAAACAGCATCCAGATCGACAATTTTTTTTTTTTTTAACATTTTTCAACAAAATCCGACGCTAAAGAGGATCATCAAACCTGCGAGTTTGTCCACTGGGTAAGGTAATGCGTAGCATTGCCAGTTAGAGAAGACCAAACTTAATATTTGGACAAGAGTGGAGGTCCTTCATTACTTTGGCAAAGGCGGCCCATTTCCTAGCCACCACTGGAGTAAATTCAGGGGGGGGAAAAAAATAATAAAAAAATAAATAAAAAGAGATCCCCCTGCCCTTGTAGGAGAGAGGAGAGGCTTCTCCGGCATGTTGCAGAATCTGGTTCTAAACTTGAAACAAGTTAACCCGTATAACCAGCAGATGTGAAGGTTCTCCATCTTTGGGCCTTGCACGGAGGGTACGAGGAGTCCGATCCAGCACCGGTTTATCTTCAAATCCCAATAGCAGGGCTGACATTAACGGTTGTCCGCTTGTCCGGGACAAGTGATCCTTTACGTCGGACAAGTTCATCGTTTCAGTTACTTGTCTGATCGGACAAGTGCCAAAATACGCCGATATTCGGGTTACATATAAAATTTATCAGTTTATTCACATGATTTCCGAAGCATCTCACTCGACATATTGTTTTGATGAATCACTGGATGTTTCTCTTCAGAAAGAGAGATGTGCGCATGCGCAATATTCCGCTTGCAAAACCGGCCAATACTGCTTCGTGTATTTGAGCTGAAAAGTAAACAGTCGTTTACCAGACCCTCCAGGATTTCACGATGTTGCGATTTGCAACATCAATGCAAATTCAACCAATCCCCGTGAATTCAGGGCGGTGTTGCAATTATATCCAATCACCGCAACCTTCCCACAAATTTGACCAATCGTTGGCGTCGACAAACTACCTTCCACCTTACTTCCGTGTATACGTTCAAGAGAAGCAGCATGTGCGAGTCAGTGTTTATATAGGCTTAAATTGTTACTGAAAGTGTGTTATGTTTACAGTGAAGCACTGTGTGCACGTTACATTATTTTTTACTTAATACAAGAAATTAATGGATGCCAACATTTTTGCCAAAATGGTATTTTATTTTCTACTGTTTAGGCAGCTTCAGCATCATACTGTGAGATTCTGTTCAAATTGTTTTTTTCTTCTATGAAGCCTGAGCCATTTAATTTATTAGTTTATAATTATTGTTTAATTTAGTCGTCAGGAGAGACTGCCTGCACACAGTACTAATAGTTTTTTTTTTTTCTTACATGAAAGCTGAGGCATTTATATTATATTTTAAGGTAACTTCATGTTGTGCTGTGAGGTTCTCTGCACTTTAACTTTTGAACCAACAGGTGCATTTGGATAAGTAAAGCCTATTTTTCTGCATTTTTGTAGTCCTGGTAATCTTTTATATTGGTAAAGTTGTTTATAGGACCATTTCTCAGTGTCTGTTTTTTTAATCAATAGTTTTTCAGTAATAACTTAATATTTAACATATCACTCAATTTTAATCACAAAAAGAGAAAATTGCAACAATTTCTCACAACTTTCACTTCCTCCCAAAATGTAATGGCAACAAAATCCTAAAAAACACTGCAACTTTCATCGCAGCAAGGCTGTACAGTGCGACCATTTTACTCGCATATGCGACTAAAAATAGATTGGTGCGAGTAGGAAAAACAGAATGGGAGCACACGTGCGAGAACCGATTTCAGCCATTTCATTCACATTTTGCCCCTAAAATAATAAAGTGTGGTCTTATTTCTAGTTTTCATACCCTACCAATCAGAACTGTTGGAACACGTCTTGACGTGCGATGACGCCTCGCATTTCTGTTGAGCGGCGGGAAAGCAAAGACTCTCAACGTTCTAACCTTTTCATCGTCTCAGGGGAAAGTGCTACATTTGTTCACTCAGCGTCAGTATCGTAAATCTAAAAATGTTACAAAATCAAATATCGTCGTATTTTCAAAGAACTCGTGTGAGATCCGAGGAGGGAGAGGAGGATATCGTGAGAGAAGAAATGGATACAACAACAGTGAGGGATAGTAGTGCTACTACCGGCAGTGGTGTAAACAGTAAGGTTTACAAGTTTCAGGCTGACTGGATCAAGCTTTTTCCATGGCTAGTTTTTGAAAACGAGCTAATGTACTGCAAATACTGTAAAGGGCAGAAGCAAGCAGGGAATTTGGCATTTGTGACTGGAAACCAGCACTTTAAAAAAGACAGTCTCACGAAACACAACATATCTAAACGGCACATCGCCTGCAGAGACGGTTATTTAATTCGACAGAACAAAGGCTCGACGGTGGACACAGCCCTGGTTAGACAGGTGAAGATTTCGGAGATGGAGGCAATGAGACAGCTCAAGATCAAAATGAATATTGCCTACTTCATCGCCAAGGAGGAAGAGCCGTTTGTGAGATTTGGGCCACTCATCACCCTGCACAAGAAGAATGGCATTGATGTGAACCCAACTTACGACAACCACGTGAGGTAATATTGTATTTTATAATGATCATTATTATGTAAGGGATAATGTATTGTCCAAGGGCGACTAGCCTATAGGAAAAAAAATTCCCGTCAGGACGAACAGCATCCCGACGCCGGAGAGAAATATTTTCCTATTGTCGCCCGCGGACTATACGTTATCCCCCTTACAATACGGCTACTTGTGAACATGAGAAAACATATACAAAAAGTTTATGATTAATTTTATTTGACGTTTCAGCCTTCAGTTTAATTATGAGGCAATGTCATGATCGTTTTCAACTTTTTCAATTCAAACGATGTTCGCATTAGTAGGCTACTTAATTTCCCCCACCTGCGTGCAAGGACTGGCCACATCTATGTTAACGATATGACGATAGACAGTTTGTGTAGGCTGACTGTTCTACTTACGAAGTGATACGCTGGCATGATTCTGCTGTGAAAATTCCCGTTACCATTGACAGCGGGCATTATACATTGTTGCCAGCTAGGGATACTCTGGGCCATGACCACCACGGGCCCAGTCGGGGTGAAGTGCACACAGCAGTGGTAGTCTGTTTTATTTTGTAGGTTATTGTGTGTCTTTTCTGACTGCCCATCCCTAGTAGGTATCAGCATTAAGTTGTCAGCAGTGTGTTTAATTCGATTTTTTGTATTTTTTATGAAGTTATATTAAGAATTATTACCATGCAGAATTTTGAATGTTAGTTTTTAGAGTTTATTTTAATATTCTTCGTATAATGATAGGGCTGCAACAAATGTTTGGAACAAATTGTCAGTCATGTTATGTGACTGCATGAACTACAAGCACTTTACGACAGTGTTCTTATTCATACAGATGTGCGGAAATGATTGGACAAATTGCTGATCTCTTGAAAGACAGCCTAACTGCTCAACTGAGAACAGCAAAGTACCTTGCAGTCCTCATCGATGGAGACACTGACATATCAAACACTGAGTGCGAGATTGTCTATGTGCGTCTGGTGGAGGGTGGGAAACCAGTCACTCTACTGGTTGGCCAACAGGCTCTTGAACACTCCCATGTCATTGGTAAGTGGGCAATCCAGCAGCTAGAAAGAAACCTTCATTTTTGTACAGTTTCATAAATGCATAATTCACTCAATCTCTTGTTTGTTTTTCATGTTTTTGTGTTGTCCTTCAAGGTGTTCTGGATGCAACCAAGGCTGCATTCAGTGCAGTTTACCCCGAGGACAATGGGGGGTCGTGGTTGGCGAAGCTCATCAGCTTTGGGACAGATGGTGCCTCAGTGAATATGGGCCACCGTGGAGGAGTGATTGCTCTCCTCCAAAGAGAGGCAGGGGAGCATATTATCCCCATCCACTGCATGCCACACAGGTTTGTAACTGAAAAAATATGGTTATGATTATGTGGTAGCAGATATAATGTATACTAAACTAGGGTCATCACTATCATCCTTCAAGAAGTTAACAAAAACCTATCCATTCCATTGCCGGGACTCTTTTCCTGCATGATAATAATGTAATGAATGCACACACACATTTGTCAGCAACACAGACACACAAGCTACTTTTGTAACACAGAGGGGAAGAAAAAGGTTGTTTTTAACCATTTTTGCCTTCACAGACTAGAGTTGGCAATCCTGACCCTGCAGAAGAAGGAACCAATGGTGTGCCAAGTGTACGATCTCCTGCATCTCGTGTGGAAGACCTACCACTTCAGTGGAAAATCCAAGAGAGAGCTCCATCAACTAGGGCAAGAGCTTGGTGTGAAGGTCTGCACACCGTCTACCATCAAGGGGACACGCTGGATTCCTCATATCCACAGAGCCCTCAAAGTGTTCCTGCGATATGGAACAGATACTGACCTTGCCACAGGCCATGGCCAGTACTCCATTGTTCTGCAGCACATGGAGCACCTGGCTGTTGCAGGATCAGTGGAGATTCAAGGACGGGCAAAGCAGGTGAGTCCTAGACAGTACATGAAACTAAAAAATTGATTTCAGACTTTAATGCTTGGCAGATTAGGGAGTGGCTAGGAATACATAGGGCCTACTTGTATTGATCTACTCACTACCACATAGGTAAAGAGAGGGATGGAGAGTGCACTTTTTTGTGTATTCTGCCATTTTCTCACTGACGTCTTCGAGGAGCTGTCTTCATTTAGCCTGACCCTGCAGAGAAAAGACCTGATCCTCCCCCAAGCAACGTCAGAGCTGAAGAAGACGGTGACCAGACTGGAAGCATTTAAGTCCAGGGCAAAGTCAGGAGGCATGCTCGAGAAGATCCAGGCCATGCTTGCTCAGCATGGAGAGGAAGATGAGTGTCGATTCCAGGTGTGTTACTAGGATGAGTTTGTTGGGATTTTAGGGAAATATGTTTAGAGCAGAACTTACATTACACTTCAGCATATTGGTTACAGTCCCTGCATCTGGCCATGGCTGCAGAAGTGTTTGAATCAGTCACTATATTATTATTAGTGTACTGTAGGTTTTGGATTTTAACATTTTGGAAACATGCTGTCTTAAAACAATTTTGTGTGTGATTGTCTCGCTCAAAGGGAATATCACTGAAGGGGAATCTCACAGGTCTTGCTGACTTCACCCACCCCCAGCTGAAGAAGCATGTGGAATCAGCCATCAACATCTGTGTGTCTGAACTGAAAGACCGGTTTGGTGGGCTTTTGGACGATGGGGCTGATGTCAGGACCCCAGTACAGGCCTTCAAAGTCTTCAACCATGACACATGGCCTGATGACCATGCCAGCCTTCTGACGTTTGGTGATGAAGACGTGGCAGAATTGGTGGCGCATTTCAGAGAGCCTCTCAGCAGGTAAGAATATTTTGCACTGCTGTACTATAATGCAATCAATTATGTTTTTGGTATTTGCTAATCTCCATAGATCAGGGTGTGACCTGGCAGCTGTTCAGAATGAGTGGCAGGGACTGAAGATCTTGGTCAGTCAACACTTCAAAGACAAGCACTACAGTGGCCTGTGGGAGACCATGCTTACCAAGGAGCCATACAGAGAGGATTATAAGGTAAGCAAACACTGTTGAGCATTTATATGCTGCAGTGCCCTCCTATTATTGATGGTTATAGATGAGATAAGTAAGGCCTATCTTGATCCCCCTAGAACATACTGGAGTTGGTGCACATGATGCTGGTGCTGCCCATTTCAGCTGCCCAGTGTGAGAGGGGTTTCTCCGCACAAAACCGAATTAAGAACAGCAAACGAAGCTGCCTAGCAGTGAGCACAACTGAGGACCTCATGAGAATCAGCCTGGAGGGACCATCTCTGGAAGACTTTGATCCAAGCCCTGCTGTGGACCGCTGGATGGACTCAGCAAAGCGTAGCAGGCGGCCAGATTACAAAATATGGGAACGGGACATTGTGTGTGTGTGAGGGTGCGGGAGGTTATGGGTCAATGATTTGCCTGAATTAATTGAATTGAAATGAATTGTTACACTTATTACATCTTCCCCATTTAATTCTGTAAATGTAAAAAAGTGATGTTTTAATAATAATAAAAATGGCATTTAAGAAATTCGTAGTGCTCCTAAATTTTTTTCTGTGCTCCTATTTTTTTTCATTTAGGAGCACAAGTGCTCCTTGTGAAAAACCTAAGCGTACAGGGCTGTCGCAACCATTAAATACCATACAGGAGCCACAATGAATAATTAGACAACAACAATTAATCAGTGGAGGATATATATTCAAAGTTAATAATTTAAAAATGAAAATATACTGCATAATTTTAATTTTCTGGTTTTCAATTTCTCAAATTAATGACTGATGGAGTCCAATTTTTTTCCTGCAGTGAATAGATTGTGTTAAAGTAATTCTGGTGAAATTAGTTTATTACAAATAGTTTTTGTGGGGTTTTTTTCTCAAATTTTTCTTCGGACAAGTCAACTTCACATTCAGACAAGTAAATTTCCTTTCAACTTGCCCGACAGGACAAGTGGTTTCAAAAGTTAATGTAGAGCCCTGAATAGGCCTTGTAAGAGTTAGGCAATAAACTCAGTGGGCCGCTGGCCCTCCAGCCCCTCCAGCAGGCCCACCAGGCAAACATTATTCCATCTTGACCCCCCTTCCAGGTCCTCGCATCTTTTGGGGAGAGAGTCAACCAGGGAGGTAAGCATGCGGACATTAGTTTGGAGGTTGGTTAGCCTGATATCATGGTCATTAGCCGAGCGCTCAAGGTCCGCAATAGTCTGACTGTGCAGCAAGTTTAGCTTCGATGGACTCCAGAGCTGCCGTAATTTCTCTTTTGACAGCACCAGAGAAAATGGAATCAAAATCACTAATATCAGAGCGCATTTCATCCACCATCTGCCTCATACTCGCCAACAAAGCTTCATTAGCATCTAGCTGCTGCTGGAGTTTCAGCTCAGGAAAAGGCTGAGGCCTATTACCGCGACCTGCTTTGGGAACATTGGATTTCCCTCTGTTTGCCATCATAAATTGTCCCCAATTGAAAAAGAAGTCACCTGAAGCAACTAGCTGCAAAAAGTAAAGCTCGAAAAGGAAAAAAAAAAAAAAAGTGCAATTTTTACTTTTTTGTTGCACCAAGTCACATTTTGGCAGAATGACTGCAAAACACATCCTACATCAAGCCTATTCAGCAGCGCCCCCCCCAGTAGAAACCATTCTTTGAACTTTATTAGATAAACTAGTCCCCTGAAGATATCTGATTAAAAAATTGCATGAACTACGATCGTTTTCACCATGCTGATAACTTTTTTTTAAACCGTCAATGTAACATAACATGCAATAAAATACTTTGCTGCCTGTTACATCCGCATGTATTTGCGTCTGGCGCGCTTCAGTCTCTTACTCACACACTTCCGCACAGCATGTACCTCAAAGACCAATTACATGCACTGGTCCCAAATTAGAGCAATGGATGCTAACGTGCATTATTTAAATACATATTACATACATGGCTATGCAGCGGCGGCTGGTAAATATGGGGCACTAGGGTGCCACCCCCCCTTTCAATTATCCAGATGAGAAAAACTGATATAAATTAAGCAAAACTATTTACTCGACTGTTTACTCATCCTACTTCACCATGTATCCATCTAATTATTTTTAACCAGTTTTTAAACTGTATTTATTTAAATTTTATATGAACACCTGCACTTGCAGTATACTTCTGCCCACCAGGGCACCAGCCAAATGAGTGTGAATGTGGCTACACAAACTTTTGGAAAGCAGGTGACCTGAGGTTGCATTTTAATTGGCAGATTCAAGATTTGGCCCTTCCCTGCTCCCTGGCCATGCCTTCCTTTATTAGCAGCCAATTGGAATTGTTTTTAATTTCCCCCATGATTGGACAGTTTCTTACGGACCTTTATATTTGCGGCTGTCACTCGCGAGACCAGAGCTTTCACAAGATGGCAAGTTCAACTGGACCCGCAGAAAAAGGAAATTATTTATTTACAGAAACATCCTTTTACACAGTGCACACTTAAATTAAACTAAAATAAAAGGAGCTTAGACCAGACCAGCCCAATTTGAAAAATTAAGAGGCAGGAGATCAAGGACATGCCTGAGACTTCTCCTGCTCTTATGACAAACGGTACTGGTAAGCTGGATAAATGAAGAATGTGATTATGTAGATCATATTTAAAATGGTATGCATTCTTTCATCCTACCTTTTTTGGCTTCTTTAAATAAAAGCTTTCCTCATAATGTGAATCTCTAAACACAAACTAAATAAAAACTAAAACTAGCTCTTAATTCCTCAAAAATAATTCTATACAGCATAGTAGCACCACTGAATTCATTACAAGTCATTATAAAATTACAATAGCAGTGAGAAGATGGACAATCGTATAATAATTAACTGCATGTAATACCTAGTAAAGGAGAAGTGTTCAAAGAATAGAACAATGATTATTGTACAACAAGCACAGTTCAGACATAGCACATATGCCTGCATTCAAACCACCTTAATGCATTTTCAAGTAACTCTTCTTCCGAGTCTGAGACTTAAGTTCTTGATTGCAACTGCATAAAGTTAAATTTAAAAGAAAACCCATTTTTAAAATACAGTTATGAAGATAGATTATGATATAAACTAACGATTCATGTGAATAATTAAAAACAAGGAGCTCACACAGCTAAGATATCCATCTCCAAAAGTCAAGTTTCTATGCAGAATGGACGATTTCATGGAGGTGGCCATTGCAAATATTTTAACCATCAGAAAAATCCCCCCCAATCGTTTCCGGCAGTGCTCTGACGTCATTTGAGCACAAGACACAGAAGCGCCGCATAGTGAGTAAGGCTTGAAGCTGCCTCTGGCTGGAGATTATTTCATTAAAAGTTTATATGGAATAAAAACTTTTAATAAGATAAGAATAAATAAGAATTCCATTTCTCTAACAAAAAAAAAAGTAGGGGGGAAAGATACTGATGTCACTGATAAACAGTGAGAGAATGGTGAACAGCTGATGTATTCTTATGTGACTGAATGCAGGGAGGTAACTTTTCATATTTATATCCCCGGTACAAGTAGCACTGTCATGACAGCCTCGTTCTGTGGACTGTAACCTTGCTAGACTACCTACAAACAGATCTGCATATACAATCTGACTTACCTAAATCTGTTGAGGCAAGTGCGCAAGTTTTTCCCATGTTCCTCGCAGCATAAGCACTCATTAGCACGCTTAGCATGCTCTCGACTTATTCATGAAAAACTTCCTCGTCAAGACATCACCAGGCTAGCCTACCGCAATTACTGTAGTAGAGTGTCCAATTCCCACAGCAACACAAAGAGGGTAAACAAAAACTGCTTCACGCAGCTCGTGTGCTCAGAACATTTTGAAGAAAATTGTTTCACTCAAACAATTCTGATGCACTGGCATTAGGAATACTGTACAAGCCAGCGCTGAATCCAGATACAGTTCCCACAATCTTCGGCCAAAAAGCTGACAAGACAAATGAGACAACACGGTCAGTAGTCCGCAGAAGTTCAAAGGGTAAGAAAACACTTTTTATGGCTTCCCTAAGTTTTTATTAAGCTTGATATGTTGAGTTCCTTTGGGCATAAACCTAATAATTGCTAATGCAGCTAAGCAACTTGATGTTTGTTGGGTGTCTTGCTTTGATTCAGTGTTGTCAGAAAAGCCTCAGTAATGAATAATTAAAACAACTATAAATATTGTTCACTTGTGTGTAACTAATTGACATGGTAATGCTTGTTTTTCATGATGATGATAATTATCATTATACGAGTCATTGTCCGAAATACTCACGGAAAATCAGTGAAGAAATGTCACTGGCACTATGGCCCATTTTGTCAAATATGGCCATGTACTGTAAGTGACGCGACACTTCAAGGAAACCATTCGGAGTTCTTTTCGGTATACAGGAATTAATTTGTTTGTGGAATAGCCGACCTCGATCACTGCAATCTAGTCAAACACGTGATAATTTAAAAAAAAAAAAAAAAAAAAACACACACACAGGTGAAACAGTTTTTATGGAGTAAATTCCAAACCCAGTTTTATGATGTGTATATAACAAATTTTTAAATAATTTTGGTGCCATTTCCGTAATCTAGTTGTACTCTGATAATTACAGTTAGCTTTTTTTTTTTGTTGTTTATGACTTTCATCATTGTTTATGGGTGGCACGGTGGTGTAGTGGTTAGCGCTGTCGCCTCACAGCAAGAAGGTCCGGGTTCAAGCCCCGTGGCCGGCAAGGGCCTTTCTGTGTGGAGTTTGCATGTTCTCCCCATGTCCGCGTGGGTTTCCTCTGGGTGCTCCGGTTTCCCCCACAGTCCAAAGACATGCAGGTTAGGTTAACTGGTGACTAAATTGACCGTAGGTGTGAATGTGAGTGTGAATGGTTGTCTGTGTCTATGTGTCAGCCCTGTGATGACCTGGCGACTTGTCCAGGGTGTACCCCGCCTTTCGCCCGTAGTCAGCTGGGATAGGCTCCAGCTTGCCTGCGACCCTGTAGAACAGGATAAAGCGGCTAGAGATAATGAGATGAGATCGTTTATACAATTGTCAATTTATTATTGTCCCTTATACTGTTTCCTGCCATCATCAAGAGGGCCACATTGGAAATAAGTGTATTTTATACTTTGTGTTGTCCTCAGTGCTATTTATTCTATCTTTTACATGTATGAATTTTACTAAATAAATGCATACCGTACCAGCAGCTCGGGTGTTTCTGGCAATATTTCTGCCTTTTTCGTACAAGTGCATCTTCTTATAATGTTCACATAAATCCTGTATAGTAAAGCAGTGTTTGTTTACCCTCTTTCTGCGTTGCTGTGGTGGTTGGACTATTTATTACGAATTACTACGGTAATTATGGTAGGCTAGCCTGGGGACGTCTTGATGAAGCTTGTCACGAATAAGTCGAAAGCATGCCAAGCATGCTACTGAGTAGTATAACAGTTTCAGCCTCGTTTTACAGGTAAGGAGTTCAGATTTGTCCACAAGTCAGGGTTGCAGCTCATTAATACACTATTTCAGATGTATAGTGAAAAAACAAACAAACAAACAAAAAAAAAAAAACTGTCACCTTAGTAGATCTTCCGCTTTGCCCCTTCAGTACTGAAATATACACTCAGCCTTGCGCCCAAATGACGTCACGCATCGCCCTTCCAACAGGCAACATGGCAGCAGCGACAGAAAAACGCTCACAACTTTCTTATAAATAGTCAAACATGTCTGAAACTTTTCTTACGGGCTCTCAATATTACAAGCTACCAAACCATGCATGTATTTACTAGAGATGAAAGTGGAGCAAAGACAAAAATCCTGAACTTTTGAAAGTCAAACTGGGTGGGGGGGGGAGAAAACATTTTAATAACATAACACGCAAAACCCTGCATTCTAGTACTTATTTTCACTAAAACAAGTTATAACTTTTAAGCCTTTTTCTTTCATGTACATTAATGATTAACATGTCAAAAATATCAAATTTAATTCCCCTAGTTAATGAGTAATTTTCAGGAGTGCATTTAGAAAACGCAGTGATTTTCCTGGCTACACAGTTCATTACTTTGAAAAAAAAATCAGACAGTTGAAGGTAAACTCAGCAAAATCCCAAAACAGTACTGTTAAAAAGTAAATGTCTGTTAGAGTTTCTAAAGCTTTCAGGTTTCAATGTTGGGGACATTAAGCCTCGTTTATCAATCTTTTAGTAGAGTTGTGCGTTTGCATAAGCTAAAGTGAACTAAACATTTCCAATTCATATTTATGCGAGTTGAAGCCAATTGTTTACATTAGTTCTTATTGTCTGTAAATTTAAACACACCAATGAATACCAAATTTCTCATGTAAATCAGGGGCGTAGGGTGTGTGTCACACACTGACTGGCAGCCTGAGTACATTATGTAAAAAAAATTATTACCATTGCTAGTTTTAGGCAGCTTAGAAACCGGATCTTCCATTATCGCTGTTTCTTCCACGTTTTCTTGATGTTGTGTTCTAGAAACGGCACTAAAACTTAGCTTCGAAACCACAAAATGCAACTTATATATAAATTGCTTACCTCTCTTCACATCGAAAGGAGGAGGAAAGTTTTGCTTGTTTTGACATGGCGAATTCTTAATACGAGAAGATACTCGTAATTCACAACTAAAAAGACTCCAGCTACACTGGCAGCTTGAACATGCTTTCTAGTGCGATTGTGTTGCGCTTGCGCAGAACGGTGTCAGTCTCGCGCGCCTTAGCACATGCACCTGAAGGCGCGCCTTGGGCGCGCGTGTCTAATGAGCTCCAGCACTTGCGCTGTTAAAGATCACCTGTCTTTAATCAATGAACTATGTTTGGGCTATTTAAGGACCGCGCCCATGCAAGGACGATGCGAAGTATTACGCCGCGTCTAGGAACGCAAAAAATAAATTTCTCCATTCGGAAAACCGGAGATTTTCAAGAGTTGTCAAATATCCGGATTTCCGGGTCATTAGCGGAAAAAATCCGGAGGAAAATCTAAAAATCCGGAATTCCAGGAAAATCCAGAACACTTTGACTAAATTTACTTTGCATTTTCTATTCCTTTAAAATCCAGGAGCTGACGTGTTACAATGGTTTTCATGTAATAGCAATCCGTATTATAATGGCACTCCACTGTGGTGCATTTTTCCTATATCGTACAGCCCTACTGTTCAGTAAATATTGTAAGGATTTTGATGGTTATTTTGTCATTTTCCTCTGTTGAGTGCAAGTTCAATGAATTCTGAAGGGTCATGGAGGATTTGTGTGAAATGAAGCATGGCATCAAATTGCACACTCATCTCATCTCATTATCTCTAGCCGCTTTATCCTGTTCTACAGGGTCGCAGGCAAGCTGGAGTCTATCCCAGCTGACTACAGGCGAGAGGCGGGGTACACCCTGGACAAGTCGCCAGGTCATCACAGGGCTGACACATAGACACAGACAACCGTTCACACTCACATTCACACCTACGGTCAATTTAGAGTCACCAGTTAACCTAACCTGCATGTCTTTGGACTGTGGGGGAAACCGGAGCACCCAGAGGAAACCCACGTGGACATGGGGAGAACATGCAAACTCCGCACAGAAAGGCCCTCGCCGGCCACGGGGCTCGAACCCGGACCTTCTTGCTGTGAGGCGACAGCGCTAACCACTACACCACCATGTCGCCCAAATTGCACACAATATGACCAATTTGCAAATTTGACGATATTTTTTGGAGAACTTTTGGTATAGTGTTTGAAATAAATATGAGAAACCATATACGCATTCCAAAAGGAGACCCACAGGAGTTGGAATGAAATTCATTTTCTGGGCACTTGCTGATTTACACCTTATGGCCTATATACGGCTAATTAAAACATCCAGTAATTATTCTTTTTGACCATCAGGGTTCTAACTAGGCCTTTTTTGCGTATCGGGTCAATACACAATGTTTCCTTACTGCTATGCCCAGAATATTACCGACACACCTGTAAAAGTTGCCACTACACTAGAGCTGGGCGATAAATCAATTTGATTAATTAATTCAAAGTTACAGTTAAGGACAATGTGTTTTTATAAAAATCGGTTTTCTCTCAGTTTTAACTTCCGCCACCGACGCTCCCCTCTGCGCATGTGCAGAACGGATTGGGCAGTAGGGACGGATCGGGCACTGACACTATAGCCCTCCTCCCGCGCGCTTGCCGTAGACACACACAAACAACATGGCAGCGATTGGGGGAAAGCCGCAACTTGTGCCCAAGAAAGGAGTAACTTCCTCCGTGATCTGGAATTGGTTTGGTTTTGCGGCATCGGACGTAGACCAAACAAGTCCTCATTGTGAGGTGTGCGTTTGAAAACAGTTGCTTCCAAAGGAAGCAGCACAACGAATTTATTCCAACACCTTAAACAGAAGCATGCAGCGGAGTGGGAGAAGTGCTGCCCCCAGCGGAATGAAAACAGCCGCAGCACGAGCACACCATCCACAGTAAAGCAAGCAACTGTCCCGGACACATTTTCAAACTGCGTGCCTGATGATAAGAATGGGGTGCAGTGGAAGGCAATCACAGATGCTATCGCGATGTTTATTGCAAAAGACATGGTGCCCATACATACGGTGGAAAAGTCGGGATTTTTTTCCCTATTTTGTCAGTTTTATCGAAAAGGACAATTTTTTTTTTTTTTGAGGGGGCATTTATTATTTTTACCTCCGCCAAGGAGGTTATGTTTTCGGTAGCATTGGTTTGTTTGTTTGTTGGTTGGTTTGTCTGTTAGCAACATTACGGAAAAAGTTATGAACGGATTGCTCTGAAATTTTTTCCAGAGGTGTGACTGGGCACAAGTAACAATCCATTAAATTTTGGTGGTGATCTGGATCACCTTCTGGATCCTGGAATTTTTTTAAAGGATTCTTGGCGGAGGTCTGCGCTCTCCGAGTGCTTTTCTAGTTGTTTCAAGTTTGAGGGTGCATTGTATCAGTGCCAGTTTGAAACTAAGCTATGTTGGAGAAAGCTTTCTAAAAGTTACTGTATGTTCTCACTGTTTACAATGGCATGGTCTGCCATCTCATCCACAAGCTTGTTTTTTGGCTTCTTTTTGGTTTCTGGTTGTACTTTAACCCCAAAGGGGAAATTTAAGTGAAAACAAAATAAAAGGTAAAACTTGTTTTGAACCATTTCTTTGTCATCTGTTGTTTGATTTTTAGTGGGGGGGGAGGGGGGAAAAAAACGATTAAAATCAAAAATCGGATTTTGTGTGAAAAAAAATCAAAAGATTTTTTTTAGGCCATATCGCCCAGCTCTACACTACACTAATAAAAATTTTGAAAATGTAATCTTTTGTTTAATTTTCTCGTTATCCCCACATGGTGGCACACCACCACGTGAATGTTCTACATTTGGACATACTCCACTCCCCGACCACATAAGCGCCCAGTGCATAACTGCCCGAATAGTTCCGTGCAGAGATGGTCACTGATCATGCTAGTTCGGTTTACCTCCTTCCTTATGCTGTGTTCGCCATAAAGTGTCATCCATGTTAAGAGGCACTTACATACCATGCACATATGTGCCAGTCCTCGAGTTAGATCTAGATCAGGGTTTCCCCCAAGTGTGGTGCGCGCACCCCCAGGGGTGCGCGAGCTGCCACTAAGGGGTGCGCAAGATAAAAAATGTAATGGGGATTTTTAACTCTTCTTCTACGCCGTAACGGTTCTGCAGTAGTTTGTGGCTTCATTCATTCATTCATTCGCGATGCTCAACTGGTTGAAATCAGCAAAACTAAATGCGCCACCACAAATCACTACAGTTGCAGTTCAAGCGAAAGGCACTTGTGGATTTCTGGACTGCGTCGATGCCGTCATACACAGTCCTGGCAAAACAGGCCTTGAGAGTTTTGATGCCCTTCGCAACAACTTATCTATGCGAAGCTGGGTTCTCCGCTTTGACAGCAATTAAAACTAAACATCGGCAAAGACTGGGAGATGTTGAGAAAGATTTGAGGCTGAGACTGTCTTCAATTACCCCAAACACTGGAGAGCTTTGTGCCAAGATGCAGGCCCATCCGTCACATTAATATTGGTATGTATTTGGCCAAATGGCATTGATCTTGCTAAAAATATATACTGCTACTGAAAATAGGACCTATATAGCCTACTGACCCACCCACCGTCTGTCTGTCTCTCTCTCGCTGCAGACTGAGCCGCCAGCGCTCACAATCAGATGGATCCTCTTCTTTATCTGTTCCTGATATGCTCCTTAATTGTTGTATGGGTCAGTCCATGAAATGATGTTACTTTTCATTGGTCTGGGTTTACATAATCATTTCATCTTTAATTTCCATGATTTAAAGAAATATTTAGCAGATTATCCATAAATATTGTTTGAAGAAATAAAATAAATTTAAAAAAATGAAGTTTTCTTTTGAAATAAAGAAATGTGAAACATTTTCTTCCCCTGTGACTGGACACGGATGACACGTTTTTTGTGACATGGAATATTTGCTGACTTTGAGCTTAAATAAACCTTCATTACTTTCTGAGAATTTCAATAAAATTTGTTTCATGGTACTTGCAATTTAGTTCTATTTCGTTTCTACTGACCGCCAGAGGCGGTGCTTTCAGCACATGGATATCCATCACACGAACGTGCAGGTCGAGTAATAGTAACAACAAAGTCACGTGTGACCTGGGTGACGTCACCCCGTGACCCCGGCATAAAAGACCGGTAAACCCAGGAAGTGACCTCTTACATCATCTCGCGTTTGCAGGTTGCGAGTTGGATTGAAATTTGGACAAAGCGCTGTGGTAGTTTCGTTACCCGTAGGGTTGGGGCTGTGCTTATGCACCCTCCAAGAAACTGCGCTAAGTCCACCAACTCTTGTCGTTATATTCGTATTGATTTATTACTCCGTAAGCTGAGCGCTCTCGCTCGGTGGAGTTAGCTGATTAGCCCTCCGGGGCGGTGTCCTCACCGCTGGAGGCCGGCTTGTTTTCGCTTCAGGTAAGCGGGTTTCATTTATTTAAATTAAAGCGGCGTTCCTCTCGCCGCTGTTTATCAGTTCTGCGGCGCTCGGCGCCTATCCTTGTTAATATTATTAACCACCTTGTTTTGTGTAGCCTCGCCACCGGCCTGTTCACAGGCCGGCTGTCTTGTGTGTTGTATTCGTATTGATTTATTACTCCGTTAAGCTGAGCGCTCTCGCTCGGTGGAGTTAGCTGATTAGTCCTCCGGGGCGGTGTCCTCACCGCTGGAGGCCGGCTTGTCTTCATTCAGGTAAGCGGTTTTCATTCATTTAATTTAAAGCGGTGGTTCTCGCCGCTGTTTATCAGTTCTGTGGCGCACTGCGCCTATCTTTGTTAATATTATTAACCGCCTTATTTTGTGTAGCCTTGTCTCCGGCCTGCTCACAGGCCGGCGGTCTTGTGTTGTATTGTTTGTTACTCCGTTAAGCTGAGCGCTCTCGCTCGGTGGAGTTAGCTGATTAGTCCTCCGGGGCGGTGTCCTCACCGCTGGAGGCCGGCTTGTCCTCATTCAGGTAAGCGGTTTTCATTTATTTAATTTAAAGCGGTGTTCCTCGCCGCTGTTTATCAGTTCTGTGGCACACTGCGCCTATCTTTGTTAATATTATTAACCGCCTTATTTTGTGTAGCCTTGTCTCTGGCCTGCTCACAGGCCGGCGGTCTTGTGGGTTGTACTCGTATTGTTACTCCGTTAAGCCGAGCGCTCTCGCTCGGTGGAGTTAGCTGACTAGCCCTCCGGGGCGGTGTCCTCGCCACTGGAGGCTGGCTTGTTGTCGCCCAGGTAAGCGGTTTTCATTCATCTAAATTAAAACGGTGTTTCTCGCCGCTGCTTATCAGTGCTGTGGCGCACGGCGCCTATCCTTGTTAATATTCCCGACCACGGGTGTGTTCGCCCGGTCGTTTTTCATTACCGCCTGATTGTTTATTTTGGGCTGCTTACTTGGGGTGTTCTCGCCCTATTTTTTAAGTTCCCTTCTGCCAGCCAGGCGTCATGGACCTCTTCTCTCGCTGCGCCAACTGCCGGTCCCCCTCGAACCGGAGGACGGCCACCGCGAGTGCCCCTCATGCCTGGGTATTGATCACCTGCGGCAGGGGCTGACGGACATGGCCTGCGCAGACTGCATGTGCCTGAGCGTGGCTGCGCGGACCGCCAGGCTGGCTCGGCTGGATTCTCCGTCTGACATCCCCCGGGCCTCGGGGGGACAGGACACGGTGTCGGCTGCAGCAGCGGGGCCCAGCAAGCGCCGTGGGTTCCCCCACACGTCTTCGCTTTTAAGGCGAAAAAGAAGCGCTCGGGCGATTTGGCTCAGAAGGTGGAGGTGATGTCCACCGAGCTGGAGGAGATGAAGGCCCTGCTGGCGAATCTTCAGCCTCCGCCACAGGGGGCAGTGTTCCCGCTGCAGGGCCCTGGCGGCAATGCAGGACACCCCTACCTATGGCCTCCTGCAGATGCCCAACATTGAGAAGCGGCTTTCATTCATTTAAATTAAAGCGGTGTTTCTCACCGCTGTTTATCAGTTCTGTGGCGCACAGTGCCTATCCTTGTTAATATTATCAACCGCTTGTTTTGTGTAGCCTTGTCTCCGGCCTGCTCACGGGCCGGCTGTCTTGTGTGTTATATTCGTATTGTTTGTTACTCCGTTAAGCTGAGCGCTCTCGCTCGGTGGAGTTAGCTGACTAGCCCTCCGAGGCGTGTCCTCGCTGCTGGAGGCCGGTTTGTTGTCGCTCAGGTAAGCGGTCTTCATTCATTTAAATTAAAGCGGTGTTTCTCGCCGCTGTTTATCAGTTCTGTAGCGCACGGCGCCATCCTTGTTAATATTCCCGACCACGGGTGTGTTCGCCCGGTCGTTTATTTTTTATTTCCGCCTGATAGTTTATTTTGGGCTACTTACTTGGAGCGTTCTCGCCCTATTTGAGTTCCCTTCTGCCAGCCAGGTGTCATGGACCCCCAGACGCTGGAGGGGACGAGCGCGGCATCACGGGAGCCGTGTGACACGGCTCCAGGCCTTTGCCTACTCGTCGCGGGAACTGGGCCGGCTGATGTCGTATCTCACCCTCGGCCGCCAGCAGATATGGCGGGCACAGTCCCCTCTGGCCGAGCCCGACCGGCGTGTGCTGCACTCTCTCCCTGTTGTCCCCGGGGAGCTGTTTGGCGAAGCCACTCAGCAAGCCCGGGATCGGAGTGCCCAGGTCATCTAGGCGTAACAGCAGTTCGCTGGCCCCCGCCAGGCCCACCACCATGGCAATGCTGCCCAGTCCTTCAGGGGGCCCACACCGACTCTGTCTCGGCCACGCACCCGCCAGGAGACCAGACGGGTTGATGACTTTCGCCACCCCACCACCTCCCGGACCCGCGGTGCCGCCCCCTACACCCAGTCCACTCCTCGTCGCCCCCATGGTGACCGACGGGGGCGCTCTGGACGGCGCTGACATCAGCGCGCCGGCGGTCGGCCGCTTTTCCAGCGAACAGCTCCAAAGCTGGAGAGCGTTGACCCCTGGGTGCTGGTGACCCTCACCGAGGGTTACCGCATCCAGTTCTGCCGCCGTCCACCACGTTTCATGGGGTCAAACACCACCGTGAGCCATCCGGGGAAGTCCCTCGTCCCCCGGCAGGAAATCGCCGCCCTCCTGGAGAAAGGAGCAGTCTCTCCCGTCGACAGGCAGAGACAGCAAGGTGGGTTCTACTCCAGGTATTTTCTGGTTCCGAAGGACGGCGGTATCCGCCCGATCCTCGACCTGAGGTCCCTCAATTCCCACTTGAGGACCATGAGATTCCGCATGCTGCGTACAGTGGATGTCTTACACCACATCCAGGCGGGCGACTGGTTTGTCACCTTCGACCTGAAAGACGCCTACTTCCATGCTCCCATTGTGCCACACCACAGGCAGTTCCTGCGGTTTGCCTTCGAGGGCCAGGCTTTCGAGTTCAATGTTCTGCCCTTTGGGATATCGCTGGCACCCCGTGTGTTCACCGGATGTGCGGCAGCGGCATCGGCACTACTTCAGGCAAGGGGTTTGCGTGTCCTGCCCTACCTGGACGACTGGCTTGTCTGTTCACGGTCAGCAGCTCAGGCCCGCACCAACATCGCGACTGTGCTCTCGCATGTCGTAGAGCTGGGGCTCAGGGTGAATTACAAGAAGAGCTCGCTGGTGCCCAGCCGGGAGACGACTTTCTTGGGCATGCACCTGGATTCGAGGTCGTTGATGGTAACTCCCTCCCAGACCAGGATCCACAACATCCGCCTACTGCTTGGCCGCTTCGGACGGGGTAGGTCACTCGCCCTGAAGACCTTTCAGCGCCTGCTGGGCATGCTTACGGCAGCCTCCTCTCTGGTCCCGCTGGGACTTCTGGACTTATGCCGCTTCAGAGGTGGTTCAACGGTCTCCACCTCCACCCGGTGCTGCACGGGCGCAGCACATCAACGTGCTGGAGCTACGGGCTGTGTTCCTCGGCCTACAGCACTTCCTCCTAGGCCTGACCGGCAGACACGTTCTGGTGCGGACGGACAACGCTACGGTAGTGTACTAGATCAACCACCAGGGAGGCACAAAGTCCCTCCAGTGCTTGGAAGTGGCTGGCCAACTTCTGCGGTGGGCCCATCGACATCTCTTGAGCCTGTGTGCCATGTACTTGCCAGGCACTGCCAACAGGGCAGCAGATCTGCTGTCCCGCCAGGACCCCGATCCCGGGGAATAGAGACTCAACCCAGCGGTGGTTCTCGCCATCTGGGAACGTTTTGGCAGGGCAGAGGTGGACCTCTTTGCCTGCCAGGAGTCGACACACTGCCCTTTGTGGTTCAGCCTCCACGGCCCCAGTCCCCTGGGCCAGGATGCGCTGGCGCATGCTTGGCCGAGGCAACTGCTGTATGCCTCCCCCCCTCTGCTGCTGATCGTGCCAACCCTACACAGGGTTGCGATGGACCACCACGGGCTGCTGCTTGTCGCCCCCCCGGTGGCCGGGCAGAGTGTGGTTCCCAAGTTGCTGCAACTTCTGAACGGCGACCCCTGGTGCCTGCCAGTGAGGACTGACCTGCTATCACAGCTGGGAGGGCAGATCTGGCACCCGGATCCAGCCCGTCTGCAGCTCTGGGTATGGCCGCTGAAGGGCCGGACCCCCTGCGAGGTCCTTGTGAGCCGGCAGTGGTCAATACCATTGCAAGCTCTCGGGCACCCCCCACCAATGCCCTCTATGCCAACAGATGGAGGCTTTTCTCCAACTGGTGCTTAACTCGGGGGGAGGAGCCTACATGCTGCCCCCTGCCGACCATTTGACTGTTCCGCCAGTCTCTGCTTTGATAAGGGTCTTACCCCTGCCACCATCAAGGTCTATGCAGCTGCCATCTCTGCTCAGCATGCCAGAGTTGGGGGAAGGACCGTGGGGTCCCACGCCTTGGTGGCACATTTCTTGAAGGGTGCTCTCCGGTTGAGACCCCCCCGATGGAGCCGGGTACCCACATGGGACCTTCATTGGTGCTGCAGGCTCTCTGCGACGCACCGTTCTGAGCCCCTGCTCACAGCAGACATTTCATGGCTCTTCCTGAAGACTGCTTTTCTTCTGGCCATTACATCGACGAGGCGCGTCGGGGAACTACACGCGCTGTCAGTCAGTGGGGAGTGCCTGCAGTGGCACTCCGGCGACAGTGGGGTCACCCTGTGGCCTAACCCCTCTTTCCTCCCAAAGACCCTCTCTGCTACCTTCGTCAACCAGCCCCTTAGCCTTGCGGCGTTCGAGGCGGGCCATGGTGAGAGGTCGGAACTTTTGTGCCCAGTTCGCGCCCTCAGGGTGTACGTGTCGCGTACAGAGGGCTTCCGTAGGAGTGACGCCCTGTTTCTGTGCCACACAGGACCGTCGAGGGGTCTGGCGCTCTCTAAGCAGAGGCTATCCAAGTGGATAGTCGAGGCCATATTACATGCCTACAGGCACAGTGGCTTCCCGATTCCTCCGGCTGCCAGGGCGCACTCTGCACGGGGCGTGGTAGCCTCATGGGCATCACTGAAGGGCGTGCCCCTTTCAGACATATGCAGCGCAGCCTCCTGGGCTTCCAGCTGCACCTTCACCAGGTTTTACCGTCTTAATGTCGTCCCACATAATCCTGTGGCGACGGCTGTCATTCCAGGCCCGTCGCAGCAGCACTGGGTACGGGTAGGCACTCCTCATGACCTGGTTGGTATTAGTCATCCATGTGCTGAAAGCACCGCCTCTGGCGGTCAGTAGAAACGAAATAGAACGAGGGTTATGTATATAACCGCGGTTCTATGAGTTTCGGATGACCGCCAGAGCTTGGCAGTCACTCGGAGTGTACACAAGAAGATTTGCCAAGAGGTCACTTCCTGGGTTTACCGGTCTTTTATGCCGGGGTCACGGGGTGACGTCACCCAGGTCACACGTGACTTTGTTGTTACTATTACTCGACCTGCACGTTCGTGTGATGGATATCCATGTGCTGAAAGCACCGCCTCTGGCGGTCATCCGAAACTCATAGAACCGCGGTTATATACATAACCCTCGTTTTACACTCACATAATAAAGTTAAGAAGGTTCTATAAACTATTTAGCTTCGAATTCATCCACTAAAAATAGGTTGTGAACGTAACATTGTGATGTCCTACCGTGTTACGTTAGAAACCAGGCTTATAAAAAATGATAAAACGAGTTGAAATCATGATTGATGTTTTTAATATAAAGAAGAAGAATATACTATAAAACGATGTAGGTAGAAAGAAATTTAAACAAACGGCAATAAAAGAAATTATCGATGTTTTTTCTCACATCCTAACTTAGCGTCCACTCACTTCCTGGTTCGTTCACAACCTGCGAGACCTATTTACTCAATCTAGGTCAGCTGAACTGACGCGAGATAACTTCTCGCGGGATCTCACACACCACAACACGTGCTCTAGAGAAGTGCAGATATAAGTGTGACTAAGTAAAGTAATGAATTCAATAATCTCATTTACCCCATATAGGATGAAACTGTTTCCTGTTAATGACTGTTGTTATTGTTCAAATCTTAAAGAGATTTTATGAAGTTTGTGAAATACTGGTATTTCATATTTTCAGTGTTTATGATGTTGAACTAATATTTCTAATGAATTCTTATTCAGTGTTAATGTTTAAAGTAAGCAAATAAAAGCAAAAAATTGATTTTATCAATATTTTTCCTTTATTTTTAAAAGCTTGTTCGTGTCCTTGTTACATTAGCAACCGAGTAAATATTTATGGATTTTATCATACATTGTAGAGCAGGAGTTATGTTATATTTTCTTATATGGCCAATGCTTCATGGAAATAAAAGTTGTTTTCAGTTGTAAATTGTTTTAAGTGACTCCCTCTATGTCACATTTTGGTAACCCCATTTCATGGACTGACCCGTATCTCTTTAAAATGCATGTGTTCATAATTATCATTGCTATTTTTACTGTTATTATGTGTTAACTTTTTTGCAAATTAAATTCATTCTCAATTCATTTTCATAACCTTGTAATGACAGGGTTGTGTTGCTAGTGTTTTAAACATGGATGAAAATCATATAATTTTCCCCGTATCTGGCTGGTAGACTACATGCCTCGATGTGATCTCCCTTTGTAATGAATTTGCGCATTTACCGTGTTGCAACGTTTTAAAAGTGTTACATTTCAGTCAAATTCTAATTCAAATACAAGAGCGCATAATATGTTAATGTGATTCGATGTTCTCATTTGAGCACAACGTACTGCCTTTGTAAGAAAGCTTTGGTGTTTTGTTTTTCACTTTTGTGGTTTCCTGCAGGTGTGGCAAACGATGTTTATCATTTTAGCACGATTAAAGATGCTGCCTTTATAAGAAAGCGTGTGTTTTTTGAAACTGGGGAACTGGGGGTGCGTCGACCTGGTTGGAGTATAGAAGGGGGTGTGCGGCTAAAAAAGTTTGGGAACCGCTGATCTAGATAATCATGTATTGTAATTGAATGGCTGAAGCTGAAAATAAAGCTCACATTTTGTGAACATCAACTGGTTATTTTATTCTTATTCCATAAATGTCACCAATATAGTTGAATCTCATCTCATTATCTCTAGCCGCTTTATCCTGTTCTACAGGGTCGCAGGCAAGCTGGAGCCTATCCCAGCTGACTATGGGCGAAAGGCAGGGTACGCCCTGAACAAGTCGCCAGGTCATCACAGGGCTGACACATAGACACAGACAACCATTCACACTCACATTCACACCTACGGTCAATTTAGAGTCACCAGTTAACCTAACCTGCATGTCTTTGGACTGTGGGGGAAACCGGAGCACCCGGAATCTGGGTTCGAATCCCGGTGGAGACACCAAAAATTTGTAACCTGGTTTTCTCAAACTGCGTAGTGTCCCTGGGCAAGACACCTCATCCACATTGCACTCAGTCCACCCAGCTGTATAAATGGGTACCTGGCAAGCGGATGTACGGACCTATGTGGGATGCGCTTGGTAGCAGCATCGAACGTACCATTCCGTCAGGGTAATAATGTACCGTCGTAGAGTAGCCCTGGGCTAGATTCCTGACGTTAAACTTATTATTTATTATTATTCACCATATTCACATTTCAGAAACACCATCAACATTTCTTCAGAGTTCAGTATTTATGACAAAAATAAAATTTCATAATTTCTATTTAATCAACCTCTGTTTACATTTCTGACTAAAGAATTGTGAGTAAAGTTCTTTATGAAACATAAAAGCACGCTATATCAGTTTCTTTCCATTAAAAATATGAATTAATTGCATCAACAAATACAAAATCATCTATTAAATTCAGCAAAATCGTTATATTCGTGATGATTATATGGCATTTCTGCTCGACTTCCGATATGCATTTTTTGCAACCGGAAGAGCCGCTGTCACGTGATCATACGTCACAAAAACTTTCGGGCACAGCACAAGCGGGTAGATGAATGGAGAAGTGGATGACAAGAAAATTGTTTTTATAGTCTTAAAAGTACATCATACATTGGACATCATGGTGTATTGTGCTGCTTATGGTTGCAATAATTCCAATGGGAAATGCCCTGGAGTAAGTTTTTTTGCATTCCCCAAGGACCCGAAGCTGAGGAAAGTGTGGGCTCACCTGTGCATGCGCAGTAGGCTTCGCGCATGCGCAGTAGGCTTGGTAGGACAACTTTACAGAACACCTGTTGAAAAAAAACTTTGCACCTACTGTTTCCCACAAACTGTATTCGGACCATTTCACTGAGGATTCTTTCAACATTAATACTCAGGTACTGAGCGATATTAATTCATGAAACATGAAACAGGAAGCATAAGGATGAGAAAAAAAAAAAAAAAACAGTTCAAATCGGGAAGCCGCACACACCTGCGCCAGGCTGCACAAACGCGTGCAGCTTCCCGACCCAAACCGCCCCTCTCTCATCCTTACACTTCATGCCTCATGCTCCATGAACCAACATCGCTTTTTTTTTTTTTTTTTTTTTTTTTTAAATCGGATCTGCGCGATTCAGCCGTGAAAAAGGCGGCATCCGCCGAAAGGCGCACTGTTTGCATCCCTGCACGGAGGCCAGGGAACAGGGCAGGAATATTTTTGTTGATATGAGTGATCCGGTGCGATTTCGCGACCCCCCTGTTGAAGACCTCTGCGCTAAGCGACTGAAAGCCGAGATAAGGATTAGTATTATAATTTTGGGTGTATCATAATTCTGACTCGTTTCGCCATTTTGAATGTTTTCATCTCGGACTCTGGAAGCATTGTATCTCAATCAATCAATCAATGTTGAGAGAGAGCAACCCCTCCCCTCTCTGCTCCCTGAGTGGAGCTCGTCGCCTTGGTAACGGTGCAGGGAAAAGACACAATATGACAAGCAAAGAGCGCTTTTTCTCAGAGTTCCCTCTCCTCAAACAACGCTGATTTACACGGAAACGAAAGGAGCTATTCACAAAATTCTTTCACAGTGAGTGCTACAAGGCTCCCATGAACACATGTAATTTTTTTTGTCCCTAGTGTAAAAAATGTGGACACTAGAGCAAGTTAAAAACAAGTGACTTTTCTGATTTTGCAGTAAAAGCGCTGCCACGTTTATAATGGGAGTCTATGGGGCAGCGCGCCTGTCCGTTCCTTACTTTCAGGCTTCTCATTCAAAAACTGTAAATCCTATCGCTCAGGGAGACACATTGTGTGAATCAAGACAAGTGTGACTACAACTTTTGAGAAAATTGTGTGTGTAGAGTGAAAATTGTGGCTGAGAAAACAGTTTAAATGAGAAAGTTAGAGCTTTTTTTTTCAAGCTGCCTACACTCTAAACTCCTGAGCTCCACTGGTGTGTAACGCAATAGACACCCATTATAAAGTGTGAATTTGTCCAGATTTGATCATGGTGTTTGATCTGTGACTGATCAAATAGTATAGAGCCTAGCAAAAAAGTTGAATGCCAGATCCACACAGGAGAATTTTGTCTCCGTTTTAAAGTTTGAATCATGTCTCTGGGTGAAAGACAAAATAAGCGTCATCTCTGCTTCTGTTCCCTCTGATGTCTCCTCCGACGGCCCCGACACACTACTACCTCCGCCGAGTGCGCGCGCGCACACTGCATGTTGGGGCCGCGGATGAGTTACTCTCCCTTGATCAATGAAGTCGGCGGGGAATTTGTGGTTATTATCGGTACAAACAGCGCGAATCACAACTTAAATGAGTGCGGTTCAGTTTAACATTATTGTCAGTCCATTAGATTTAATTACATTTAATTTTATTAAAATCGAAAATTAATATTTAGAGCCTGTGGGCTACAAAAATAAGTCATTAAAGTAGCCGGCTGGACTTAATTGTGTAGTCGGCTGTATGGCCGGCAGCCGGCGCTTGTGGAAAGCCCTGATTTTCCCCAGTGAGTGACAAAAACTTCCGGTTCACGCGGTTGGGTTATATGTAAAAGTCGCGACTGGGAAAAAAACGAAAAAAAAGTTTAGGGTTGGGTGGTACGGATTAGGGTCGGTCGGGTAACCGGAAACACACTTTTTTTTTGGCCTCATGAATATTAGTAAGATAACCCTGACAGAACCCTGATGTTCTCTAGCTCTCACCGTTTCTGATTCAGCAAAATTTTCCATCTGCTAGTTTTGACATTATGATTCATGGGAGACTTTTCATAGCTTTACCTACTTATTTTTTTCAACTCAAACTGATTCATGTCAAATAATTATTTTAGAATACAACTGTAGCTCTTTTGATGAAAAATATTGTGAGAGCTAAGTGGTCAGAATGATATTTTAAAAAACCAGAAGTCAGAAACACGAGTATCAATTTCAATTCAATTAATTGGAATTGTTTACTGAATGTAGATCTCACAATTTTTTTTGAGGTTAGCCTTGAAAGCTGTGAATATTAATTGAAATATTCCCTCAGAAGTTTCAGGGGGGTGCCATGCCCCCCCGAAGGGTGTGACTGTGTCACACAATCTAATGTATCGCTTTTCATTCTCTGGGGGTTGGCAAGTATATGACTGGAATTCTTGAATATTAACAGCCACAACAGTCATCAAAAAGTCTAGGAAACACTAGTGCCAAGTCGTTAAAGCGTTTCTCATGTTTTGCCTGTTGCCACACTTTCATATTAGGGGTCGACCGATAATCGGCCTGGCCGATATTCTGCATTTTTAGGGTTATCGGTATCGGCCATAATTTCCACCGATATGCCGATAACATGCCTTTTTGCAGCCATTTCGTTCCTAACGCGACTGTCACTGCACGTCCTTTCCTGCACTCGCCTCTCCGAGTTCAAGAACACGGTCCACCCACCACAACATCTGATTTGTTTGGCACAAGAGATATAGCCAATCGACACGTGTAGCTAAACGCTGTGAACGGTTTTAAGGCGGCCGTACGCGCACTCGGGCAGAAGCGGCACAAGGGATACAGCCAATCAACATGCGTAGCTAAACGCTGTGAACTGTTTCAAGGCGGCCGTATGGGCACTCGGGCAGAAGCAGATCCCACTTCAAGGTAAGGACACGCTTTTGCCGTAATAAGTCATAAACACACAAGTTGCAAAAGCACATCATTCTATGTTTACATTCTTCATCTACTACTCGTTAAAATTGTCCATTTGCATCTGTGTAGCCAGGCAAACTTAGCTTATGGAAGGAAGCACTTGAATTAGCCTACAACCAACTAGTCTCGCTGAAACTACATGTAATGTTGTCCATAGTAAGCAGTCCCCAGCATAACGTAGGCTGCAGTCATTTTTAAATCCCCGTCTGGAAACGTTGTGAATGTGTCAGTAGTTCTACTCGAACAGTAGAATGACAGCCACACAGAGAGGTGGTCAAGGGAAGACGAAATAAAACGTAGTGTTTGTGTTCTGTAGGCTAGCGCAAGCCTACTGGCTATTTGTTATGGTGATGAGTAAACTTCATGACATGGCTCGTGCTCAAAAAGCGCATTGCACTTGTATATGTTAGGTAACTTTATAAAGCGCTATTTGAACATTTAAACAAGCCAGGTGTGATATGGTGCTAGTAGGCTGTGTAATACTGTAGGGAGTAGAGGTCTGCGCGGGTCGGATTTTTCAGTCCCGCTCCCGCCCGCATTGTGCAGTCCCACTCCCGCCCGCACCCGCAAAGAATTATGATTTTCAGTCCCGCTCCCGCCTGCGCCTGCCATATTTTGTCCCGCTCCCGCCCGCAAATCCCACATGATGCAGACAACGTTCGCATTATTTCTCAGGAAAGTTCTTGTCTTGACACAGCGTGATGGTGCCCCGCCCCCTACTTTGAGTGGATTTGAGCATAAATATCTACAGCTCACGTTTGTTATTATTTACCTTGTTTCTGAATTCAGCATGTAGTGTCTAATAATAATAATAATTATTATTAGTGCTGTCAAGCGATTAAAATATTTAATAGCGAATCGCACATTTTTGTCACATGAGAAACCATTGTAATTCTCTGATCAGCATAAAAAAAGTGAATGGGCTTGCTTTGTACCAATGTTTTTGTTTTTTTTATTGCAAAGCAGAGCTAGCAAGAGAACCATGAGTGAGCAACTCTAATCAGAGAGACAGGTTACACAGTGACGGTAGGCTTGACTCAATGCTATCCCAGAAATCCTTCCTGTAATATGCAAATTTGGCTGTCCAATCAGGCACAGCCAAATTTGCATATTACAGGAAGGATTTCTGGGATAGCATTGAGTCAAGCCTACCGTCACTGTGTAACCTGTCTCTCTGATTAGAGTTGTAGACTAACTCAAGCAGTAAATCACTTCACTCATGGTTCTCTTGCTAGCTAGGTGTGAACGGCAAGTCATTAGAGTGATCAAAGGATTTCCCGTTAGGGTGATCAATGGTAAATTTAAGATGCCATTCCTCACTCAATCTGACTCTCTCTGCAAATTTAGGCATCTTAAAATGTTTTTATTAATGCCAAATAAAATACCCAGCACAAATTATATATGATAGACATAAATTAATAATTTATAAATTTTATTTCGAACACGTTTTTAGTTAGCGGGACTGCAGCTTATCACCGCTCCCGCCCGCGCCGCATATGTGCATTCCCGCTCCCGCCCGCACCCCTATATGTGCACTTCCGGTCCCGCCTGCAATGAGCTTTCAAAATTTGTCCCGCGCCGCACTGCTTTGCGGCGGGTCCCGCGAGTCCCGCGGGAGTGCAGGGCTCTAGTAGGGAGTTTGTCAGGACGCTTGTTGTGGGCTCAGTAATTAATTGTGTCGTGGATGCACACTTGCTTGGATAAACGGTAATGAACGAAATACATCAATTAAACTCTTGACTTAAAATGTTCTTATGCTACTTCACATTGCGCTGTAATGTACTCCATTAGTATTTATAATTCTTGCGCAAGTGAGTCTCCTCGCTAGCGCTTCTGATTCAGAAAGCGATATACTCTTAAAGGAGCAGAGCCGCGCGGGGCCGCCCCCTCACTCCGACTTCCATTCTCTGAACAGACTCTTAAAGGAGCAGCCGCTCCTTTTAACCAGAGCTTTTAACACTCCGGCCCTGTCCACACGGCAACGGATTCAGGTGAATCCGATACAATTGTTTATCGTTTAGGCCTGGCGTCCACACGGCACCGGCGTTTTGGGTGCCCCAAAACGCAATCTTTTGAGAACGGGTCCCAGAGTGGAAAGATCTGGCAACGTTGCCGTTGCGAAGTCGTCTGGATGAGTAGAACGGATTTGTTTACGATGACGTCACAACCACATGACTGTCAGCGCTTCACGCCGGGTAGAAGTGTAACGAACTCGATGTGAGTTGTCAACAAATCCTATAACTTGGTTCATGAAACGCGCTTACAAAATATTTTCACTGTGAATATTTATTGTGCAATGGTGCAAAGTGAGAGAGAGAGAGTCAATTCCGCCAGAAAAAATAGGGAAAAAAAGGAGCGATCTCATCTCTTCAGATGTTGGTTTAAGTCCTACAATACATTCCTCAAAAAGGGCGTAGAAGAACAAATTAATCCATCAACGTGTAGCATTCAATTTATTCCGGACCATTAAAGACGCCGCCTTCCGCGTAGAATCATACGTCATCCTCGCCACCATATTGGATGGGTCAAAGCGGAGAATAAAGATGCCTCATTCATGTGCTGCGTTTGACTGTACCAACAGGTTTACCGTCCAAACGAGATCACATGGGATTACCTTTCACAGGTGAGACTGGAAAAATACTTTTCATTGTATTTGGTCATTATAATGTAATTTTACGAACAGATTTTTCTGACTTTGTGGCTAATATGAAGTCTCGCGCATAATAGTTTATGCGCATGCGTCCTTACTTCTATTGTTCTGGTGTCTCCAAAGGGACCGTCTTACAGCGCCCCTAGAGGTGTGGCATGTGTATTGCATCGTTTTCAGCAAGCGTTACCATATGGACCTGATATTTTACTAATCATTGCCCATGTGGACGCGATATTTTTTTAAATAACATCTTGTTGCCGTTGTCGTGTGGATGTAGCCTCCGCGGGCTTTCGTCGAAACGGGGGAACAGGGGCGCTGCGCTCTCTTACTCTCGGCGTGCGCCCCCTTACCGACTCCGTGAAAACATCCCAGCAACACCATGTGACAATGTGTCTGATCATCAAATACGTTATAATTGCTCCAAAAAAAATATTCCAATCATAGTAGATACACCGCCAGACGGTGCAAAAACAATCTGAATTGGCGTTTTCCAGACTGAGGCGCCATGTTGTTTAGTTGTTTACTTGTCGCGGCTGCTCTTGCGAGATTTGACATGGGTTACATACAAGGTCAGCTGACTTGTAGAGCAAGATTTCTCGAGACTGAATGACCTTTCACCCACTGGCATGGGAGCTTTTGACAGAAGTAGTTCGCGAGTTGTTTTTGTTGACACTTGAAGATGTCATCCCACGGCACGAAACGGAAGAAAGCCAAAGACTGCCCGGGGCAGAAGATGATTACTTCTTTTTCAATGTTGACAGACAATTTGTTACAATTTCCCTCTCAGATAGCCTCAGAATGTCCCATTGGAGCATTTTTCAAAGGCTTTGCACGGTGGGGGGGACAACCGGCACCATCTCTCCCCCCCGCTTCGCTCCCTTGCCATGGTGAGCGCCCTCATACTAAATTTTTCTAGAAAAAACCCTGCTCCGTTCTCACTTTCTCTATCCTGGCCGTTCTCATCTACATTAGAATGTAGATGGTTACTTGTTGTTACATAATATGGAGTGATAGCCTACGTTATGTTTGATTTTACTTTTTAAAAAATGCTGCAGGCAGCTCCCTACACTTGATTTGTTATTTAAAAACTACTTGAAGTTGGTAAGTCTTACTTAGTTCTGAGTGTAAAAGAATCCAGAGTGTATTTTCATTTATTTTCCACTGAAAATGGTAAGCTGTAATACAGTAGGGAGTGATTTATTTTTTTATTGGTGAATATTTTATTATTATTTTATTTCTCATTTTATTCTAACTAATGTTTGTCTTTATTGTACAAATGCTGCTGGCATCTCCCTGCACAAAATTTCATGTTCAATTTTACAATTAAACATACATTTCATGGATATGAAGGTCTGTGTCAGTGTGTATGTTTAATTTCATGTGAATTATAATGTTTACATTTATCGGTTGCACATATCGGTTATCGGCATCCCAATTCCATAATAATCGGTATCGGTATCGGCCCTGAAAAAAAACATATCGGTCGATCCCTATTTCATATGATGACACACAAACGAGTACACAGAGGACGTCAGTTGAGTAGGTGGTCCTTCAACGTGGCCCAGTACACAGTCACACCAGTGTATAAAAGAATGTCTCCATAGGCAGACCAGACCACCTCCAAATGTGGGCTGAGCAATCAGACCCCAATCACTGGGCTCTACATAAAAATCTGGAGAGCTGATTGCCTATTCCACACTGTAGAGACGAGCGAAGCCGTCTGGCTGCCACCTTAATAAGTTTAATTTATATAGCGCCTTTCTCACATCCAAGGTCACTTTACAATTAGGGGGGAAAATAAAAAATTAGAGAGTCCACCAAAAGAGAGTCAGGATGCAATTCCAAATGACGCAGCTACCACAGTCCCAACAGGTGCACAACCACTCACATCGACTGTATTTGGCTTGTGTTTAACCACCGTATCCAATCAAATTTGCCCCAAGAAAAGTATTTCCTGATTTCTCTCCCCCGCATTACCTCCTCTTATTTTCTCAATTTTACCCACTTTCCTTACACATCTTTATCGGGCTCCTCTTCATTGTTAGGTCCCCCCCCCCTTTTCCAGTTCAGTCACTGGTCAATTTTCTTTGAACAGCTCTTTTACTACTATTAATGACTTTTACAGAGATTATTTCAGTTTTTCTTTGAACAGGAAATCATATAACCGGACGTCGTCTGGGAAATAAGCCGTTGACCAGGAAATATGACCAACTCTGATTTAAGAGTACTTATCAATATACTTGTACTCAATTTAAACTAAAATCATGTAGTTAAAACAGATAATAATTCCCGTTTTGTCAATTTTTACAAGTGGGTGTGACGTGTAGGTGATTTACATTGTCAATTGTGCTTAGCCTAAAGTAAATTAAAATAATTACTGACCAAACTAGAACAATAACATCTCTTTATTTGCATCCCTCACTGCCATTTCTGCCCAAGGCTCTGGTTCTTCTTTCATTTAGGCTACTGAGACTAATTTACTCAGTTCATTGTTCCTTTTTGAATTTGAGCCGTTGAGCTCTCACATTCAACATTAAACATGTCGAGACTTTGGCTTTGATCTAGTCTAAGACATTTCCATCGAAAATCTGACAGTCACAGTGCTTATCCCAAATATCAATGTCAGATTTTCAAGTAAAACAGACAAGACGATGAGACAGATTTTCTGAGTCCCCCCTCCCCCTTTCAAGCAATCATAAAATGCTATATTGAGGTTTTTCACCCACGTGACCAAGTCATGTGAGGCTGCCATTTTGGACGTCACGGCTCGAATCAGTTTGAACGCGAGGAAGGCGACAAACGAAAAACATAAAAGAAAAAGGAGCGAGATGCAGAAAACACCTTCACTATCCAGCAACGTAGGGCATTTACAGGGCGAGCAGAGGGAGAGGTATTTGCAAAAATTGAGGTTAGCAGGCATATGGCCCTTTTCCACTACCCTTTTTCAGCTCACTTCAGCTTGCTTCAGCTCACTTCAGCCCGACACAGCTCGCATTTCGACTACCTCAGAACAGCACGACTCAGCTCGCTTCAGCCCTGCTTAGCACCCAAAACTCGCACGGTTTTGGAGTAGGGCTGAAGCGAGCCAAACCGAGCCGAGTGGGGCTAGGGGCGTGAGGAGACACTCCCCTGTGCACTGATTGGTGAGGAGGAGTGTCCTCACATGCCCACACACGCCCCACGAGCACACTGGGATCTGTAAACACCGTAAACCCAGAAGAAGAATTACGAATTACGAGAAGCCTGAAGCGCCTCGCCTCATCTATACGCTCTTGCCAGTATCTGTTGGCATTGTCGGTGACAACAAGCCACAGCACCAAGACCAGCAACACTAACGACTCCATATCCTCCATGTTTATTGTTTACTATCCGGGTCGTGAGACTACCGCTTAAAAGGTCACTGATGTCACTGTTTGCGCCGCCTAACGACATCACGTGACGTCCACCCACTTTCGCTAACTCCACCCAATGTATCCACCCACTTCCAGCCAGCACGGTTCAGCGCGGTTGTAGTCGAAATGCAACTCCAACAGCCCCACTCAGCTCGACTCAGCCCAACTCAGCACGGCACGGCTCAGCCCAACTCAGCCGCGTTTGTAGTGGAAAAGCGGCATTAGAGAACAACGTTTACCTGCTTCCACCAGGATTGTTCACTGACGTACGGAAGTACACGAAGCCCTCGATTTTACCTGACTTCGGCCCACATGATCTGTACAGGGATGTGATTTGGGGCTGGTGAAATTATCTGAAAATTTTAGCCGGGGGTCTGGGGGCTGCAGGCCCCCAGCTGGTCCAGGGCAGCGCCCTGATGGGGGGAAAAGGGGGGCAAAGCCCCCCGAAGCTCCTGGGTTCTGGGGTTTTCTGACTTAAAAATTGCACTAAAATGGCAAGCAAACACACAAGAAAAAAAACTTGTCATGATTAACAAATTCAAGCCAATTTAATGGTCAACATGCAACTCTGAGCCCCTATAGTAAATTCAATGATTCTTAACTGACAAAAAGCCAAAACATGAAACCTAAAAATGTCATTCTAAATTAAATCATCTGCATTAGAATAAATAGAAAATTGTATAAGGAAAAACAAAATTTATACTTTCAATTACTGTAGAAGTTGAACATACCTAAATGTGCCTTTTCAAACAAACATGATGCAACATAAGAATTCATCCACAAGTCTTCAGGAACTCTCAAAGAAAAAAGATGCTAGCATCCATGTCCAGTTCCAGCATATCAGTCACTTTTTTTCTGCAGTTTCTACTCTAGCAATGTCAACTTCATATACATAACTCTATAGTGTTCACTCACCAAAGGATAAATCATAACTCCACAGTGTTCATTCACTTAAGGATATTCAGAACTACTGTGTTCACTCACTTAGGTTTCGTTTCTATCCCGGGCTCCAGCCCGACTTTGCACGCTCGTAGCTCGGGCAGGGGAGGTCCCAGCATCCCTAAACTTGACAGCCAGAGTCCTCTGCCCTCCCCCCAAAGAACCAGCGCGGCAGGGCGCGCTAGCCCCGCGCCCCAGGGCGAAGAGCCACGGTGCTCGGCTTCAGTTTCGCTTTCCCATCGGCGGCTCCAGCCCGACTTTGGACGCTCGTAGCTCGGGCAGGGGAGGCCCCAGCATCCCTAAACTTGACAGCCAGAGTCCTCTGCCCTCCCCCCAAAGAACCAGCGCGGGCAGGGCGCACCAGCCCCGCGCCTCGGGACGTAATTCGCCCCAAGGCGAGCCGCGGCGCTCCGCTTAGGTTTCGTTTCTATCCCGGGCTCCAGCCCGACTTTGCACGCTCGTAGCTCGGGCAGGGGAGGTCCCAGCATCCCCAAACTTGACAGCCAGAGACCTCTGCCCTCTCCCCAAAGAACGAAATCGCTGAACAAATGTCTCGCAGTCTTATGTCCAATGTCTGTAGCAACCCCTTTCTCCAACCATTCCCAGCGGAACTTGTTTTTCACTATTCTGTCGATTTCTTTAACTCGATTTGCATCTTTACGCTCGATCACGGAGGCTGCCATCTTTCAACTCTTTGTTTGAAGCGAGCTATCTAACAAGCGGGTTCATTGGTTGTTACAGAGCGATGGGCCAATCACGTACCTCGTTTCATCTCAATGACAGAAGTACTGAAAGTCGGAACGAATAGGATACGAATGCGTATTTTTGAGCGAAAAATCAGAAAAAATTTTTTTCAAATTTTTAGGTGAAAAAAGCGGAATTCCGCGAATTCGCGGAAAAATCACATCCCTGTCTGTATACCTATGTCGTTAAAAACCCATCGCCATACACAGTAGGGCTGTCACGATTACCGGTGTACACGGTTACCGCGCTAAAATATTTTGACGGTGACCATAACCTTCTGAGTGTCAAAACCGCGATAGCTTCCATTTTCGCGAGACTTTGAACTTCCGTGCGAGTTTTCCCGCCGACGCCACTCAAGTTCACTCACTCACTGTCCGAAGTTCAAGCATGGCGGAAGGAGGAGACTGTGGTGGTCATCAAGATGAAGACATCTATCCGCCTTCCAAGCGGATAAAATCGGAAGTGTGGAAATATTTTGGATACAGTGAACCCTCGCTATAACGCGGTTCATCTTTCGCGGCTTCGCTGTTTCGCGGATTTTTTTTTTTTTACAGTGCATTGTGTTCAGAACACTGAACTTCAGCGAGTGGCACAAGAATGGGACCCGTTGATGTGTTGCTCGTTACAGTTTTCAAATATAATCGAAGGTGGCATGTCTGTTTACAAGAATCTTCTTGCCCAGAAGAAAAAAAGAGTGCCAACAACTACCCATAACTATGTTCTTCTCTCGGAAAAAGACACCTGCACCACAGCCTTCAGCAGAAAATGACGCTACAGCGGAGCGGAGTCAGGACGAAGAGGCACAGTCAGAGGGACTGTGAAATACGCGAGTCGCAATGTGTCTAACCTCGTATTCATTATTAAAAATATTATTTTACAGTATTATTACAGTATTATTATTTTAAAAGTATTAAAAACTGTCATAGTTATTTGCAAGAACGTTTTTTTTTTATTTCTTAAACAAATGCTTTACATTTGTATAATAGTTGTAAAAAAATAAAGTTGACTATTTCACGGATTTCGCCTATCGCGGGTCCTTTTTGGAACGTAACCCCCGCGATAAACGAGGGTTCACTGTATTTCAAAAATTCGGAGGGACAACTTGTTGATGACGGTGCTCCTGCATGTAGAGTGTGCAGAAAAAAGGTGTCAGCGAAAGGCAGAAATACATCAAATCTAATGACTCATCTGCGAGACCATCATCAGCATCTGTACAGCAAGTGCAAGGTAGGTTAACGTGTATGTTTTAGCTGAAATGCGCAAAGTAACTTTTGACGAGGGAAGAAGAAACATTATGCATTATGCTTCTTCCATAACCAGTTTTGCTTTACCATGATGTTGAAAACGGCAGTTTTCATTAGAATGTATTTATATATATATATATATATATATATATATATATATATATTTTTTTTTTTTTTTTTTACATTATATAATAAACACTGCACTTTTTAACCCATTGCTGCATGCTCCCTATTTCCACATACTGTACTTGCATCTCCAGGTCAGGATCCACTTGTCCACAGTCCAAACTTGAAAACCTGAACCACGCCCACTCAACCTGAGCCACGCCCACTCAAATAACCGTGATAATACCGTACACCGCGATAATTTTGGTCACAATAACCGTCATGTTAAATTTTTATACCGTGACACCCCTAATACACAGGTATTGATCTGAAAGCGTACAAGAGTTTGGATGCCTACAAATATTTTGTGTCAGGCTGGGTAACATGCCTACATCAGTGGGTCGTCCCTGGAGCCGGTGGTCGCCATCTTATTACAGCTAAGGTTTGTTCACATTTTCATTTACTTTCGGTCCTCAGGATAAACAAAATGTTATTAAATGTCATTGAAATAACTTCTTAGTCTGTTGAGACATGGCCCGTTATAAATTTGCTGTTACCAGGCAATGACCAAGAACTGTATTATTAGGGTCGGTGTCTGTGTTGTAGCAGTGTACTAGCAGCTAGCTGTTAGCACTAGCTAATGTCAACAACATATGTTACTGTAGCAATGTTTACGTTCAGTCATTTGGATGACTGTTAAAACCTTTCAGTCTCAAGTTTTTCCTTTACTGTAATTATGATCCGGCAGCTATTTACACCGGATCCAGCGTAAATAGCTGCCGGAGCGCGCTCCGGCTTGCTCCCCCTCAAATTAAGCAAGCCGGAGCGCGCTGCTTAATTTGAGGGGGAGCAAGCCGGAGCGCGCTCCGGAACCTCGGCCAGAGCACTCCGGGAGCAAGCCGGAGCGTGCTGCTTAATTTGAGGGGGAGCAAGCCAGAGTGCGCTCCGGCAGCTATTTACACTGGATCCGGTGTCTGTAACACGTTTTTTTCAAGCTGGTTCTCCCTCTCTGTCTGCAGCGTTAGTATGTAGCTTGACCTTCAAAATGGCGGACACCGGGGCGTCACGTGACCCTGTGACGTCAGGTGAAAAACCTCAATAGGTTGTACTTTTGCTAGTGTGTGTGTGTGTGTGTGTGTGTGTGTGAACTATAATGTGTTGTGTATGTGTGTGGGTGAGAGTAAAATAACATTCCAATACATAACTTCCCCATGCCTATAATATTCCAATACCATAAATGACCAAAATGCAGTGTTTGAGTTAAGGACTGCCCCCCCCTTCTGTCTTAATGCCTGTTGCAAAGATTTTTGACAAAGTACACTTTGACTTTAATAGGGTAGTGTGTATGTTTGTATGGATGTCATAGTATGTCTGTGTGCTTTGATGTTAATATGCCACTGAATACCAGTCCACCAGGAAAAATGAAGTCTGACTGTTTGTCTGCCTATCTCATCTCATTATCTCTAGCCGCTTTATCCTTCTACAGGGTCGCAGGCAAGCTGGAGCCTATCCCAGCTGACTACGGGCGAAAGGCGGGGTACACCCTGGACAAGTCGCCAGGTCATCACAGGGCTGACACATAGACACAGACAACCATTCACACTCACATTCACACCTACGGTCAATTTAGAGTCACCAGTTAACCTAACCTGCATGTCTTTGGACTGTGGGGGAAACCGGAGCACCTGGAGGAAACCCACGCGGACACGGGGAGAACATGCAAACTCCACACAGAAAGGCCCTCGCCGGCCCCGGGGCTCGAACCCAGGACCTTCTTGCTGTGAGGCGACAGCGCTAACCACTACACCACCGTGCCGCCCGTCTGCCTATCTATCCATCCTTTTTTCTTTTCTTTTGTACAGACTTGTGCAGGTGTTCCAGCTGTTCGAACATAAAGGAAACAGAAGAGAAAGAAGATAACTGCCCTGACACTGAGGGATAGCATGTCATGTGGTTTTTACCTCTATTCTATTCCATTGATATCATTATCATTCATTTTATTATGATGTTTATTTATATATGTATATAAGTTTATGCCAGTCAATGTATACTTGTTATGATTGTTTTTATGTGTTGTATATAGTTGTGAGTGAATAAATGAACAAATGAATACCTGAATGTTCCTTATCACTGATAATTAGAATTATTTCCATTTATTGATAAAAATGACAACATGAAAAGGTCTACCTTATCACCCATTTGCATCATTGTTCTTTGTGCTATAAATAAAGCACTGTTTGGAATCCATTTAGCCCACTTTAGAAATACATGAATGGTTATCACTGATAAATTGTTTCCATTTATTGATCAAAATGACAACATGAAAGGTCACTTGCATCATTGTTCTTCGGGCTATAAATAAAGCACCATTTAGAATCCATTTGGCCCACTTTAGAAGGATATTTTGGGAGATTCCTTCATGTTGGTTACATTTGACAACACCAGGCAGGCTGTCATTTTTCCAGTTTGTTGTCGTAAATCGGCTACGCAATTGGTTTAGCGCGGTCACGTGGTGTCTCGTGACGTCAAAATCGCAGTCAGCTCTGAGGAAAATAGTAGAAAATGTCTCGATTTAAAAAACGAGTGCGAGTCTGTGACGCGGAAAGTTTGCTATAAGTGTAACATAACTTGGTCCTTTTTATCAGCTAAAGAGCATGTGGTTCAGAGACGTCGGAGCGACCTAAAACGAAAACGGGGTTCACCTTATGGTCTAATAGGGGGTCCATGCAAATGGCACTGTGCACACACGTAAAAATGATCACACACTATCAATACTCACAGGTGAAATGTCCGTCCACAACCTTTGACTCGACTGTTTGTACAGTTCACATGCAGGCATTTTTCTTGTAATTTCTCTCACCAACTACATAAATAATTTGTCCAGTTTTGTGTAGCTTCCGGTAGTCTAAATGACCGTTCCACTCCGCAGGTGTGAACAGAACAACCGAGGCAGCTCAGTACTCCCGAGTCATACAAAAGATTGGTTCAAAATATACGACTCGTTCACGGAAAACATCACTAACCACCATTTGCGCAGGGCTCAGCAGCGAATAAACCCGCGTCCCTGCAGTCTCCAGCGTGCTCTTTTCGCCGGCGCAGTTCTTTTATATTGATTCGACCATGCATGGTTGGATGCCATCGTGCGACAGTAACGTAAAGCCTCATCCGTTGAGTCACTTCAGAGTAACCAATTCGCTCCTTCGCAATCATTTACTTACGAAGCAAAGCAACTGCTTACCAGCTAACAATAGCCCAATATCAGTTGCTAGCGGTCACTACTTACGTGTCACTTGTACGACATAGAATCCAGCAATTATTCTTCGATGGTTATTTAAGACAATCACAGAAAATCAGCATAGCATATAAACCAAAATGACATCGGAAGACGTAATCCTCTAACTCGGCAGCACTTTCACCGAGCATCGTTCGCAACATATACGTTAAGAACTTAGTGAACACCTAACCGACAAGCAATTATTCTTACAGCAACCGCTCATAAGCGTCTTAAGTCTACATAACCTTAATTTAACTAAGCTATACTAGTAAGCAGTGTAGTTAACCAATGATCTAACCACGCTTAAATAAAACATCGGTCGAAGACATAAAAAGCATACCTCGAATCTATGTGTAGATTCACAGACGACTGTCACCCTCGGTACGCGGAAAATTCCTCCAGTTAAAGTCGAATGGCTGTAGTAAACGTCTTCCTTCAATGCATAAACGTATTACTCATACAGCCACGACACACAGCAATGGCTGACTTGCAATAGCCCTGTTTTGTCTAGCCGCTTCCTATTTGTGTTACCAGTCAATCCTTCCGGCAGGGACACCGTCTTCAACGGCTCCCCTGAGTGTCTAAACAAACATAATAAAATGAGGAACTGATACGTGAAGCTAGCAACTTGATCATAAAATTCGGTATTATATATTTTTGTGATAGTAGACAAACTCCATTGGCTGTCGTGTGAGTTTGCTGAATAAATTGTTCCCAAAATGTGAGATAATTCATTAAAAGGCTACGTTCAAAAGAAAACAAACGCTTCATTGAAATCTGTTTCTATAGTTTTGCTTATACTGAAATAATTATCGTTTTTATATTCACCTATGTTAATGTAATCGTCTATCAGGCTTTCAACAAAACAATTAGAATGGTTTCCAGTACGCTTGTATATAGTTAGAACCGGAAATGCCACGTGTATACCAATCGTAGACGTGTGTTGATGGGTGAAGTTGCGAGGACAGTGGGCTATTGCTTCCAAAGATTCCCTTATCAATATTTAAAGATACATGCAACGTCACAACAACATGATGTGGTTATGGAAGTAATTTCTTAAGGAATTATAATGCTCTTTAATGAAACCGTTAAAAGTGGAGCCAGATACCAGCCGATTTTAAGCCCAAGCGGTACTCCTGTTGGTCAAATGCGCTTCTCTTAGGCTTGGGTGGGAAAAAATTATTCGCAGACATTTTCAAAGAGGTGTCTCTACCAGACATGCAATCGCTTATCGAAGCTACTTTATATAATAATCGTCATTCGTAAAAGTTTGGACATTTACCTTTTAAGTATTTATTAAAAAGTAAAAAGAAAGTCTTAAAATTTATACCCATACAGTTACGTCCATAAATATTTGGACAGAGGCAACATTTTTCTAATTTTGGTTCTGTACATTACCACAATGAATTATGAACAAAACAATTCAGATGCAGTTGAAGTTCAGACTTTCAGCTTTAATTCAGTGGGTTCAACAAAATGATTGCATAAAAATGTGAGGAACTAAAGCATTTTTTTAAACACAATCCCTTCATTTCAGGGGCTCAAAAGTAATTGGACAAATTAAATAATTGTAAATAAAATGTTCATGTCTAATACTTGGTTGAAAACCCTTTGTTGGCAATGACTGCCTGAAGTCTTGAACTCATGGACATCACCAGACGCTGTGTTTCCTCCTTTTTAATGCTCTGCCAGGCCTTTACTGCAGCGGTTTTCAGTTGCTGTTTGTTTGTGGCCTTTCTGTCTGAAGTTTAGTCTTTAACAAGTGAAACGCATGCTCAATTGGGTTGAGATCAGATGACTGACTTGGCCATTCAAGAATATTCCACTTCTTTGCTTTAATAAACTCCTGGGTTGCTTTGGCTTTATGTTTTCGGTCATTGTCCATCTGTATTATGAAACGCCGACCAATCAGTTTGGCTGGATTTGAGCACACAGTATGTCTCTGAATACCTCAGAATTCATCCGGCTGCTTCTGTCCTGTGTCACAGCATCAATAAACACTAGTGACCCAGTGCCACTGGCAGCCATGCATGCCCAAGCCATCACACTGCCTCTGCCGTGTTTTACAGATGATGTGGTATGCTTTGGATCATGAGCTGTACCACGCCTTCGCCATACTTTTTTCTTTCCATCATTCTGGTAGAGGTTGATCTTGGTTTCATCTGTCCAAAGAATGTTCTTCCAGAACTGTGCTGGCTTTTTTAGATGTTTTTTAGCAAAGTCCAATCTAGCCTTTTGAGGCTTATGAGTGGCTTGCACCGTGCCGTGAACCCTCTGTATTTACTTTCATGCAGTCTTCTCTTTATGGTAGATTTGGATATTGATACGCCTACCTCCTGGAGAGTGTTGTTCACTTGGTTGGCTGTTGTGAAGGGGTTTCTCTTCACCATGGAAATTATTCTGTGATCATCCACTACTGTTGTCTTCTGTGAGTGTCCAGGTCTTTTTGCATTGATGAGTTCACCAGTGCTTTCTTTCTTTCTTTCTTTCTTTCTTTCTTTCTTTCTTTCTTTTTTTCTCAGGATGTACCAAACTGTAGATTTTGCCACTCCTAATATTGTAGCAATTTCTCGAATGGGTTTTTTCTGTTTTCGCAGCTTAAGGATGGCTTGTTTCACCTGCATGGAGAGCTCCTTTGACCGCATGTTTTCTTCACAGCAAAATCTTCCAAATGCAAGCACCACACCTCAAATCAACTCCAGGCCTTTTATCTGCTTAAATGAGAATGACATAACGAAGCAATTGCCCACACCTGCCCATGAAATAGCATTTGAGTCAATTGTCCAATTACTTTTGGTCCCTTTAAAAACAGGGTGGCACATGTTAAGGAGCTGAAACTCCTAAACCCTTCATCCAGTTTTAATGTGGATACCCTCAAAAGAAAGCTGAAAGTCTGGACTTTATGTCCATGTCCATTATATAAGTATAATTTGAATATGTTTCAGTAAACAGGTAAAAAACCAAAATTTGTGTCAGTGTCCAAATATATATGGACCTAACTGTAGTTTGGAATATCCATCCATCTATTATCTATAACCACTTATCCTGTGCAGGCTCACGGGCAAGCTGGAACCTATCCTAGCTGACTATGGGTGAGAGGCGGGGTACACCCTGGACAAGTCGCCAGGTCATCACAGGGCTGACACAGAGAGACAGACAACCATTCACACCTAAGGTCAATTTAGAGCCACCAATTAGCCTAACCTGCACGTATTTGGACTGTGGGGGGAAACCGGGGCACCCGGAGGAAACCCACGCAGACACAGGGAGAACATGCAAACTCCACACAGAAAGGACCCTGTCAGCCACTAGGCTTGAACCCAGAATCTTCTTGCTGTGAGGCGACAATGCTGCCGGTTTGGAATATATTAATTCGAATTAAGATATTCCCAAGTATGTAACTGTATGGGTATGATTTTTAAGACTTCCTTTTTACTTTTTAATAAATACTTAAAAGGTAATGTCCAAACTTTTATGAGTTACGGTTATTATATAAAGCAGCTTCGAAAAGTGATTGTATGTCAGGTAGAGACACCTCTTTGAAAATGTCTGCGAATATCTTTTATATACAGTATATCATCTTCTTCTTCTTTTGGCTGCTCCCGATTAGGGATTGCCACAGCGGATCTTTCGTCTCCATTGCTCCCTGTCTTCTGAATCCTTCTCTACCACACCTGCCACTTTCGTGTCCTCTCTCACCACATCCATGTACAGTATCTCCTTGTGGCCAAGCGGCAGTTTGTCAATGGAGGGCGGGGTTGGGGAAGGTAAGTGGCTAAGTCATTACACCTGGTGTCAATTAGTGTGTGTGTGTGTGTGTGTGTGTGTGTGTGTGTGTGTTTGTTTGTTGCAGGGATGGAGCATAAAAGGAGGGGGAGAGCAGAGAAGAGTCTCTCCCCGACCACAATGCATGCGTGCAGCTGAAAAGCTAAAACAAGGAAAATAAAGGGTGTATGTGAACATCAACTTTCGCCTGCTGTGCTCCTGTGCTCCACCCACATCAGGAATTGTTACAGTGGTGCCGAAACCCAGGATGCACAGAAGGGAACCACCCCATGGAGTCCTCCCCATTCGAAGAGCTCATCCTTGCCCTCGCTACCGCCCAGCAGAACGAGCATCAAGTGCAGGTTGCCCTCCGAAAGGAACAAGAGCAATGCTTTCAAGCCTTGATGCTGGCCCAGCAGGAAGATCACCAGGCGTTCCGGCATCTGCTCGCATCAGCAGGGGCGTCAACCGTCACCGCAGCCAGCACCCTCACAAAGATGGGACCGCAGGACGATCCAGAAGTGTTCCTAGTGCTCTTCGAACAAACAGCCAAGATGTGGGGGTGGCCGCTGGAGCAGTGCACGGCGCGCTTCCTCCCGCTCCTGACTGGTGAGGTGCAGCTTGCAGTGCAGCAGCTCCGTACTGACAGCCGACTGGTATATGCTGACCTAAAGAAAGCCATCCTGCAGCGAGTCTGACGCTCCCCAGAACATCGCCAGCGCTTCCGGAGGCTGGCATTGGAGGAGGTTGGCCGGTCGTTTGCATTCGGCCAGCAACTCCGGGACGCCTGCCAGCGGTGGCTGAGGGCGGAAGATCGCGACGCCGACAAGATCATCGATCTGGTGGCACTGGAGCAGTTCATCTCTCAACTTCTGGAAGGAACAGTGGAATGGGTCCAGTGTCATCACCTGGTGTTGCTAGAACGAGCCATCAAGCTGGTGGAGGCGGCTCCAGTGGCAGGCAGATGAGGCGTCTCTCCTTGCTTCTCTCTCTCCTCCCCCCCGGTTCCCCTACCACGGAGGCGGTGGCCGGCTCCTCCCCAGCTGGCCCATCACACCCGTGGTGTTTTCCTATCTCCCTCTTCCGTGTCTGTGTTGCCTCCTCCTCAGGCGAGTGACTCCCATAATGTCGGTGCAGAGGGAAAGCCTGGGCCGGTGTGCTGGCGTGGTGGGGAGCCGGAGCATCTCCAAACTTGGAGCTCCCCAAGGGAGGTAGGTGCTGTGATCCGGATCCCCGACGCACCAGAGACCGCCCCTGATCAGGCCGGAACGTATCGCATACCAGTAAGTGTTCAAGGGGATACATATCATGCGTTGGTGGATTCCAGTTGTAACCAGACCTCAATTCACCAATGCCTGGTGCAAGGTGAGGCATTGGGGAGAGCACAAACGGTGAAGGTGTTGTGTATGTGCACGGGGATGTTCACAATTACCGTCTAGTGTCTGTCCATATTTTATTCTGGGACCAAACACATAGAATTAAGGTGGCAGTTAACCCTCGTCTCACCCACTTGTTAATTTTGGGAACTGATTGGCCAGGGTTTAAAGAATTGATGGAACATTTAATGAGAGGTGGGTTCTGCATAAGTACGTCATGGGAAGCTCCCGGTGTGGCATTGACTGGAGAAGCTGTCACAGAGCCGTCTACATCAGCACCGCGTTAGGGCGATACAAGGAGTAAGGAGCACCCTGTGCCTCCTCCCTCTCTCGGGCATTCCCTTGAGGATTTCCTGTTAGAGTAGTTGTGAGATGAGACTCTGCGGCATGCGTTTGACCAAGTGAGAGTAATCAATGGTCAAACTCTCCAGCCGAGCGCAACACCGGCCTTCCCTTATTTCACTATTATTAAGGATAGGTTGCACCTAGTGACGCAGGACACTCAAATTGGAGAACAGATAACTCAATTGTTGATCCCAAAGAGCCACAGGGAACTCGTATTCCATGCGGTTCACTTTAATCCCATGGCAGGACATTTGGGGCAAGATAAAATGCTAGCCTGAATAATGGCCCGGTTCTATTGGCCAGGGATTCACGGGGATGTCCGTTAGTGGTGTGCAGTGAGCTGTGAATGCCAATTAGTAAATCCCGTGGCCACTCCAAAAGTACCTTTACGCCTTCTCCCTCTAATCGAGACCCTGTTTGAGCGAATTAGGCTGGATCTCGTCGGGCCATTAGATCGGTCAGCACGAGGATATCGCTTTATTTTAGTTCTGGTGGACTATGCAACACGATATCCAGAAGCAGTGCCTCTCTGCAATATCTCAGCACACAGTATTGCGGAAGCGCTCTTCCGTATTATCTCCCAAGTCAGGATTCCGAAAGAAATCCTGACAGATCAAGGCACTACATTTATGTCACGCACACCACGTGAGCTGTATGGGTTACTGGGAATTAAGTCCATCTGCACCAGCGTCTATCATCCACAAATGGATGGCTTAGTGGAGCATTTTAACCAAACACTCAAGAACCTAATTCAGAAACTTGTAACTGAGGATGCATGTAACTGGGATAAATGGCTTGAGCCCCTGTTATTTACAGTACGAGAGGTCCCACAAGCCTCCATGGGGTTTTCTCCATTTGAATTATTATATGAGCGTAAGCCGCATAGCATTTTGGATGTGCTACAAGAAAATTGGGAGGAGGGACCTTCGCCTAGCAAAAATGAAATTCTGTACGTTCTTGACTTGCGCGCCAAACTCCATACCCTCACGCACCTAACCCAGGAGAATTTGCAGCAGGCACAAGAACATCAAAACCAGCTGTATGACAGGGGCACGTGCTTTAGAGAGTTCATGCTGGGAGACAAAGTGCTCGTATTATTGCCCACATAGAGTTCTAAATTAATCGGCAAGTGGCAAGGGCCCTTCGAGGTCACACGGCAAGTCGGGGACATCGACTGTGAGGTAAGACGAATGGATGGGGTGGGGCATTGCAAATCTACCACCTCAACCTTTTAAAATGCTGGAATGAGGGGGTCGCGTTGGCGTCAGTAGTTCCAGAGAAGGCAGAGCTGGGGCCGGAGGTAAAAAAGGTAACATCTCAAAGCACTCTGGTCCCCTGTGGAGACCACCTCTCACCCACCCAACTCAAGGAGATAGCCAAGTTGCAGGAGGAATTTTCCAATGTGTTCTCACCCCTACCTGGCCACACCCACCTCCTAGAACACCACATTGAGATGCCCCCAAGGGTGGTGGTGCATAGCCGCCCTTACCACCTACCCGAACACAAAAAAAAGTGGTTCAGGACGAACTCAAGGCCATACTTGAGATGGGCATAATCAAGGAGTCCCACAGTGACCGGAGCAGCCCAGTGGTCCTGGTTCCCAAGACCAATGGGTCGGTTCTGTGTGGACTATAGAAAGGTCAACGCGGTGTCTAAATTTGATGCATACCCAATGCCTCGCATTGATGAGTTGCTTGATCAGTTAGGCGCTGCTCGCTTTTATTCAACACTGGAGCTAACACAGGCAGGGATATTAGCAGATCCCCTAGACTCCTCTATCCCGAGAGAAAATGGCCTTTTCCACACTGTTTGGATTACACCAATTTATCACACTTCCTTCTGGGTTGTTTGGGGCTCCCGCTACATTCCAGCGGCTCATGGACAGGGTTCTCTGCCCTCATGCTGCTGCATATCTCGATGATATAATAATCTACAACCATGATTGGGCGCGGCACCTAGAACATCTGAGGGCCGTTCTAAAGTCGATGAGGCATGCAGGTCTCACAGCTAACCTGAAAGTGTGCAATTATGTAGGTGGAAGTATGGTATCTGGGGTTCCACTTGGGTCATGGGCAGGTGCGTCACCAAATTAACAAGACTGCAGCAATTGCGGCCTGCCCAAGGCCCAAGACCAAAAAGGGGGTGAGGCAGTTCCTAGGGCTGGCTGGCTATTATTGTAGGTTTATACCTAATTATTCGGATGTCACCAGTCCTTTAACCGATCTCACTACAAAGGGGGCTCCAGATCCAGTCCAGTGGACAGAGCAGTGCTGACAGGCTTTCTCTAAGGTAAAAGCTGCACTGGGGGGGTGGCACTTTTGCACTCCCCTGACTTCTCTCTCCCCTTTATTTTGCAGACTGATGCATTGGACAGAGGGCTGGGGGCCGTTTTGTCCCAGAAGGTGGAGGGTAAGGAGTGCCCCATGCTGTACATCAGCCATAAACTCTCAATGCGTGAAAGCAAGTACAGCACCATCGAAAAAAAGTGCCTTGCCATCAAGTGAGCGGTCCTCACCCTCCGATACTACCTGCTGGGGCACCCTTTCACCCTCTGTTCGGACCACGCACCCCTCCAGTGGCTCCACCGCATGAAGGATGCCAATGGGCAGATCACCCGTTGGTATCTCACCCTCCAGCTGTTTAAGTTCAAGGTGGTCCACAGGCCAGGGGCACAGAGGGTGGTGGTGGACTTACTGTCCTGTCGGGGGGGGGACTGCTTCAGGCCGGACGGCTCCCTGGCCTGAGTCGGGCGGTGGGGGTATGTGGCAACTGGGATGTGGCCAAGCGGCAGTTTGTGAATGGAGGGCGGGGTTGGGGAAGGTAAGTGGATAAGTCAGGGGTGTCCAAACTGATCCATCAAGGGCCATGTGGCTGCAGGCTTTCATTCCAGCCATGCAGCAGCACACCTGACTTGGCTCATTCAATCAACTGAACTGTCTTCACACAGTCAAATACTTGCAGTCACACCCACCCTTGATTAAAGGGTGGGTGTGTCAGTTGATTGAATAAGCCAAATCAGGTGTGCTGCTGCATGGCTGGAATGAAAACCTGCAGCCACACGGCCCTTTATGGATCAGTTTGGACACCCCTGGGCTAAGTCATTACACCTGGTGTCAATTCATGTTTGCGCGTGTGTTTTTGTTGCAGGGATGGAGCATAAAAGGAGGGGGAGAGCAGAGAAGAGTCTCTCCCTGACCACAATGCGGGTGTGCATGTTGCATGTGTGACAGTGAGTGCAGCTGAAAAGCTAAAATAAGGAAAATAAAGGGTATATGTGAACATCAACTCTCGCCTGCTGTGCTTCTGTGCTCCACCCACATCAGGAATTGTTACACTCCTCTTTGGCCTTCCTCGTTTTTGTGTGCCTGGCAGCTCCATCCTCAGCATTCTCCTTCCAACATGCTCCATATCTCTTCTCAGGATGTGCCCATACCATCTCAGTCTCATCTCTCCTTAGCTTAATTCCCAAGCTCTCCACATGTGCTGTCCCTCTGATGTGCTCGTTTTTTATCCTGTCCAACTTTGTCACTCCCATTGCAAACCTTAATATCCTCAACTCCACCACCTCCAACTTTGCCTCCTGTCTCTTCATTAAGGGTACAGTCTCCAACCCATACATCATAGCTGGTCTCACTACAGTCTTATACAGCTTACCTTTCACTTTTGCTGGGATTTTCTTATCACCAATGACTCCTGAAATCCTTCTCCAACTGCTCCACCCTGCCTGCACTCCCTCACCTCACTATCTAAGCCCCCATTTTCCTGCACAGTTGACCCCAGGTACCTGAATTCACCAACTTTCTTGTACGTCTACTCCTTGCGGCTTCACTACAGTCTCATCCCCATTCTCATTGATGCACATGTATTGTTTTTGCTACTGTGAAGGAAATTTAGTGAATGAACATTCCTATTCTCTGTATTTTCTGTGTTGAGCTCAAGTGTCCTAGTGTACTGAAATTGTTTTCCCACAAGCTGTAATCGCCTTTCTGTGTCCTTGGCTCAACAGCTGGTGAGAAACAAGGCAGCCTGCTTATGTTTCATGTTGTTATGCCTAACCACGCATCCACTGCACATCTCGGAGCACACCAGGTGCATGCCCTAACAAAGAACCAATGTTTAGCCTCATTAGCAAGCCTCGAGCCAATCACGTGCAGACGTGAGCAGTAAGCGAATGCCTTTAATGTATAATAGATAACAGCCACTAAGACACAACTCAGAGTGAGCACTCTCAGCATCACCTGAGGTGTTGTCTTCTTTCCTTTTCCTGTTATATCTGTTTTATAAGATCAACTATAATAAATAACTGAAAAGACAACTGCTAAGTGTTCTGAAGTGTTGATTAGAAGTTTCCATTGCAATTTGGCGTCCCTGGGTAGACCCTATGCGTCTGATCCTCGGACGATGGGACACTCCCAAGGCCACGGTGTGGAGCTGAGAACTCAGACGAGAGACCAGACTGTCAGGGCTCACCGAACTGGTAAGTGATAACTTTGCATCCTTGTGTAAAGAAATTCGTGGAAACACTATTTAATCCTGATATAAGAGACAGACAGAAATTTGTCCTAGTCAAGGAGGACTGCTAAGCTGTGGTACCATCAATATGTTTGCAGAAATGGATAAAACAATTGAGACAATAAACCGCGAGTAGTTTATTGGGTTGGGTTGAATTATCCGCCTAAGTGACAACTGGGTAACGGCTCACCTACTTGAGCATGAAGTAAGGGAGCGTGTTTCAATGGATTCACGTTCAGCGATTCGTAACTGGGAAAGAATTTAATCTTGCTCCCTTTGTTCTCTGTGAACAACTGGCCCGTCGTAGGAACGGGATAGAGAGGTTTGATCACGAAGTCGCCAAGACACACCGGTGTGCATGCAAAATATTGATGAATTAACAGAGTACTGTCCTCCTCCAAATTCTGAAACTGAGAAATAGATCTTGTACACATGCGTGAGTTGTCGTTGAGGTTGTTGTGCTAAATGATACCTACTTTTAGCTTAAGGTAAATCTCATCTCATCTCATTATCTCTAGCCGCTTTATCCTTCTACAGGGTCGCAGGCAAGCTGGAGCCTATCCCAGCTGACTACGGGCGAAAGGCGGGGTACACCCTGGACAAGCCGCCAGGTCATCATAGGGCTGACACATAGACACAGACAACCATTCACACTCACATTCACACCTACGGTCAATTTTAGAGTCACCAGTTAACCTAACCTGCATGTCTTTGGACTGTGGGGGAAACCGGAGCACCCGGAGGAAACCCACACGGACACGGGGAGAACATGCAAACTCCACACAGAAAGGCCCTCGCCGGCCACGGGGCTCGAACCCGGACCTTCTTGCTGTGAGGCGACAGTGCTAACCACTACACCACCGTGCCGCCGCTTAAGGTAAATGTCAGATAAATTGTTTACTAATAAGAACATACCTAAAGGATTATTGTGTCGCATTTTTGGACATAGTCCAACCTATTCTTCTTGTGATCCTAGTAAGAAACTCAGCCATTTGTGTCACAACCTATTGATATAACAGGGTACAATGGGGAACAGAAACGGCAAGTTAGGGAAAGAAAAGAGAAAAAAAAGCCAAGTAAGCCTGAGGCTACATGTGCTATTATAAGAATTGGGTGTTCCTATGACAGCCCAAACATCCAGTTTATGAAAACCTTGTATGGCAAGGATTGTTTGGCACAGTTTGACATATGGGTAAAGGACTTCGGATTCCCTGAGAAGGGCAGTTTTAGTCCCAGGCAGATAGAACAGTTAGAAGAAAAGTTGAAACGGAAGGGAAAAGAAGAGTCTGCAGATAATGTTAAGTTGCTAGGGAACTGGAGGGCATTTTCTGCATGGAAAGAAGAAACACTTGAGAGAGTACAAAAGAGAGAAACGACAGGCAGGGCTCTCACCCTCTTCTCAATGTTGGACATTTCAGATGGACCCTGACCTGGAGTCTGCCACACCACCCTGACACACATTGCCTCCTCAGCAAGGTGGAGCATCACTCCCACAAGCGCCTCACCCACAGAAAGGGGGAGAAGTCGAGACAAAGCAAAAACTGAGACTCTGGAATCTCTCCCAGCCTACCAGCTGCCTCCAGCGTTGGCGCCTCCCCTCGCTTCTCCGTCATGCATGAGATCCGGTCTGGCATATGGCGACGGAAGAGACACCCTCCTGGACCTGACCACATGCTCATCAGTGAGTCCACAAGGCTGTAACCTAAAGTCTGAAGTCCTTCATCTTCCAATGGTGGAAGTGGCTGGAGCGGACAGCGTGCTTCTAGTCCACAGACCCTGGACAACAGTTGACCTGAAGGAGTGCATGGCTTCCCTTCCCAACATGAGAGGTAGGAGGGAAGAGGTTTGGTAATGAGCTGTTGATAGATTGCAGAGAATTCTGGCCAACCACCCATGAATTTCGCCACCTACTCATGACCAAGATGGGTATATAGATTGGAGTAAGGTTTCCAGAAAGTGGCCAGAAGCCGACCAGCGGATGGCTATAGTGAGTATAGAAATACCCTCACTGCTCTCTGTGCTCGTCTGATCGAAGCTTTTCCCTTGAACATGGACATGACTAAGATCAGTATGTGTAAGCAAGAAGATGGTGAAGTGGTGTCAGCATTTCTTGCTCATTTCACTGGTGTGCACAAGAAACACAGTGGCCTGACCAGGCCTGTGACCCTGGCTGCAGTGGAGGGCACTCCTGAGCCTCACCAAGATCAAGCAATACACTGTGCACACAGAAAGACTGCTGAAAGAGAAGACAAAGTCAACAAAGAGACCAAGACCTACACGTTGCCACTCTCACTCTTCTCCAGACTGCTCAGCCTGGACCAAGAGGAAGAGGTCGAGGTAGGGGCTGAGGCAGGATGACCCGGGGTGACCTGTCCTGGATAAAAGGTGCAACCTGCTACCACTGCAATCAGAAGGGACACATAGCTCAAGATTGTCTCCACAGTACCAAACCGAGGCCCCGTGAGGAGTACAACAAAGCAGACTGACGGGCAGACTCCGGGAACAGGCCCTACACAGAGAATAGGGGAGGTCTCACACACGCACGCACGCACGCACGCACACACACACACGCACGCACGCACGCACGCACTCGCACACACGCACGCACACGCATGCACACACGCACGCAGGAACATTCACATAAAATTAAACACTTTTGTAGCAGCACCTGCATGCAACAGCAAGATTACACAAACGCCCAATACACCAGTCCAGGTAGATACACCTGAAGTTGCGTTAAGTTTGTTAAAATACACAACTATTCCCTTGTATGCCCCTCACTGTATGTGGGCATGTGTTGACTTTCTTAGTAGATTCTGGAGTGGGACACTCAGTCATACAACATGGAGTACTTCCAGTAGACCCACTGCTCAGGTCAAATTCTATTCATATGATTGGCATCTCAGGATGACCTGTAACCGAAACTTTCTCAGTCAACCTCCCATGTAAAAGTGAGGGAGGAATAGTTACGTCCCACTCATTCCTCATCTCACATACATGTCCAGTAAATTTGTTAGCATGCGATTTAATGTGCAAATTAGGAGTAAATCTCACATCCACTCCAGAGGGACTAACTATTGAAGTAAGTGAAATGTGCGGTGTGCAGTATGGTGTTGGAAGCCCCCTGTATGTGTATGTCTGGCGGCTCTGCTCAGATCAACTCACACAAACTCCCAAACACCTTGTACAGCTCGCACACTTGAATACCTCATCAGTTGACACAGATTATACAGTGGGGCAAAAAAGTATTTAGTCAGCCACCAATTGTGCAAGTTCTCCCACTTAAAAAGATGAGAGAGGCCTGTAATTTTCATCATAGGTACACTTCAACTATGAGAGACAGAATGGGGGGAAAGAATCCAGGAAATCACATTGTAGGATTTTTAATGAATTAATTGGTAAATTCCTCGGTAAAATAAGTATTTGGTCACCTACAAACAAGCAAGATTTCTGGCTCTCACAGACCTGTAACTTCTTCTTTAAGAGGCTCCTCTGTCCTCCACTCGTTACCTGTATTAATGGCACCTGTTTGAACTCGTTATCAGTATAAAAGACACCTGTCCACAACCTCAAACAGTCACACTCCAAACTCCTCTATGGCCAAGACCAAAGAGCTGTCAAAGGACACCAGAAACAAAATTTTAGACCTGCACCAGGCTGGGAAGACTGAATCTGCAATAGGTAAGCAGCTTGGTGTGAAGAAATCAACTGTGGGAGCAATTATTAGAAAATGGAAGACATACAAGACCACTGATAATCTCCCTCGATCTGGGGCTCCACGCAAGATCTCACCCCGTGGGGTCAAAATGATCACAAGAATGGTGAGCAAAAATCCCAGAACCACACGGGGGGACCTAGTGAATGACCTGCAGAGAGCTGGGACCAAAGTAACAAAGGCTACCATCAGTAACACACTACGCTGCCAGAGACTCAAATCCTGCAGTGCCAGACGTGTCCCCCTGCTTAAGTCCAGGCCCATCTGAAGTTTGCTAGAGAGCATTTGGATGATCCAGAAGAGGATTGGGAGAATGTCATATGGTCAGATGAAACCAAAATAGAACTTTTTGGTAAAAACTCAACTTGTCATGTTTGGAGGAGAAAGAATGCCGAGTTGCATCCAAAGAACACCATACCTACTGTGAAGCATGGGGGTGGAAACATCATGCTTTGGGGCTGTTTTTCTGCAAAGGGACCAGGACGACTGATCCGTGTAAAGGAAAGAATGAATGGGGCCATGTATCGTGAGATTTTGAGTGAAAACCTCCTTCCATCAGCAAGGGCATTGAAGATGAAACGTGGCTGGGTCTTTCAGCATGACAATGATCCCAAACACACCACCCGGGCAACAAAGGAGTGGCTTCGTAAGAAGCATTTCAAGGTCCTGGAGTGACCTAGCCAGTCTCCAGATCTCAACCCCATAGAAAATCTTTGGAGGGAGTTGAAAGTCCATGTTGCCCAGTGACAGCCCCAAAACATCACTGCTCTAGAGGAGATCTGCATGGAGGAATGGGCCAAAATACCAGCAACAGTGTGTGAAAACCTTGTGAAGACTTACAGAAAATGTTTGACACCTGTCATTGCCAACAAAGGGTATATAACAAAGTATTGAGATGAACTTTTGTTATTGACCAAATACTTATTTTCCACCATAATTTGCAAATAAGTTCTTTAAAAATCAGACAATGTGATTTTCTGGATTTTTTTTCTCATTTTGTCTCTCATAGTTGAGGTATACTATGATGAAAATTACAGGCCTCTCTCATCTTTTTAAGTGGGAGAACTTGCACAATTGGTGACTGACTAAATACTTTTTTGCCCCACTGTATGAAAGAGGAAGATTTGCATTGCACAGCACATGTTCACCAAGGGCAAGATGTAGAGTTTGAAAAGACTTGGTTTGCAGACACCCACGGATGTGAAAGATTGACCCTCAAAACTACATATTTGTCTCAACATTATTGCGCTGTGTAGGTTCATCTTACTCGTTGTCCGAACAGCTGCATCAATGTTCATCGCAGTGTTCTCAAACATGTTATGCACGGCCTCGTGTCAGGACTCTGAGGTCAGCTGCTGCCAGCATGATTTTGACACCGTTAATTCCATACCCCATGTCTCATTAGGGGCAGCACTGTGGTGTAGTGGCTAGCACTGTCGCCTCACAGCAAGTAGGTCTGGGTTTGAGCCCCGTGGCCGACGAGGGCCTTTCTGTGTGGAGTTTACATGTTCTCCCCATGTCCACGTGGGTTTCCTCTGGGTGCTCCGATTTCCCCCACAGTCCAAAGACATGCAGGTTAGGTTAACTGGTGACTCCAAATTGACCATAGGTGTGAATGTGAGTGTGAATGGTTGTCTGTGTGTCAGCCCTGTGATGACCTGGCGACTTGTCCAGGGTGTACCCCACCTTTCGCCCGTAGTCAGCTGGGATAGGCTCCAGCTTGCCTGTGACCCTGTAGGACCGGATGAAGCGGCTAGAGATAATGAGATGTCTCATTAGCAAAGCCAAGAGCCACCTATTGGAAAGACGTGGGGAAATGGGTCAAGAAGTGCGCAGCCAATGGCAATGAATGGTCCCAAACAGAGGACCCTAGTGTGTTGTTTTGCCAAAAGCTTGGGGTCTACAAACAGTCATGTTATGTGTGTGCATGTTGAGCACAGCGTAATATTAGCCACTGATGACCAGGGTCCTAGGGACCCCGGCCATAGTGGCCTGTTTGTCTCTGTTTCCACAGCCATAACTCCAGCAGAGGTGCATCCCAAATTGGCGGGAGTTTCAAATTCCATCTGGGCGAAGGGTAAACATGATGTAGGCCTAATAAAGAATGCTGAACCAGTGGTGATCACCCCCAAATCAGATTTCAGGCCTAAACAGACCCAGTACCCACTCAAACCAGAAGCAGTCACAGGTATAAGATCGGTCTTTGATTTGTTGCTGAAGGCAGGTGTAATTGTCCCTTGCTCAGACTCTCCAGTGTGCACTCTTATGTTCCCAGTTAAGAAGGCAAGAAAACTGTCCCAGCCCAATGAGCAGAGGTTTGCCCAAGATCTGCAAGCAGTCAATGCTGGGGTTGTTCTGCGCGTGCCTGATTTCGCAAAAGAGCACTCTGCAGACCACACCTGCTCCAGGACTGCCTGGCCCCAATAAACCATTTCATCAAACTGCAGATGAAAAGATATTGTGGGGTATTCTAACCTCGCCCTTCTGGTCCCACATGCTGTCTCCCTGCTTCTGTTGGAGAAAAAGACATCACATTTGTCAACACAGAGATGGTTAAAGTAGAACACTGTCATACTTGATATGCCTAACATCATTGTGAAACGTTGTACTGTTCTGAATCCTGCCTCTCTTCTCCCTACAGAGGACGATGGAGAACCACATGACTGTGTCGCTCTCACTAACAATTTTTGTTCCCCCAGGGCAGACTTAAAGAGCGACCCTTTAGAAAATCCAGACATGGTCCTCTATGTGGATGGTTCAGCCTCCAGAGACAGGAAAGAACAAAGTAGGTTTTGTCGTAGTATCAGATCACGAGGTCCTCAAGGCATCGTGTCTGCCCTCAAACCTGTCGGCACAGGCCGCAGAGCTCTGTGCCCTTATCGAGGCATGCAAATTGGCTGCAGGGCGATCTGTCAATATTTTTGTGGACCGCAGGTACACATTTGGCGTTGTCCACGATTTTGGCACCATTTGGAAACAGAAATTCTCACTAGCACAGGATCTCCCATTGCACATCATAAACTGGTCTCTGAGTTGTTGGATGCTATTCTACTCCCTAGAGTCATTGCTGTGTGTAAGTGTGCTGCTCATACTAACAATACTGATCTTGTGTCTCAAGGAAATGCCAGGGCGGACACAGCAGCTAAGTGTGCAGCCTCAGCTTCCAGGTCACCCACTAACCTTGCTTTTTCTCAGGTTTCCACCCCCTGTTTACAGCTAGCGGACCTTCAGAGCACTGCTACCCAGGACGAGAGATGAGATTCGAAACAGGCCGGCTGTATCTTTGCAAACTCTGTCTGGGTTTGTCCCTCGGGCCGTCCTTGTCTACCAAAACGCATGTTCCCTTTCTATGCAAACTTGCCCCATGGGCTCACCCATGTGTCAAAAGGGGGGATGGTAGCAGAAGTAACAAAGAGATGGTTCACAAAGGGGTTTTCAAATTATGCTGTGAGATTTTGCAAGCAATGCTTGATATGTGCACAACATAATGCAGGTCAAGGTATCAAACTAACTCAAGCAGCACAACCGATACCAGACAAACCATTTGATCATCTCCAAATGGACTTCATTGAACTGACACCTGGGGGCGGCACGGTGGTGTAGTGGTTAGTGCTGTCGCCTCACAGCAAGAAGTTCCGGGTTCGAGCCCCGTGGCCGGTGAGGGCCTTTCTGTGTGGAGTTTGCATGTTCTTCCCGTGTCTGCCTGGGTTTCCTCCGGGTGCTCCGGTTTCCCCCACAGTCCAAAGACATGCAGGTTAGGTTAACTGGTGACTCTAAATTGACCGTAGGTGTGAATGTGAGTGTGAATGGTTGTCTGTGTCTATGTGTCAGCCCTGCGATGACCTGGCGACTTGTCCAGGGTGTACCCCGCCTTTCGCCCGTAGTCAGCTGGGATGGGCTCCAGCTTGCCTGCGACCCTGTAGAGGGATGAAGTGGCTAGAGATAATGAGAGAGAGAGAGAGAGAGAGAGAGAGAGAGAGAGATATGAGATGAACTGACACCTAGTGGGGGGGGGTACTGCCTGGTAATAGTTGACGTTTTCAAAATGGGTTGAAGTATTCCCCACAGCTAAACAAGACTCAGATGCAGTAGTCAAAGCACTCCTGAGAGAGACAATTCCTAGGTGGGGTATACCTAGTAAAATCTCAGGTAACAATGGAACACCCTTTGTTAATGCAGCCCTAAAGAAAATAGGAACATTCCTCGGGATAGACCTGAAACAACATGGTGCCTACCATCCTGCCAGTGGAGCAGTGGAGAAGGAAAATGGGTCCCTTAAACATAAACTAAGCAAAGCTTGTGCAGAAACAGGGCTAGGATGGATAAGGGTCCTCCCTGTAGTACTCACACAAATGAGGATGCAAACTAGGCCTAAACATGGGTTAAGCCCATTTGAAATTCTGTTTGGATGAGTACCCAACACGGGGATGGGGCCAGCCCAAGGAACACTGCCGGACACCACACTGTGTGATGATGCAATGTTGAATTTCTGTGCAACGCTGTCCTCTGCTTTGAAATCTATCCACAAACGGGTAAAAGAAGCGCTTCCCAAGCCTGCTGAGGGACCTCTGTACGATCTACAACCAGGGGATTGGATAGTGGTGAAGGACTTGCGACAAACCAAGTGGAATAAGCCACGGTGGAATGGTCCATTTCAGGTCCTACTCATGACCCCAGTGGCAGTGAAGGTCACAGGCAGAGTAACCTGGATCCACGCTAGCCACTGCAGGAGGGTTCCTGAACTGACTGAGCAGGAGGAAGAGGAAGGCCTGAAGGATCCGGGCGCTGACTGAAGCATGTGAGGAAGAAGGGCATCACTGCATGGAACAGTGGGAGTATCACATCAATCACGCACGCACCCTCAATTGGGAAGAGTATTTCAGTGTCTAGCCGATAGATAAGTCTTAGGGTTTTGAGTTTCCTCCAAGTCCCAGTGAGGTGGGATGAGGGTTCATGGGGTGTGCCCGCCCTCTGAGCACCAATACATGTCAAGAAGGGCAAGGGTTAACTTGGAGACAGAGTTAACATAAGGTGAAGGGGGTAAATCATTATAAGCTAGGTCCAGTTGTGGGCCTGAGCATCCTGATCCTGCTGGGGCTCACGGGAGGATTCGTGTGGTGGTCAATACAGGGAACCCAGGCTGACACGGAGTCAAAGATAGTTGGTGGCGTTGGTTCAGTGGATGGGAAAACTCTGATTCCATCCACCATACCGGTCCTGGGCTTAGTGATTGTGATGCTATGTTTGCTCCCTGTTTTGTCAATGTTGCATGTCTGTGTTTCAGAGGCAGCTGACAAATATTGGTTACCAGATGGTGAAAATAGACGACTTGCCTGACTGGCCTCCAAACCCACATGAAGACTATAACCCACCGTTTGACAACGTCAGCACAGCTGATATGAAATTAGCCCTAGCTTAAAACACTCATTTGTGGTTGTTTTCTGTTCTATTGTTTCCTGAGCTATGTATATAGCTTGCTAGCATTAACTTAAGATGTCTGTCTTACAAAACAGCCTTAGCATTATCCCTGTACACTCAATGACGTGTTAAATCAAATCTCTCCAGGAACTCTTACTACTGAAATTGTGTACATTTCTTTCCTTGAGCAATTATTATCCTGTAGGATAAAAAGGGGGAAAATGTGAAGGAAATTTAGATGAACATTCCTATTCTGTTTGAGCTCAAGTGGCCTAGTGTACTGAGAAATTGTTTTCCCACAAGCTGTAATTGCCTTTCTGTGTCCTTGGCTCAAGGGCTGGTGATATAAGCAGGCTGCCTTGTTTGTTTCATGTTATGTTATGCCGAACCACGCATCTGCTGTGCATCGCGGAGCACACCAGGTGCATGCCCTAACAAATAACCAATGTTTAGCCTCATTAGCAAGCCTCGAGCCAATCACGTGCAGATGCGAGCAGTAAGCAAATGCCTTTAGAGTATAATGGATAACAGACACTAAGACAACTCTGAGTGAGCACTCTCGGCATCACCTGAGGTGGTGTTGTTTTTCCTTTTCCTGTTTTATATCTGTTTGAGAAGATCTATGATAATAAATATCTGAAAAGACAACTGCTAAGCGTTTGGAAGTGTTTATTAGAAATTTCCATTACACTACTGCTCACTTTCATTCCTCTTCGTTCCAATGCATACCTCCATCTCTCCCAACTCAACCTCCTTTCTACTTTCACCACATATCACAACATCATTCGCAAACATCATGTTGCATGGTGACTCTTGCCTCACTTCATCCATCAAGCTGTCCATCACTATGGCAAACAAGAAAGGACTGAAAGCAGATCCTTAATGAAGTCCCACCTTCACCTTGAACCATTCAGTCGTTCCAACTGCACACCTCCCTGCTGTTTCACTGTTCTCATACATGTCTTGCACCACTCTAATATACTTCTCATTCACTCCACTCTTTCTCATACAATACCATAACTCATCTCTTGGCATGCCATTGTATGCCTTATCCAGATCTACAAACATGCAATGTAGCTTTCTCTGGCCTTCCCTGTACTTTTCCATGAACATTCTTGAAGCAAAAATGGCATCCAACGTGCTCTTCCTTGGCATAAACCCGTACTGCTGTTCGCAGATTGCTACCTCTCTTCTCAATCTCACCTCCAATACCCTTTCCCATAACTTCATGGTGTGGCTCATCAATTTTATCCCTCTGTAATTACTGTAGCTCTGTATATTTCCCCTATTCTTGTATATTGGGAATAGCACACTCTTTCTCCATTCATTTGGCATTTTCTCATTCTCTAGGATTTTATTAAACAATCTCATTAGGAACTCCACAGCCGTCTCACCCAAACATCTCCAAGCCTCAATCGGGATACCATCTGGTCCGACTGCTTTCCCAGTCTTCATTCTTTTCATGGCTGCCCTCACCTCATCCTTACTAACCAACTCTGCTTCCTGATTTGCCCTCTCTAACGAATCTGACCTTTTCTCTCTTGGATTCTCCTCATTTGATAAATCCTCAAAGTACTCTTTCGACCTTCTTAATACACTCTCTTTGTCAGCACATTTCCATCTTTCATCACTCTTACCTGCTGTACATCCCTCGCTTCCCTGTTTCTCTGCCTAGCTAGTCTGTACAGGTCTTTCTCTCCTCCTTTGGTTTCCAGTCTTTCGTACAACTCCTGGTAGGCATCTGCTTTTGCCTTCGCTACTGCTCTTTTTGCCTTCTGTCTTGTCTCTGTTTAACCGCCTGCTTTCCTCATCTCTCTGATTATTCCAATTCTTCTTTGCTAGCCTCTGCACTTTTGTTCCACCACCATGTCTCCTTGTCTTCCTTCCTCCTTCCCGATGACCACCCTAGCACCTTCCTTGCTGCCTTTCTGACTAGTATAGCAGTAGTATCCCAATCTTCTGGCAGACTTCCATTACCATTCAATGCTCGTCTCATTTCTTCACAAAAATCCTTCTGATGTTCAACCTCTTTTAGTTTCCACCACTTAATCTTTGGCTCCACTATTTCACGCTTCCTCTTTTTCACTTTCAACCTCATCCTGCACACGACCACTCAATGTTGTCTAGCTATACTTTCCCCTGCCATCACTTTAGAGTCAGCAATCTCCTTCAGGTTGCCCCTTCTGTAGAGTATGTTGTCCACCTGTGTAGCTCTTCCTCCACTCTTAAGTGTCACCCTGTGCTGCTCTTTCTTCTCAAAGTGTGTACTGACTATTGCCAAATTCATCCTCTTTGAAAAATCAACCACCATTTGCCCTTCCACATTTCTCTCTTACACCATATCTGCCCATCACATCCTCATCTCCTCTGTTTTCCTTGCCAACATGTCTGTTGAAATCTGCTACTATCAGCAGGCGCTCCTCCCTCTGCAGCATACCCTCCGAGAGATAGTGGACTCAACTGATGATTTTCAATATTTATTTCCATAAACCAATTCCATAAAACCAACATGAGAACTTGTAAAACACAGAAAATACAACAGTTACATTTTATTTCCACTTAGCACTATATATTAAGGGCGGAGTGGTGGTGTAGTGGTTAGCGCTGTCGCCTCACAGCAAGAAGGTCCGGGTTCGAGCCCCGTGGCCGGCGAGGGCCTTTCTGTGTGGAGTTTGCATGTTCTCCCCGTGTCCGCATGGGTTTCCTCCGGGTGCTCCGGTTTCCCCCACAGTCCAAAGACATGCAGGTTAGGTTAACTGGTGACTCTAAATTGACCATAGGTGTGAATGTGAGTGTGAATGGTTGTCTGTGTCTATGTGTCAGCCCTGTGATGACCTGGCGACTTGTCCAGGGTGTACCCCGCCTTTCGCCCGTAGTCAGCTGGGATAGGCTCCAGCTTGCCTGTGACCCTGTAGAACAGGATAAAGCGGCTACAGATAATGAGATGAGATGAGACTATATATTAAGCAATACACCGAAGCTTCACTGCACAGGTGAGCAAAAGAGTTAGCATAGCTTTCTGACACAAATCGTCAAAACAAATAAATATGACCATTAACAAACACACACTAACCTTGTGCCTCCTCGGTGGGTTGCTATAAAACATTCATCCTCCGTCGCTTTGTTATTAAATTACCATTACTGCTTTATTGCCTCATTTTCCTTTGGTTATCTTGAACCTTTACTGTTTTTATCGTTAGCTCATTCATTCAGTGGTCAAGTCGCCCTTTTTATACCACAAAAACTCAATGCAACAAGGAAGTAGGAAGTCAATTAGCTGTCTTCAAAATAAAAGCTTATTATAACCTTAAGCTCCAAAACGGGCAATATTGTAGGTAACACAGTCTGTCTAAAAACTACAACACAGTCCCTTTAAGGACTACAACTCCCATCAGCCAACTTCCGCGTTGACCTACGTCACACGTGGGTGGGATCACCAACGTCACATCCTCCATGAAAGCATAAGAAACCCGGGAACTCCTAGCTCCTCCTCTTTCCGTCCGGAGCAGCCACCTGGACACAAGGAGGAATTGCTCGCTCACCTGAGCAAACCAGAAAAATACCTCTTTCTTGCAAGATCCACGATTTAGCGCGATTTCTTTCTTACCCTTGGCCAAGGTAGACTCCAGAGTCGCACAATCTATAACTCAGTCGAGTTACAACCAGTTTTATTCGTATTAGAAGTGACGTCACGACTGCTGCCCAAGCAGTTTTAATTCAAAGTTGAGAAAGCAGCTGGACCCTTTCTTTTTTTAACTGAAGCACTGTGCACCTTGTTCTAGAAATATTTCCTTCCCACGAGCTACGAAGCGTCGGACCAAGAATTCTTTGTTTTTCTACAGAAGTCTCTACGGGCTCCTGTGAACTCAGCCTCTCCAAGAAATCCCCTGTGCTTCACAGAGATCTCCACAATGGTGAAAACTCCAAAAGTCTCGGGACATCTCGTAATCTCGCATAAGACTGGCATTTTTGAGCATAATCAAAAACCTAGTCTTAGGAATTAGCTTTTATTGAAGTAGTGTGAATTTACACTCAGGAATGGTTTAATTGTTACACTGCAAACACGCAGTGTGTTGAATTGATTTATTTTGTTTCAATCTCTCAGTTGTTTTAATAGATAGGCTGTGCATGCTAGCCTGGCTAACGCGACTTCAAAGCTCTCCGAGCATTTGGTCTGGCCAAGCTATTAAGCCAAACCGTTTCCCAGAGCCCGTGGTTGACCCGCCTCCCTGAAATGCCTCAGTTTGCTACTGGTCGAAGCCAGAAAAGGCTGTGACGAAGCTTAAACCAATCACATCACTCTTTCCTCTGACGTATGCGATGCGACGGGGCTAACTGGTAGATTAAACTCTTACCGAAGCTGGTCGGGAGCAAGGCGAAAACGTCCTTCCTTTCAATAAATACCTCCAGGGCTGCTCTTTGCTCCATTTTCAATGAGAACTTCCCGTTGAATGCTTTCAATACAGCATCTACCGCTGTGTTAAAGGCTTGCCGCTGCTCCATGTTCGTGATGTGAATGAAGCGCTTCCAGCATAGATTCTGTAAACAATCTATGGCTTCCAGTCGCAGTTCTACTATGTCACTGCCTTGAACACACCTCTACCCAGGGCTGTTGGAGATGCTCAAAGTTGATTGGTTCCTGATTTTTCGGGAGCTTGGAAATGCTGTAGATAGCCTGCCTGGCCAGACTAAGCTTGGAACAGGCCCTCGTGTTGCGTCACGCTTAGGATGGGCGGGCCCAGGCTAGTGCATGCTTCTCTTTATTCCTCACTAACACTTTAATTTCCTTATCACACATTTTGACCTTATTAAGGTTTCAGTGGATTCAGTATTGTTATAAGCTAGTGAACTTAGCCTATGGCTAATTTCTTTTGTCCCATTAGCACCCAAAGCTAAGTGTATTGTCTTAGAAACATGTGGCGGTCCTCCCCCACACACACACCAACACACCTTAGCTAGCATTCCTTTACCTTAGCTAGCAACCCACGCTAGCCTTTCTTTTGCTAGGCCATAGGCCTTACCATGTGGTGGTCCTCCCCCACACACAAACACACCTTAGCTAGCATTCCTTTGTCTTAGTTTAGCCACACTAGGCTAATCTAGGCCTACACAAACACGTGGTCTCCAGGCCTCACCAGGCCTTTCACACACAGACACATGCTAGCTAGCATTCCTTTGTCTTAGTTAGCTACCAAAGCTAATTTTCCTTGCTTTACTGAGAAACACGTGGTCACAAGGCCTCACACACAAACACATCTTAATTAGCACACAAAGCTAATCTTTTGTCTTCACTCACACACACACACACACACACACACACACACACACACACACACACACACACACACCTCACTGTTTGTATATATTTCAACTGCCATTATCCATTTTTATAATAAATTCATTTATGATTGAAACTGTGTTTATTTGTGTTCCAATATCTTTGAAGTCCCCTATCTTCAAGAATTCAAAGGTGCATATGATTTATGTAATATGGTAAGTGATCATAATAATTTGGAATATACCATAATTTAGCTGTTTGGTAATTTATTATTAAGCACCAAAATTAATGGTATTAATTAATGAGACTGATTAATGAGACTGATTCAATTTTAATTATTAACCTTCAGATTTAATGAGATTAATCACTCAATTACCCAAATGCACCTACAATATACATATAAAAACAGATGAATTACATTTTCTTATAATAAACTCAAATCATAAAATATATTTATATACAAAATCATATCAAAATGCATTTAAAATAACTATTCGTTTTTAAGATTTAACCTTATGAACAATACAAGCTGCCTTCAAGTAAACAAAATGAAAGACAGCAATCATAAAATCAAAAAGAGGTTTGCTACACCCTCAGTATACTTTCTACCACTTCTACATCCATCTTTTCCTAGAGAGACTCTTTCTCTTCATTCTCACATCCAACCTGTGGGGCATATGCACACACATTGATTACCACTCCTTGAATCTCCAACTTCATGCCTATCACTTTGACACCCTCTTCACATCAATCACACTATTGACCAACTCTCCCCTCAGAACAATACCAACACCATTTCTCTTTCCATCGACTCCATAATAAAACAACTTGCATCCACCTCTAATGTTCTTGGTCTTGCTTCTCTTCCACCTCGTCTCCTGCACACACAAAATGTCCAACTTCCTTCTTTCCATCATACCTACTAACTCTCTCGCTCTGCCAGTCAATGTTCCCACATTCAGTGTTCTGACCCTCAATTTTAAGCTCCTTCCCTTCCATCTTTCATGCTCTCTCCTAACACACCTGCCCCCTCTTGTTCTCCTTCTCCGTTTTGGCGCAACAGTAGCATACTTTCCACAAGCACCCTGTTGACCAATAGTACTGAAGGCGGCCGTTGTTAACCCGGGCCCCGACTGATCCAGTATGGTATTTCTCTTTTCAATCCGCATGTTAGATTTGGCACAGTTTTACGCCGGATGCCCTTCCTGACGCAACCCTCTCCAATTTATCCGGGCTTGGGACCGGCACCAAGAGTATGCTTATGCACCCCCAGTGGCTGGATTTTATATACAGTGTGTGTATATATACACACAAATATATGCACACACGCACATTATATATATATATATATATATATATATATATATATATATATATATATATATACACACACACACATACACATATATTTATGTATGTGTGCGTGTGTGTATACACACACACACACACACACATACATATATATATACACACACACACACACACACACACACACACACATATATATACAGTGCCTTGCAAAAGTATTCATACCCCTTGAACTTTTTTACATTTTTTCACCTGACAACCACAAGCTTATAAGTTTATTAAGATTTTATGTGATAGACTGACACAGAGTAGCACATAATTGTGAAGTGAAATGAAAATGATAAATGGTCTTCAAAATTTTAAACAAAGAAAAATCTGAAAAATGTGGTGTGCATTAGCATTCAGCCCCCCGTACTCTGATACCTCTAAATACAATCCAGTGCAATCAATTGCCTTCAGAAGTCATCTAATTAGTTAATGGAGTCCTATTGTGTGTAATTTACTCTCAGCATAAATACACTTGTTCTGTGAAGGCCTCAGTGGTTTGTTAGAGAACACTGAAGAACAAACAGCATCATGAAGACCAAAGAACTCACCAGACAGGTCAGGGATAAAGTTCTGGAGAAGTTTAAAGCAGGATTAGGTTATAAAAAAATATCCCAAGCTCTGAACATCTCAAGAAGCACTGTTCAATCCATCATTCAAAAATGGAAAAAGTATGGCACAACTGCAGACCTACCAAGACATGGCCATCCACCTAAACTGACAGAGCGAGCAAGGAGAGCACTGGTCAGAGAAGCAGTCAAGAGGCTCATGATCACTCTGGAGGAGCTGCAGAAATCCACAGCTCAGGTGGGAGAATCTGTGCACAGGACAACATCATCATCATCATCTTTCTCCCTCTTCTTGGAGTTTAACCCCATGAGGACGTGTCTGTAAGTTCTAGTAGACACTTAAAGTGTTCTCTGCTCATCGTCCATTTCCTAATCTGTTGGCTTTCCAGCCCAAGTTTCCTCTCCAGCTTTCCCCACTTTGAATCGCCTTCTGTAAATAGTACTTGTTTCCTAAGGTCATCATTTCCCATTCGGCAAATGTGAGCCAGGTACTTTAAGTGATGTCGCAGACATACAGCCCTGATAGGTATGGTTTTGGTGATGCGCTGAAGGTCTTCATTGGACAGCTTGAAATGCCACCCACGATCACTACCACCATCAGTACCCTCTCCGTTGATGTCATCCCTCTTTCTTCTAAAGCCACCCTTAACTATTCTTCTAAGAAAACCATGCCAAGCCACCTCTATCTTTGCATTTTCTTTTTCAAGTAGTTGCCACGTTTGTACACTATATAAGAGTCTCGATCTTACGCATGCAATGAGGAATTTCACTCTTGTGGTCATGTGTATGCTTTGACCTGTTAGAACATGTTTGAACTCGTTCCATTTCTCAAAGGCCGATCCAATCCTCAAACCAAGGGTCTTCGTGTTGTCCCCAGAGTTTGTGATGGTATAACCGAGATACCGAAAGCTTCTCACGTTTTTTATTTCAGTGTTGCTTACTTGCACAAGGCTTTTACTATTTTTGATGGTTTCCTCAACATTAAAGGCCATTGTTTCTGTTTTAGAATATGACATCTTTAATCCAAAACGAGCAAACGTATGGTGATAGATTTGCAGAATATCTTGTAGTTCTTCAATTGACTCTGCAAAGATTGCTTGGTCATCAGCGTACAAGAGTTCTGTAATTCTGGTCTCTCCTCTGCTCTTAGTATTTCATCGGAGTTCCCTTGATGAGACTTCATTAGGGATGTTATATTTTATCTTAAAACCTGTCTCTGGGTATGCTCTATGTACTTCATAACGGGCAACTCTAACCACAAAATCCATGTACACGTTGAATAGTGTTGGTGATTCCATGGCTCCCTGTCAACATCCGACAAACATTCCAAATATTTTAGTTGAACCTTTGATGAATGCATTGGTGTTGGTATACAAAGCTCTTAGGATCGCTATTATCCGAGGGCATTTCAACCTAATCTCAAGACATTTTAGCAGTGCATCACGGGGTATCCAATCATACGCGGCCTTCAAGTCTATAAAAGCAATGAACAGTGGGCTGTTGGCTTTACGAGACTTCTCTAGTATGTGGCATAGTATGAATATTGCATCATTAGTTGATCTGTTGCCACGGAAACCAAACTGGGATGATAGTAGTACAACCCCGATTCCAAAAAAGTTGGGACAAAGTCCAAATTGTAAATAAAAACGGAATGCAATGATGTGGAAGTTTCAAAATTCCATATTTTATTCAGAATAGAACATAGATGACATATCAAATGTTTAAACTGAGAAAATGTATCATTTAAAGAGAAAAATTAGGTGATTTTAAATTTCATGACAACAACACATCTCAAAAAAGTTGGGACAAGGCCATGTTTACCACTGTGAGACATCCCCTTTTCTCTTTACAACAGTCTGTAAACGTCTGGGGACTGAGGAGACAAGTTGCTCAAGTTTAGGGATAGGAATGTTAACCCATTCTTGTCTAATGTAGGATTCTAGTTGCTCAACTGTCTTAGGTCTTTTTTGTCATATCTTCCGTTTTATGATGCGCCAAATGTTTTCTATGGGTGAAAGATCTGGACTGCAGGCTGGCCAGGTCAGTACCCGGACCCTTCTTTTACACAGCCATGATGCTGTAATTGATGCAGTATGTGGTTTGGCATTGTCATGTTGGAAAATGCAAGGTGTTCCCTGAAAGAGACGTCGTCTGGATGGGAGCATATGTTGCTCTAGAACCTGGATATACCTTTCAGCATTGATGGTGTCTTTCCAGATGTGTAAGCTGCCCATGCCACACACACTAATGCAACCCCATACCATCAGAGATGCAGGCTTCTGAACTGAGTGCTGAGAACAACTTGGGTCGTCCTTCTCCTCTTTAGTCCGAATGACACGGCGTCCCTGATTTCCATAAAGAGCTTCAAATTTTGATCCATCTGACCACAGAACAGTTTTCCACTTTGCCACAGTCCATTTTAAATGAGCCTTGGCCCAGAGAAAACGTCTGCGCTTCTGGATCATGTTTAGATACGGCTTCTTCTTTGAACTATAGAGTTTTAGCTGGCAACGGCGGATGGCACGGTGAATTGTGTTCACAGATAATGTTCTCTGGAAATATTCCTGAGCCCATTTTGTGATTTCCAATACAGAAGCATGCCTGTATGTGATGCAGTGCCGTCTAAGGGCCCGAAGATCACGGGCACCCAGTATGGTTTTCCAGCCTTGACCCTTACTCACAGAGATTCTTCCAGATTCTCTGAATCTTTTGATGATATTATGCACTGTAGATGATGATATGTTCAAACTCTTTGCAATTTTACACTGTCGAACTCCTTTCTGATATTGCTCCACTATTTGTCAGCGCGGAATTAGGGGGATTGGTGATCCTCTTCCCATCTTTAGTTCTGAGAGCCGCTGCCACTCCAAGATGCTCTTTTTATACCCAGTCATGTTAATGACCTATTGCCAATTGACCTAATTAGTTGCAATTTGGTCCTCCAGCTGTTCCTTTTTTGTACCTTTAACTTTTCCAGCCTCTTATTGCCCCTGTCCCAACTTTTTTGAGATGTGTTGCTGTCATGAAATTTCAAATGAGCCAATATTTGGCATACAATTTCAAAATGTCTCACTTTCGACATGTGATATGTTGTCTATGTTCTATTGTGAATACAATATCAGTTTTTGAGATTTGTAAATTATTGCATTCTGTTTTTATTTACAATTTGTACTTTGTCCCAACTTTTTTGGAATCAGGGTTGTATATATTCATAAGCATCGCGCATCCTGTCAACGATTATTGATGACACAATCTTTGAGAGCGTTGCGATGATACTTAACCCTCTGTAATTCTCTGCGTACAACCTTTTTCCACGTTTGTATAGACATGTGATGCTTGCTGTAAGCCATCGAGTTGGTACCTGAAGGCACGTCCATACTAAGTTCACTAGGATTACAAGGTACGCTAGTAGACGTTCTGATGTTCCATACTTGAGATGTTCAGCATGTATTTTGTCCATTCCCAAACATTTACCATTCTTCAACCTTTTCATTTCAAGTCTGATTTCTTCTAATTGTGGGACCAATGTGTCGATGTCAGGGAGGTCATCTGGAGGTAGAATATATGGGAAGTCTTCTGGGTGTGTTAGTTCAGGCTGGGGCTCATAGGTACGTGGACCAAAGTGTTCAGCAAAGTGCGCTTCAAGCTTAGGTAGTGGTACTAGCAGTTGGTTGGATTTTTCGAGAGAACTATGGCTCTTCATTAACCTGAACTCTTCCTCAGTGTTTCGGTTCTCACTCGCTAAGTTGATCTTATCTGCCTTATTCTGGAAATAAGCGTTTTTCAGCTTGATGCATAACTTTTTTATTTAATCTCCGAGAGTTCTCTTTTTAGCCGGGTCTTTCTCTTGTCATTGTTGCTGCAATAACTGTTGGTATTGCTGGTTTTACCCATGGCTTTTCAATTTTCCCCTTATCTACGGATGGAAGCATTTCCTTGGAGGCTTCTCGTATGGCATTCACGATAGAATCTTCTACAGCATCCATATCCTGCACGTGTGGCTCATCCTTCAGAAGCTTATCAAGCATGGTGTTATACTTTGCTTGTATCAATGGGTCATCTCTAAGATATCGTACATCCTATTTCTCTGTACATGGGGATTTACTTGAAAATATTTGCTGTGTTTTTCGTTTCGTAGGAAAACGTGCTTGCATAACAACCACACGGTGGTCAGATTCGAATGGCTGGCTAAGCATTGGATACACCTGACAGTTCTTGGTAGCTCGTTTTACAAACCATTCGGCCATTACGTAGTCGAGTCTTCTTTTGTACCCCAAATTTGATGCAAATGACCACCGGTGTTCATCTGATTTTGTAGCAAACATCGTGTTGAGCAGGAATAGATTATTAGTTTCTGCTATTTCTAATAGCCGTGAGCCATTAAAACTGGTGGGATTGGGATCATGAAACTGACCGACGCATCGCCATTTGCTTGATTCACAGTCATTCCCGATTGTAGCGTTGAAATCGCCTGCCACAATTATTTTAAATGATGGTTTTTCCTTTCTAGCATGTTGTATTTCGGTGTGTAGCGTTCGATAGAATGCTTGCTTGGTTGATTCTGCATGCTGCTCTGTTGGGCAATAACAATTGAAGATTGACAGCTTGATCCCATGTACTTTTACTCACAGCATGCTCATACAACCCTCTATAATATGGTTTACATCTAAAAGCTTGACATGAGGGGATAAGGCTACAGCAATGCCTGCTCTCACAGTTTTCAACCCATTATACACCACCCGCCATCCTTTAAGAACCGGGTCCTCAAAACATATCTCTCCTTCTCCTCTCTGTCTAACCTCTTGCATGCAGGATATATCGTGAGCAAGACTTTTGAAATGTAGTATGTAGTCTGCTAGCTTGCTTTCACATTTCCCAGTTCTCACGTTGATTGTACGGAGCCGAAATTGGTGATAGTTCTTCTTGTTGGGCAAGGACATTTCAATAAATAGATCAATAAATAACAATAATAATAAAATGTGCAAATAAATAATAATAACTCTCCTATTACTTTCGCTAACCCACTTCCTTGAACTAAATAGTCACAAAAGGAAGTTTAAACCATCTAACCATAATAGCAGTGGAACAAACTTTTCTTTGCCTTTTCTAAGATCACTTTTCCAGTATGAAAGAGGCTACTTCACAGACTGGTGCCAGTGCTCCGTTAGCTCTCCCAATTGCAAGACTGGGATCCCCGGGGTGTACCTGTCCTAGTGACGGAGGTGGAGCTGGCTTGAGTGTGAGAGGCGTTTAGGCTTACCAGGACTTATAAATGCCTTGTAAGCCTAGCAGTAGAACTGAGAGTTGGCGCATCACACAATTTACACCCCAAAACTATACAACTATAAGTCATACACTCCACAAATCTGGCCTTTTTGGAAGAGTGGGAAGAAGAAAGCCATTGTTGAAAGACAGGCATAAGAAGCCATGTAGGGGACACAGCAAACATGTGGAAGAAGGTGCTTTGGTCAAATGAGACCAAAGTTGAACTTTTTGGCCTAAATGCAAAGCACTTGCAGCAGTTTGTACGTATGGGCCAGGGGTTGGCAACCCGCAGCTCCGGAGCCGCATGCGGCTCTTTCATCCTTATGCTGTGGCTCTGTGCGGCTTGGGGAAGTAAATTTTATAAGTATCCAATTAAAGTGCATTTTATTTTTGTTAGTTCATTTTTTATTGTAGTTCTAAATTGGAACATTATTGTGATCTTGAAATATTAAAAGAAAATTATATAATTTTTTTTCGTCACTTGCGGAAGCCGGTAGCCTATACACCTGCCAAAACGCTGTGCATCTATCGAGACTTTCAACCCCAGGTAGGCTAAGCAGGGCTCGAAATTAATATTTTTTCACCAGCCAGCTGGACTAGTTACCTTCCAAAGCAACTTGCCAAAATTTGTTCATGTATGAATTTTACTTCTGTCAAACATAACACAAAAGAGAGTAGTTACCATTGTTCATGACTAATGTGCATTTATTTCAAGACCCGAGTATTTTGATACTGTTTTTTTTTTGCACACTTTACAAACTGGCATTTGCTGTTCCACGTCCCCTTCGCGATATCCAAAAAAATACCAGATGACTGACCCCTTACTCATTCTGTTAGGAACCAATTCGTCTGCTTCCATTTTTAATTTGTCGCTGAAATTGACAGAGCTTACACGGTAGCCTATGCAACACCAGCGATTGCACGAACTGAGTCAGCGCTGTGTTGCATTGCCAGATACTGCTGACGTTTTCCAGCCCAAAATATGTTCAAAACCAGCCAAAATGCACTTGAAACCACCCAATCTGGCAACACGTTCGTTTCAGCACCGAAATGTCGCCCGGGATTGGTTGGCGAGTACGTGCCTTTATTTATTTATTTATTTATTTAAATTTCCCCTCCTTGAACTGCCACCTTATTGTGGTGGAGGGGTTTGTGTGCTTGAATGATCCTAGGAGCTATGTTGTCGGGGGCATTATGCCCCTGTCAGGGTTTCCCAAGGCAGACAGGTCCTAGGTGACAGGCCAGACTAAGAGCAGTTCACCAAAACCCCTATGGAGAAAAATCCGAGGACCGTGACGTCGCCCGGGATGACGCAGCCGGGGCCCCACCCTGGAGCCAGGCCCGGGGTTGGGGCTCGTATGCGAGCGCTTGGTGGCCGGGCCTTTGCCCATGGGGCCCGGCCGGGCTCAGCCCGAAGAGGTGACGTGGGCCCGACCTCCTGTGGGTTCACCACCCACAGAGGTAGCAGTAGGGGACTGGTGCAATGTGGATTGGGTGGCAGTCGAAGGCAGGGGCCTCGACGACCTGATCCCCGGACACAGCGGCTGGCTGTTAGGACATGGAATGTCACTTCGCTGGGGGGGAAAGAGCCTGAGCTTGTGCGGAGGTTGAGAGGTACCGGCTAGAGATAGTCGGGCTCACCTCCACGCACAGCTTGGGCTCTGGAACCCAGCTCCTCGAGAGGGGCTGGACTCTCCACTTCTCTGGAGTCGCCCATGGTGAGCGGCGGCGGGCTGGTGTGGGCTTGCTTATAGCTCCCCAGCTCAGCCGCCATGTGTTGGAGTTTACCCCAGTGAACGAGAGGGTCACCTCGCTGCGCCTTCGGATTGGGGAGAGGGCTCTTGCTGTTGTTTGTGCCTATGGCCCAAATAGCAGTATAGAGTATCCGGCCTTCTTGGAGTCCCTGGGAGAGGTACTGAGGAGTGCTCAGACTGGGGACTCCATTGTGTTACTGGGGGACTTCAATGCTCACATGGGAGATGACAGTGACACCTGGAGGGGCGTGGTTGGGAGGAACGGCCTCCCCGATCTGAACCCGAGTGGTGTTTTGTTATTGGACTTCTGTGCTAGTCACGGTTTGTCCATAACGAACACCATGTTCGAGCATAGGGGTGTCCATAAGTGCACGTGGCACCAGGACACCTTAGGTCGGAGGTCAATGATAGACTTTGTAGTCGTTTCATCTGATCTCCGGCCCTATGTCTTGGACACTCGGGTGAAGAGAGGGGCTGAGCTGTCAACTGATCACCACCTGGTGGTGAGTTGGATCCGCTGGCGGAGGAGGAAGCTGGACAGACCTGGCAGGCCCAAACGTATGGTGAGGGTCTGCTGGGAACGTCTGGCCGAGCACTCTGTCGGGGAGGTCTTTAACTCCCACCTCCGGGAGAGCTTTTCCCAGCTTCCGAGGGAGGCGGGGGACATTGAGTCTGAGTGGACCATGTTCTCTACCTCCATTGTGGACGCGGCTGTTCGGAGCTGTGGCCGCAAGGTCTCCGGTGCCTGTCGTGGCGGCAATCCCCGAACCCGGTGGTGGACACCAGAAGTAAGGGATGCCGTCAAGCTGAAGAAGGAGTCCTATCGGGCCATGTTAACCTCCAGGACTCCCGAGGCAGCTGACGGGTATCGGCAGGCCAGGCGTGCTGCAGCTCGGGCAGTTGCGGAGGCAAAAACTCGGAACTGGGAGGAGTTCGGGGAGGCCATGGAGAAGGACTATCGGTCGGCCTCGAAGAAATTCTGGCAAACCGTCCGGCGCCTCAGGAGGGGGAAGCAGTACTCTGCCAACACTGTTTACAGTGCGGGTGGGGAGCTGTTGACCTCGACTGGGGACATTGTCGGGCGGTGGAAGGAATACTTTGAGGATCTCCTCAATCCCACCATCATGTCTTCCACTGAGGAGACTGAGGCTGATGACTCAGAGGTGGACTCGTCCATTACCCAAGCCGAAGTCACTGAGGTGGTTTGCAAGCTCCTCGGTGGCAAGGCACCAGGGGTGGATGAGATCCGCCCTGAGTATCTCAAGTCTCTGGATGTTGTGGGGCTGTCTTGGTTGACATGCCTCTGCAACATCGCGTGGCGGTCAGGGACAGTGCCTCTGGAGTGGCAGACTGGGGTGGTGGTCCCTCTTTTTAAGAAAGGGGACCGGAGAGTGTGCCCCAATTATAGGGGAATCACACTTCTCAGCCTCCCAGGGAAGGTTTACTCCAGGGTACTGGAGAGGAGAATTCGACCAATAGTCGAACCTCGGATCCAGGAGGAACAATGCGGTTTTCGTCCTGGTCGCGGAACACTGGACCAGCTCTATACCCTTCATAGGGTGCTCGAGGGTTCATGGGAGTTTGCCCAACCAGTCCACATGTGCTTTGTGGATCTGGAGAAGGCATTCGACCGTGTCCCCCATAGTATTCTGTGGGGGGTGCTTCGGGAGTATGGGGTTCGGGGCTCTTTGCTAAGGGCTGTCCGGTCCCTGTACGAACGGAGCAGGAGTCTGGTTCGCATTGCCGGCAGTAAGTCAGACCTGTTCCCAGTGCATGTTGGACTCCGGCAGGGCTGCCCTTTGTCACCGGTTCTGTTCATAATTTTTATGGACAGAATTTCTAGGCACAGCCAGGGGCCAGAAGGAATCCTGTTTGGGAACCACAGGATTTCATCTCTGCTTTTTGCGGATGATGTTGTCCTGTTGGCTTCTTCAAACCAGGACCTTCAGCATGCACTGGGGCGGTTTGCAGTCGAGTGTGAAGCGGCTGGGATGAGAATCAGCACCTCCAAGTCCGAGGCCATGGTTCTCGACCAGAAAAGGGTGGCTTGCCCTCTCCAGGTTGGTGGAGAAGTTCTGCCTCAAGTGGAGGAGTTTAAGTATCTCGGGATCTTGTTCACGAGTGAGGGAAGGATGGAGCGTGAGATCAACAGGCGGATCGGTGCAGCCTCCGCAGTGATGCGGTCACTTTACCGGTCCGTTGTGGTGAAGAAGGAGCTGAGCCAAAAGGCGAAGCTCTCAATTTACCGGTCGATCTACGTTCCGACTCTCACCTATGGTCATGAGCTTTGGGTAATGACCGAAAGGACAAGATCGCGGATACAAGCGGCCGAAATGAGTTTCCTTCGCAGGGTGGCTGGGCGCTCCCTTAGAGATAGGGTGAGAAGCACAGTCACTCGGGAGGAGCTCGGAGTAGAGCCGCTGCTGCTCCACATCGAGAGGAATCAGCTGAGGTGGCTCGGGCATCTTTTTCGGATGCCTCCTGGACGCCTCCCTGGGGAGGTGCTCCAGGCATGTCCCCCCGGGAGGAGGCCCCGGGGAAGACCCAGGACACGCTGGAGGGACTATGTCTCTCGGCTGGCCTGGGAACGACTCGGTGTTCTTCCCGAGGAGCTGGCCGAGGTGTCTGGGGAAAGGGAAGTTTGGGCTTCCCTGCTTAGACTGCTGCCTCCGCGACCCGGTCCCGGATAAAGCGGAAGAAGACGAGACGAGACGAGATTTATTTAAATTTAAATTTTTTTTAAACCCTTAGGCAGCCACTCACGTTACTGCCTGAGGGACAGGAAGAAAACCACCGGAAAAGGTTTTAAACAAATGCAACAAACACGAAACAAACGCAAGTCGGCAGGTGACCATAAAATACTCGATAGTTACGATATAATAATTATATGTATCTCACACAGAATTTTCGGAGATATATCGAGTAGATATATCGCACAGCCCTAGTCTGAATCTTCGCTTCATATATATTTTTTATTTTCAACTAGTGACAGGAATTACCCGCCAAATGACAAATTAAGTCTCCTCGGGTGACCGGACCACCGCGAATTTCGAGCCCTGCTGAGTATGGAGAAATGTAATCCCCGACACCTACATAAACATGAAGAAATACGCATTTGGAGTCCTGTCGATCTTCGGATCCACATACGTATGTGAGCAGCTATTCTCCACCATGAACTTTGTTAAAAACAAACACCGCTTGCGCCTCCCAGATGACCGCTTGCAGTCCTGTGGAAAGATGAAAGTGACTTCCTACAGCCCTGATTTGCAGACACTGTGCACAGAGGTTCAGGAGCAGAAGTCCCATTAACCAGGTAAAATAAATATTTATGCAGATATTTTGCAAATATTTTTAATTTTCATTGTTCAGTGAGAGTGCTCTTTGTTTTTCCAATTTATTTTTTAAATTCAGGTCAAGGCTCCGATACACGCCCCAAAGGCGATATGAGGATGACGGCTCACGGCAGTTTTTGTTTGCTACATGTATAATTTAAGTTCAACTTTTTAATTCATTTGAAAGAGACCCTTAACTTGGTGTTTTTTTAATTAGTTTTTTTAAGAGTCCAAAATGTCTTCATTACATGAATAAAATTCCATTTTCTATGTAGCACTTCATGGATTTCATAAGCAACACACTATATTTGTTTATACAAAGCGTAAAGGTAAAATAATAATAATAAAAACTTGTGTGTGTATATATATATATATATATATATATATATATATATATATATATATTAATCGCGAGTTAACTATGACAGTCGCGACATTAATCGCGATTAAATATTTTAATCGCTTGACAGCACTAATATATATATATATATATATATATATATATATATATATATATATATATATTAGTGCTGTCAAGCGATTAAAATATTTAATCGCGATTAATGTCGCGACTGTCATAGTTAACTCGCGATTAATCGCAATTTAATCGCACATTTTTGTCACACGAAAAACCATTGTAATTCTCTTACCAGCATAAAAAAGTGAATGGGCTTGTTTTGTACCAATGTTTTTCTTATTGCAAAGCATAACACGTCTTGACACAGCCACTGCAAACTGAAACCTAAGCTGAGCACCGTGGCTCTTCGTCCCGAGACTAACAAGAGAACCATGAGTGAAGTAATCTACTGCTTGAGTTAGTCTATCAGAGAGACAGGTTACACAGTGACGGTAGGCTTGACATGCTTGATTATAATATAAAGTACACAATTATATTACTGTAACTTTAAGTTGTTCGTTGATAAATATTGCATTGAATCTGATCTTTACTGTTTCAGCTCACTTAACACATTTTGTACTTTTACACTTTCTGCCTGTTGATGCGTCGCGCTGTCCAATCAGAGGCGGCCAAATTTGCATATTACAGGAAGGATTTCTGGGATAGCATTGAATTTACAGTTCAGAGGGATCTGGCTTCTTTAGACGCTGTCTTCTTAAAACTGAATAAATATTTAAAAAGAGCCAAATGAGCCAGTCTTTTGAACAGCTCTTTTCAAAGAACGGATCACAAAGATGCGGATCCCATCAAAGAGCCATAAATCCCATCTCTACTAGCGTGCCCTGCCCGCGCTGGTTCTTTGAGGGAGGAGGGCAGAGGACTCTGGCTGTGCGGGGCGTGGCTAGCTGCTATTGTTTTTCTAAGCAAAGTCTCTGTTCCAAGTTCCTGGCAGTTTCAAAAGCTTATGAAAAACCTACATCATGTCACAGAGCGTTAATTTCGCGATAAAAAAATTATCGCCGTTAAAATTGAGTCAAGTTAACACGTTAATAACGCGACATTTTTGACAGCACTAATATATATATATATATATATATATATATATATATATATATATATATATATATATAAAATATTGTTATTTGCGGCTCTCAGTGTTTTCCGTGGAAACCGGGTCCAAATGGCTCTTTGAGTGTTAAAGGTTGCCGACCCCTGGTATGGGCGGAGCACAGAAGACAGCAGGACAGAGCTAAGGTTGGGAAACCATTTTTATTTTCTCACTTTTCAGTGGACACTTAGAAAATTGACCACAGACAGACACACACACACACACACACACACAACCGGCGTCTGGTTTGGGGAAGAGCTCCCTCTGCTCTCGCTCTCCCTCCTTAAATAGGGCGCGGTCACTGGGGAAGACACACAAACACATTAATTCACATCAGGTGCAGTGATTCTGCCACTTACCTTCCCTGACTCTGCCCTCCGGTTACAGACCGATGCTTGACCACGCCCCCGCTGCCACATACCCCCACCGCCCGACTCAGGCCGGGCGGCCGTCCGGCCCGCAGCCGACTCCCCCCCCCTTGACGGGAGAGGAAGTCTGCCACGACCATCTGCGCCCCCGGCATGTGGATCACCTTGAAGTTAAAGGGTTGGAGTGCCAGATACCAACGGGTGATCCACGCATTGGCATCCTTCATGCGGTGGAACCACTGGAGGGGCGCGTGGTCCGAACACAGGGTGAAAGGGCATCCCAGCAGGTAGTAACGGAGGGCGAGGACCGCCCACTTGATTGCCAAGCACTCTTTTTCAAATGGTGCTGTAGCGCCCCTCACGCACCGACAGCTTCCTACTGATGTATAAGACTGGGCGATCCTCCCCCTCCACCTCCTGGGACAAAACAGCCCCCAGCCCTCTGTCCGACACATCTGTCTGTAAGATGAAGGGGAGAGAAAAGTCAGGGCAGTGTAAAAGTGGCCCCCCACACAGTGCAGCCTTTACCTCAGAAAAAGCCCACTGGCATTGCTCCGTCCACTGGACCGGATCTGGTGCCCCCTTTTTAGTCAGATCAGTCAGCGGGCTGGGGACGTCCGAATAATTAGGTATAAACCTACGATAATAGCCAGCCAGCCCCAGGAACTATCTCACCCCCTTTTTGGTCTTGGGCCTCGGGCAGGCTGCAATTGCTGCTGTCTTGTTAATTTGGGGATGCGCCTGCCCGTTGCCCAAGTGGAAGCCCAGATACCGTACTTCCCCCTGCCCAATTGCACACTTCTTCGGGTTGGCTGTGAGACCCGCTCACCTCAGTGACCTAAGGACGGCCCTCAGATGTTCGAGGTGCCTCGGCCAGTCATTACTATAGATAATAATGTTGTCGAGGTAGGCGGCTGCATAGGTGGCATGGGGGTGGAGGACCCTATCCATCAGCTGCTGAAACGTAGCGGACGCCCCAAACAGCCCAAAAGGAAGTGTGACAAATTGGCGTAAGCCGAACGGTGTGGAAAAGGCCATTTTTTCCCGGGATAATGGACTCAAGGGGATCTGCCAATAACCCTTTGTTAAATCCAGTGTCGAGTAAAAGCGAGCCATGCCTAGTCGATCGAACAACTCATCAATACGAGGCATTGGGTACGCGTCGAATTTAGACACCGCGTTGACTTTTCTAGAGTCTACACAGAACCGGACCGACCCATCGGCCTTGGGTACCAAGACCACTGGGCTGCTCCAGTCACTGTGGGACTCCTCGATGATGCCCATTTCAAGCATGGCCTCGAGTTCTTCCTGAACCACTTTTTTCTTGTGTTCGGGTAGCCTATAAGGGCGGCTACGCACTACCACCCCTGGGGGCGTCTCAATGTGGTGCTCTATGAGGTTGGTGCGGCCGGACAGGGGCGAGAACACGTCCGAAAACTCGGTCTGCAACTGGGCAACCTCCGCGAGTTGGGTCGGGGAGAGGTGGTCTCCACAGGGGACCGGAGAGGTACGTGATACCAATGTTCCCTTTTGAACCTCCGGCCCCAGCTCCGCCTTCTCCGGGACCACCGACACCAACTCCACAGGGACCTCCTCGTTCCAGAGTTTGAGCAGATTGAGGTGGTAAATCTGTAGCGCCCCACCCCTGTCCATTTGCCTCACCTCATAGTCGACGTCCCTGACTCGCCGTGTGACCTCAAAGGGTCCTTGCCACTTAGCGACTAATTTGGAGCTAGATGTGGGCAACAGTATGAGTACTTTATCTCACGGTGCGAACTCTCTAAGGCGCGTACCCTTGTCGTACAGGCGGGTTTGTCGTTTTTGGGCCTGCCGCAAATTCTCCTGGGTTAGGTGGGTGAGTGTGTGGAGTTTTGCGCGCAGGTCTATAACGTATTGGATTTCATTTTTACTGGGTGAAGGTCCCTCCTCCCAATTTTCCTGCAGCACATCTAGAATGCCGCGCGGCTTACACCCATATAACAATTCGAACGGGGAGAACCCCATGGAGGCTTGGGGGACCTCTCGCACTGCAAACAACAAGGGTTCGAGCCATTTATCCCAATTACGTGCATCCTCACTTATGAATTTTTTAATTATATTCTTGAGGGTGCGATTGAACTGTTCAACTAAACCATCCGTTTGTGGGTGATACACGCTGGTGCGGATCGGCTTAATACCCAACAACCCATACAGTTTGCTCAGTGTATGTGACATAAACGAGGTGCCTTGGTCAGTCAGAATCTCTTTCGGGATTCCAACTCGGGAGATGACGCGGAATAGTGCCTCCGCAATACTGCGTGCTGAGATATTGCGAAGAGGCACTGCTTCCAGGTATCGCGTTGCATAGTCCACCAGAACTAATATAAAACGGTACCCTCATGTTGACCGATCTAATGGCCCGACGAGATCCATCCCAATCCTTTCGAACGGGGTCTCGATTAATGGTAGAGGGCACAAAGGCGCTTTTGGAATGGTCGCTGGATTTACTAACTGGCATTCGCGGCACGCTGTACACCACCTACGGACATCGCTGCGAATCCCTGGCCAATAGAACCAGGCCATTATTCGGGCTAGTGTTTTATCCTGCCCTAAGTGTCCAGCCATGGGATTAAAGTGAGCAGCCTGGAATACCAATTCCCGGCAGCTCTTCGGAATCAAAAGCTGCCTGACTCGCTCTTTGGTCTGAGTGTCCTGCATCACTCGATATAATCTAGCCTTCATAATCGCGAAGTAGGGGAAGGACGGGGTGGCGTTTGGCTGGAGCATTTGACCATCAATTACTCTCACTTGGTCAAATGCATGCCTCAGAGTCTCATCTCGTGACTGCTTTAATGGAAAATCCGCGAGGGATTCCCCAATAGAGAGAGGAGGAGCCAGCGGCTCCTCACTCTGATGCGGAGATGACGTAGACGGCTCTGTGACAGCTGCTCCTGCCAACGCAACACCGGGACCTCCCCTTATTAAACCACGGCAGGACCCACTCTTCACTAGATGACTCATTAATTCCTCAAATCCTGGCCAATCCGTCCCCAAAATTATCGAGTGGGTAAGGCGAGGATTAACTGCTGCCTTTACTATAAATTTTTCCCCTCGAAAAAAAATGTGGACCGACACTAAAGGGTAATTGTGAACATCCCTGTGCACACACAACACCTTCACCAATTGTGCTCCCCCCAATGCCTCGTCTTGCTCCAGGTTTTGGTGGATTGAGGTCTGATTACAACCAGAATCCACCAATGCCTGATATGTATCCCCTTGGATACTCACCGGTATGCGATACACTCCGGCCCAATCAAGGACAGCTCCTGGCGCGTCGGGGATCCGAACCACCGCGCCCACCTCCATTACCGTGCACTGCTGTTGGAGGTGGCCCGGCTCCCCGCAGCGCCAGCAAACCAGCCCGGGCTTCCTCTCTGCACTGGTGTTCTGGGGCTCACTCACCTGATGGGGGGAAGAGACAGACACAGAAGGGAGAAGCGGGAGGGCACCGCGGGTGCGGTGGGCCGGCTGGGGTGGCACCGGCCCCCACCTCCGCGGTGGGGGAATGGGGCGAGGATGAGACACAGGAGGAGAGGGGGAGAGAGAGAGAGGAGAGGAGAGAAGAGGCTGTCTGCTGTCCTGCCGTCAGGACAGCCGCCAAATGGTCCTCTGCCAGCTCGATTGCCTGATCCAGCGACACCGGGCGGTGGCACTGGACCCACTCCGCGGTTCCGGCTGGTAAGCGTGTGATGAATTGTTCCAGTACCACCTGGTCGATGAATCCCTCGGCGTCGCGGTTGTCGGCCCTCAACCACCGCCAGCAGGCGTCCCGGAGTTGCTGGCCAAACACGAACGGCCGGCTGAATTCCTCTAAGTGCAAAGCACGGAAGCGCTGACGTTGCTGCTCGGGGGTGCGCCCCACACACTGGAGGATGGCCCAGCGAAGGTCCACGTAGGCCAGCCAGCGGTCGGCGGGGAGCTGTAGCGCGGGCAGCTGTGCCTCTCCCATTAGCAGGGGGAGGAGGCGCGCCGCGCGCTGTTCCATCGGCCACCCCGAGGTCTCTGTGACTTGCTCAAAGAGCGTGAGGAATGCCTCGGGGTCGTCCTGCGGGCCCATCTTTGTGAGGGTGAGGGGGGACGGGCCCGTGGTGGGGGAGTTAGTAGACCCTGCCGACGCAAGGAGGTGCCGGAACGCCTGACGATCTTCTTGCTGAGCCAACACCAGGGCCTCGAACTGCAGTTCCTGCTCCTTTCAGAGGGCAACTAGCGCCTGGTGCTGGCTTTGCTGGGCTGTGGCGAGGGCGTGGACCAGGTCGGCGAATGGGGAGGACTCCATGGGGCTGTTCTGTTTCTGCGCTCCAAATTGTCCCGGGTTTCAGCACCACTGTAGCAGTTCGTACGTATGGGCGGAGCACAGAAGACGGCAGGACAGAGCTCAGGTTGGGAAACTGTTTTTATTTTCTCACTTTTCAGTGGACACTTAGCAAATTGACCACAGACAGACACATACACACAACCGGCGTCTGGTTCGGGGAAGCCAGACATAAATCCCATTGAGCATCTGTGGCAAGACTTGAAAATTGCTGTTCACAGACACTCTCCATCCAATCTGGCTGAGCTTGAGCTATTTTGCAAAGAAGAATGGGCAAAAATTTCAGTGTCTAGATGTGCAAAGCTGGTAGAGATATACCACAAAAGACTTGCAGCTGTAATTGCAGCAAAAGGTGGCTCTACAAAGTATTGACGCAGGGGGGCTGAATACTAATGCACATCACATTTTTCAGATTTTTATTTGTTTAAATTTTTGAAGACCATTTATCATTTTCGTTTCACTTCACAATTATGTGCTACTCTGTGTTGGTCTATCACATAAAATCTCAATAAAAAACTTGTAAGTTCGTGGTTGTAAGGTGGAAAAATGTGAAAAAGTTCAAGGGGTATGAAGAATACTTTTGCAAGGCACTGTATATACATATAGATATATACACACACGTGTGTGTGTGTGTATATATATATATATATATATATATATATATATATATATATATGCACACACACACACACGTATATACACACACACACACACACACACATATATATATATATATATATATATATATATATATATATATATATATATATATATATATATATATATACACACGTGTGTGTGTGTGTGTGTGTGTGTGTGTGTGTGTGTGTGTGTGTGTATATTGCAAGGATCCAGCTATATGCCGCCACATGGTGTGCTTGTCAGTCGTCAGCAACTTTGTTGCTTCGTTCATTAACCGCAGGTTACCATATCATTGATTTTATCTGAGAAGTTAACAAGCGTTCTTAACAATTCTAACATGTTGTTAAAATGTTTATGCAGGTGCTCATGGGTGCGTAATATTACATTGCAATGCGTTTATTATATCAGATGCCTTCAGAGAAAACTACAGTTAAAATATATTCTCATACCACAGAATAAACCACCTGCCAAAGTGGCTAGTGAGACTAAAGTTATTACCCACCAAAGCCGAATTTTACCCGCATTTGGCGGGTGGGCGGGTGCTAATGTAAAGCCCTGATACACACACACACACACACACACACACACACACACACACACACACACACACACATATATATACACATATACACACAGTGGGGCAAAAAACTATTTAGTCAGTCACCAATTGTGCAAGTTCTCCAACTTAAAAAGATGAGAGAGGCCTGTAATTTTCATCATAGGTATACCTCAACTATGAGAGACAAAATGAGAGAAAAAAAATCCAGAAAATCACATTGTCTGATTTTCGAAGAATTTATTTGCAAATTATGGTGGAAAATAAGTATTTGGTCAATAACAAAAGTTCATTTCAATACTTTGTTATATATCCTTTGTTGGCAATGACAGAAGTCAAATGTTTTCTGGAAGTCTTCACAAGGTTTTCATACACCGTTGCTGGTATTTTGGCCCATTCCTCCATGCAGATCTCCTCTAGAGCAGTGATGTTTTGGGGCTGTCACTGGGCAACACTGACTTTCAACCCACTCCAAAGATTTTCTATGGGGTTGAGATCTGGAGACTGGCTAGGCCACTCCAGGACCTTGAAATTCTTCTTACAAAGCCACTCCTTTGTTTCCCGGGTGGTGTGTTTGGGATCATTGTCATGCTGAAAGACCCAGCCATGTTTCATCTTCAATGCCCTTGCTGATGGAAGGAGGTTTTCACTCAAAATCTCACGATAAATGGCCCCATTCATTCTTTCCTTTACACAGATCAGTCGTCCTGGTCCCTTTGCAGAAAAACAACCCCAAAGCATGATGTTTCCACCCCCATGCTTCACAGTAGGTATGGTGTTCTTTGGATGCAACTCAGCATTCTTTCTCCTCCAAACACGACAAGTTGAGCTTTGACCAAAAAGTTCTATTTTGGTTTCATCTGACCATATGACATTCTCCCAATCCTCTTCTGGATCATCCAAATGCTCTCTAGCAAACTTCAGACGGGCCTGGATATTTACTGGCTTAAGCAGGGGGACACGTCTGGCACTGCAGGATTTGAGTCCCTGGTGGCGTAGTGTGTTACTGATGGTAGCCTTTGTTACTTTGGTCCCAGCTCTCTGCAGGTCATTCACTAGGTCCCCCCATGTGGTTCTGGGATTTTTGCTCACCGTTCTTATGATCATTTTGACCCCACGGGGTGAGATCTTGCGTGGAGCCCCAGATCGAGGGAGATTATCAGTGGTCTTGTATGTCTTCCATTTTCTAATAATTGCTCCCACAGTTGATTTCTTCACACCAAGCTGCTTACCTATTGCAGATTCAGTCTTCCCAGCCTGGTGCAGGTCTAAAATTTTGTTTCTGGTGTCCTTTGACAGCTCTTTGGTCTTGGCCATAGAGGAGTTTGGAGTGTGACTGTTTGAGGTTGTGGACAGGTGAATTTTATAGTGATAACGAGTTCAAACAGGTGCCATTAATACAGGTAACGAGTGGAGGACAGAGGAGCCTCTTAAAGAAGTTGTTACAGGTCTGTGAGAGCCAGAAATCTTGCTTGTTTGTAGGTGACCAAATACTTATTTTACCGAGGAATTTACCTGTTAATTCATTAAAAATCCTACATTGTGATTTCCTGGATTCTTTCCCCCCATTCTGTCTCTCATAGTTGAAGTGTACCTATGATGAAAATTACAGGCCTCTCTCATCTTTTTAAGTGGGAGAACTTGCAAAATTGGTGGCTGACTAAATACTTTTTTGCCCCACTGTATGTATGTACAGTATATACTATATATATATATGTATATATATATACACACACACATACACGTGTGTGTGTATATATGTGTGTGCATATATATATATATATATATATATATATATATGTCTGTGTGTGTGTATATATATATATATATATATATATATATATATATATATATATATATATACAACCCTGATTCCAAAAAAGTTGGGACAAAGTACAAATTGTAAATAAAAACGGAATGCAATAATTTACAAATCTCAAAAACTGATATTGTATTCACAATAGAACATAGACAACATATCACATGTCGAAAGTGAGACATTTTGAAATTTCATGCCAAATATTGGCTCATTTGAAATTTCATGACAGCAACACATCTCAAAAAAGTTGGGACAGGGGCAATAAGAGGCTGGAAAAGTTAAAGGTACAAAAAAGGAACAGCTGGAGGACCAAATTGCACCTCGTTAGGTCAATTGGCAATAGGTCATTAACATGACTGGGTATAAAAAGACCATCTTGGAGTGGCAGCGGCTCTCAGAAGTAAAGATGGGAAGAGGATGACCAATCCCCCTAATTCTGCGATGACAAATAGTGAAGCAATATCAGAAAAGAGTTCGACAGTGTAAAATTGCAGAGTTTGAACATATCATCACCTACAGTGCATAATATCATCAAAAGATTCAGAGAATCTGGAAGAATCTCTGTGCGTAAGGGTCAAGGCCGGAAAACCATACTGGGTGCCCCTGATCTTCGGGCCCTTAGAATAGAATAGAATAGAATAGAATAGAATAGAATACCTTTATTGTCACTATACACATGTACAATGAGATTAAAGCATCTCCAATAACAGTGCAAACTGTGGAGAGAGAGAGAGAGAGAAAGAGAGAGGGTAAGGGGTGGGGAAAAAAGGGGGGGTGTAAGGTGCACAGTCTGAGGTGTATGTGTTGTTACACATTATGGAGTGAGGTATTGCACATATAAAGTATTGCACAGAGACAGTCAAATTATACAGTTAGGTCCATATATATTTGGACACTGACACAATTTTTTTTTTTTACCTGTTTACTGAAACATATTCAAGTTGTAGTTATATAATGGACATGGACATAAAGTCCAGACTTTCAGCTTTCATTTGAGGGTATCCACATTAAAACTGGATGAAGGGTTTAGGAGTTTCAGCTCCTTAACATGTGCCACCTTGTTTTTAAAGGGACCAAAAGTAATTGGACAATTGACTCAAAGGCTATTTCATGGGCAGGTATGGGCAATTCCTTCGTTATGTCATTCTCATTTAAGCAGATAAAAGGCCTGGAGTTGATTTGAGGTGTGGTGCTTGCATTTGGAAGATTTTGCTGTGAAGAAAACATGCGGTCAAAGGAGCTCTCCATGCAGGTGAAACAAGCCATCCTTAAGCTGCGAAAACAGAAAAAACCCATCCGAGAAATTGCTACATTATTAGGAGTGGCAAAATCTACAGTTTGGTACATCCTGAGAAAGAAAGAAAGAAAGAAAGAAAGAAAGAAAGAAAGAACTGGTGAACTCATCAATGCAAAAAGACCTGGACGCCCACAGAAGACAACAGTGGTGGATGATCGCAGAATAATTTCCATGGTGAAGAGAAACCCCTTCACAACAGCCAACCAAGTGAACAACACTCTCCAGGAGGTAGGCCTATCAATATCCAAATCTACCATAAAGAGAAGACTGTATGAAAGTAAATACAGAGGGTTCACTGCACGGTGCAAGCCACTCATAAGCCTCAAGAATAAAAAGGCTAGATTGGACTTTGCTAAAAAACATCTAAAAAAGCCAGCACAGTTCTGGAAGAATATTCTTTGGACAGATGAAACCAAGATCAACCTCTACCAGAATGATGGAAAGGAAAAAGTATGGTGAAGGCGTGGTACAGCTCATGATCCAAATCATACCACATCTGTAAAACACGGCAGAGGCAGTGTGATGGCTTGGGCATGCATGGCTGCCAGTGGCACTGGGTTACTAGTGTTTACTGATGATGTGACACAGGACAGAAGCAGCCAGATGAATTCTGAGGTATTCAGAGACATACTGTGTGTTCAAATCCAGCCAAATGCAGCCAAACTGATTGGTCGGCGGTTCATAATACAGATGGACAATGACCCAAAACATAAAGCCAAAGCAACCCAGGAGTTTATAAAAGCAAAGAAGTGGAATATTCTTGAATGGCCAAGTCAGTCACCTGATCTCAACCAGTACAGTGCATCTTGGTGTGACCATGTTCAGCATGTGTGGCCATTGTTTGAGAAACTTCAGCAGGCTAATTTAGTGGTTAACCTGCCAAAGTGTGAGTTCGGCAGGGGTCAGGTTACTTGTGTTGCCTAAGCATGCTAAGATACAAGCCATTTTGGGTCTTCCAATACCTCGAAAATGGCATGAACTTATGAGAGTTCTTGGCATGAGTGGGTTCTATCACAGATTTGTTCCAAACTTTGCTGCAGTAATGGAGCTATTGACCAACCTGCTCAAGAAAAGGGTGAGGTTTAAGTGGTCAGACCATTGTCAGTCAGCATTTATTTGAGTAAAGGCAATCTTGTCCTGTAAGCCTGTGTTGAGGGCACCTGACTTTGACCTTCCTTTTAAATTGGCTGTGGATGCCTGTGAAGTGGGAGTCGGGGCTGTTTTGTTACAGGTCGATGACCAGGGTTTTGACAGGCCAGTAGCCTACTTCTCTAAAAAGCTTGATAAACATCAGTGAGCATATTCAACTTTTGAGAAGGAGGCACTGGCACTTGTTCTTGCAGTGTGCCATTTTGAGATATATTTGTCCAGCTCTGGTGGTGAGATAGTGGTTCCTACGGATCACAATCCACTCACATTTGTGGCTAAGTTTTGAATCTCAAATGCCAGGGTGTTTAGAAGCCTTGTGTTGCAGCCATATAATTTGGCCATACAACAAGTTGCAGGAAAAGATAATATCATTGCCGATACTCTATTTCGAGCATAAATGAATTTGCTTTGAAGATCGTTGACTTTTGCTGAATTATCGGCTAGGGGTTTCAAGATGGATAATTACCCATGTGTATTTTGCTTTAAGGATGGCAAGAAGTAGAAGGCTAATATTGGTTTTAGTCAAATGTAGTTTATGTATATAACAGAAGTTATAAAAACTTGTTAATGAGTATAGACGACATCAAAGAAGAAGAATAGCTAAAAAATGTAATGTTAGGTAATGTTTGTCCAGCCTGGATGTGTCCTTCTTGGATGTGCTGCCCCCCCAGCACACCACGGCGTAAAACAGGACACTGGCAACCACAGACTGATAGAACATCTACAGGAGTTTCCTGCAGATGTTAAAGGACCGCAGCCTCCTAAGGAAGTACAGCCTGCTCTGTCCCTTCCTGTATAAGTGATTGGTGTTGCAAGTCTAGTCCAGCTTGCTGTCCAGCCACAGCCCAAGGTACTTGTAGGAATCCACAGCCTCCACCTCAACTCCCTTGATCAGAACTGGTCGTGACCTTGGTCTGGACCTCCCAAAGTCAATAACCAGCTCCTTGGTCTTCGAGGTGTTGAGCTGCAGATGGTTCCTGCTGCACCACACAGCAAAGTCCCTCACCAGGCTCCTATACTCCTCCTCTCTGTCGTCACTGAAACACCCAATGATGGCTGTATCATCAGTGAACTTCTGAATGTGACACAGCTCCGAGTTGTAGCAGAAGTCCGTGGTGTACAGGGTGAAGAGAAGAGGGGCCAGCACTTTGCCCTGGGGTGCTCCGGTGCTGCTAATCGCAGTGTCAGACGTGATGTCCTTCAGCCTGATGTACTGCGGCCTGTCAGTGAGGTAGCTGGAGATCCAGGTGACCAGGCAGGGGTCCACTCGCATCCCGTTCAGTTTGTCCTGAAGCAAAAGGGGCTGGATGATGTTGAAGGCACTCGAGGAGTCCAAGAAGAGGGTCCTCACTGTGCCATTTCCAGATGCGAGTGGGCTCGGTGTAGCAGGTAGAGGATGGCATCTTCCACACCAACACCTGCCCGAGACGCAAACTGCAGACAGTCCTGGGCATGTTGCACCTGGGGTCTGAGGAGGCTGAGGAAGAGCTGCTCCAACGTCTTCATCAGATGTGAAGTGAGTGCCACTGGTCGGAAGTCGTTCAGCTCGCTGGGCCAATTCTTTTTGGGAACTGGAATGTTGCATGATGTCTTCCAGAGGGTGGGCACTCTCCCCAACTGTAGGCTGAGGTTGAAGATGCATTGGAGTGGTTCACCCAGTTCAGCAGCGCAGGTCTTCAGTAGTCAGGGACACACCTTCTCCAGGCCTGCTGCTTTCCTGGGGTGAAGCTTCCTCAGTTGACCTCTGACCTGGTCTGCAGTAATGCATGGAGGAGTCTGTGTTGAGGAGGGGGAGGAGGGGGCTGCTGTGATGACTGGGGGGAGGCGTGTTGAGGGAAGAAGGAGAGATGGCTGCAGTGAGGGGGAGGATGGAGGGGGACATGGGCTGGTTGAACCGGTTGAAGAAGTCATTCAATTCGTTCACCCTCTCTGCTGTCCCCTCAATGACTCTGGTCTTTGTATTGTGGCCTGTGATGGTTTTCATACCTTCCCAGACCTCCCTCATGCTGTTCTCCTTCAGCTTCTGCTCCACCTTTCTCCTGTAGCTGTCCTTGTCTTCCCTCACGCAGCATTTCACCTCCTGCTGTGCTGCTTTCATCGCCTCCCTGTCCCTGTTCCTGAAGGCGGCCTTCTTCCTGTTGAGGACAGCTTTCACTTCCTGTGTTACCCATGGCTTGTTATTAGGCTAACACCATACAGTCTTAGCGGGGGAAACCACATCTGCACAGAAGTTGAGATAATCCGTCAGACAGTGTGTCAGCCCCTCTATGTCCTCACAGTGTGGGCTAAGCAGCACATCCCAGTCCGTGATGTCATAGCAGTCTCTGAGGGCATCTTCCATTTCAGGGGACCACCTCCTGATGGAGCTAATTGTTGCAGACTGCCTTTGAACCAGGGGGGTGTACTTTGGCTGTAAATGAACCAGGTTATGGTCAGACTTCCCTAGTGGGGGGGAAGGGTGTGACTCTGTATGCTTCCCTCACATTAGCATACAGCAAGTCAATTGTCCTGTTGTTCCTTGTTGGACAGTCCACAACCTGGTAAAAAGCAGCCAAAGTAGAGTCCAAAGTAGCGTGATTAAAGTCCCCAGAAATGATCATAAATGCCTCAGGGTGCTGTGTCTGCAGCCTTGCTGTGACAGAGTGAATCCTCTCACATGCAGCGGCTGCATCTGCCCTCGGAGGGATATAAACACAGATGGTGATCATCAGTGATGGGAATAACGGCGTTAGAAATAAACGGCGTTACTAACGGCGTTACTTTTTTTAGTAACGAGTAATCTAACTAATTACTTTTTACATCATTATAACACCGTTCCCGTTACTTACAATAAAATACTATGCGTTACTTTATTAAAGCTGTTCTCATCTGGCACGCTGCTCGTTCAGCCTTTCTTTACTCTGCTTTCGTGTGGGGCGGGGAGACACGAGACAATGGCACAGTAAGCCAATCAGAATAGATTTGGACAACATAGAGACGTAGGTAGGCCACGCCTACTGCACTACTGCGCGCTCTTTCAATCGGAAGGCACAGCGATGGCGAGCGGTCAGCCCAGCACTGCGCTTTCACACTGGAAATACAGCCATTACTTTTCATTACTTTAAATAAAAGGCAAGAGTGTTTACGTGCAATGCACATTATGTCGAGGAACAAAGCGTTTGTCCTCGTCAGTGGCCAGTAATTAGTAACATAATTTTAATAACTACAAAAATATATTAGTACATTTGATAGATGTCTTATCTCACATTGTCCCACAAAAATATTAATATAGTGTAGATAACATTACTAATTGGTTCTGTTAAGTGTCCATTTCAGTCATTAAACACATTTAACATTCACTTTTATTATGATTACACTAATTGAATTTGATTTTTTTTGAGGGGGAACAAAATGTAACGGAATAATTACTTTCCCTGGTAATTAGTTACTTTTATGACAAAGTAACTCCATTACTAACTCAATTACTTTTTGGGAAAAGTAACTAGTAACTATAGCTAATTACTTTTTGAAAGTAACGTGCCCAACACTGGTGATCATGTGACTGAACTCCCTCAGCAGATAATATGGTCGCAGGCTAACAGCTAGCAGCTCCAAGTCCGGGCAACATAAGACTGTCTTTACAGAGATATGTCCCGGGTTACACCAGCGGTTATTCATGTAAATTATGAGTCCCCCACCTTTGCCTTTCCTGCATGCTTTAGTGTCTCTATCGGCTCTCACAGCAGTGAATCCCCACAGGTCCACTTTAGCATCCGGTACAAGGTGTGTTAGCCATGTCTCTGTAAAGATAAATAAGCTGCTCTCCCGATAAATCCGCTGGTTGTTCAGTGCAGATAGCTCATTGACCTTATTCAGCAGCGAGTTCACATTCCCCATGATAACGGAGGGAATGGATGGTTTGTAGCATTGCTGGTTGTCCGCTAGCCTAGCCTTTAGCTTAGCTTCGGCTTTGCAGCCCCTGAATTTCCTCCTTAGCTCTGCTGGGATGGGGTGTTGTATTTCGGCTCGTCCCATTGTTTTCAGGGCCAGCACCTCCTCTCTCGAATAAGCAAGAAAACTGGCTCCTGGTTGCATGTTAAAGTTAAAAATATCCATGTGATATAAGTAAAACACAATACGTCTTCGAAAGAAGAGCAGAAAAGTAAAAAGGTGGAAAAAAAGAGGTTTAAAGAGCTAAAAACTACAGAGCTACTGGAGAGGCAGCCGTCTCACACAGCGCCCCGTTGAATTTTTAATATGCCAGAAGGTGGTCTGAACTGTATTGGAAGAAGAAGACTTTGCACTAACCCTCAAAACAAGTCACACCAGACAAATGGCTTTTAATTAGTTTATGTCATTAGTTTATTTTCTTAGGCAGCATGATGGTGTAGTGGTTAGCACTGTTGCCTCACAGCAAGAAGGTCCTGGGTTTGAGCCTAGTAGCCAGCGAGGGCCTTTCTGTGTGGAGTTTGCATCTTCTCCCCATGTCTGCGTGGGTTTCCTCCGGGTGTTCCGGTTTCCCCCATGGTCCAAAGACATGCAGGTTAGGCTAATTGGTGGCTCTAAATTGATCATAGGTGTGAGTGTGAATAGTTTTTTCTCTCTGCGTCAGCCCTGCAATAACCTGACGACTTGTCCAGAGTGTACCCTGCCTCTTTTCCATAGTCAGCTGGGATAGGCTCCAGCTTGCCTGCGACCCTGCAGAACAGGATCAGTGGCTGTAGATAATCAATGGATGGATTTATTTTCTTACCAAACATGAATCATAACTGTTCATTATTTTTTCTTCATCAACTGATCTTTCACCTCCACATTTAAATTATTTCATGAGGTTACCTGATCTGTCTGGGGTGGCATGGTGGTTTAGTGGTTAGAACTGTTGTCTCACAGCAAGAAGATCCTGGGTTTGAGCCCAGCAGCCAATGGGGGCCTTTCTGTGTGGAGTTTGCATGTTCTCCCCGTGTCTGCATGGGTTTCCTCTGGGTGCTCCGGTTTCCCCCACAGTCCAAAGATGTACAAGTTAGGCTAATTGGTGGCTCTAAATTGACCGTGAGTGTGAATGGTTGTTTGTCTCTATGTGTTAGCCCTGCAATGACCTGGTGACTTATCCAGGGTGTACCCTGCCTCTCGCCCATAGTCAGCTGGGATAGGCTCCAGCTTGCCTGCGACCCTGTATAGGATAAGCGGTTGCAGATAATGGATGGATGGAACTGATCTGTCTGCACAAAAATACCGATTGACATAACTGTTTGAAGCACCTTTAAATAAAGTTTGCAAAGGGAATTTATCATCCTTGCTGTGTTTAGTGTGTGTTTCAATGTGGTTTAGGGAGCAGACATGAGACCTGAGTTCTAGGATTCAGCCATGTTGTTTATTAATCTTCTGCCCCACCCTGTAGCTACCACAATATATGTATGTGCATTAAGATGTCTATAGGTGAATCACTGACATATCATGACATCCCCCTTCTTTTTTTTAAACAACTTTCAGCAAATGAACTTAAGTCACACTGTATAAAGCCCATAATAAATAAATAAACACACTCTCTCTCTCTCTCTCTCTCTCTCTCTCTCTCTATATATATATATATATATATATATATATATATATATATATATATATATATATATATATATCAGTGGCGGCTGGTAGTCTTTCAAACAGGGGAGGCTGGTCGGTTACGATATTTCCAGATTTTAAAAGAAAAAACATCAATTTTGCCCATACTCTTGCCTCTGATCTGGCTCATTGTTGGCAGTGTCACAAACTGTGAAATAACAGGTTCTTTTGGCCCATTAGCCTACTGTCCAATATACATGATGGTGGTGTTGGGGGGGAGGGGTATATTTTAACATTTTATATTTTAAAATTGTGGCATGTTGTTTAAAAATTGATCATTATTGAAAGCAGCTCTTTGTCAGGAACCTCAGCAGTAGAGCTGGGTGCCACACATTTCATTCAATGACACTTTCCCTATATTTTACTTATTTTGACTGAGAAATGTTTTATTGACAATTTTGATAACCCTTCACTTTTAATCCAGGTCTGTAGTGTGAAATGTTCTCGGCTGTGTTTTTGTTTAAAAATGTTTTCCAAATTGTAGCTGTGTTTAATTCATATCCAGAAAAATATATATTCCAATATAATATACTCAGCATAAACATTTTAAATAGATTCTATATTTTTGGTCCATCCATGACCTATTACTAAAGTAGCCTATTTACTGTTGTTGATGTGGGTCACTTGCTGTTAGCCAATTCACTTTCTCATACCAGGAGAGCTGAAAGGAATGAATATTATTCCCTACCTTTTTCACCAAGTCAATTTGAGGCGTTGGTCTACCCTGCTCTTTAATTTTAATTTTTTCCTCGAAAGGAAGGCAAATGGCTTCACCAAATGGCTTCACCAAAATTAAATCAGCAATGCTTGGCATCCGTGCGCAGCTTTCTTGCTAGCTGACTAGCCCCCTCAAGTTCAGTCACTCAAATAAACGAAATTTCTGGAACTAAGATAGCAAACTTGACAACACTATATTTACACTTTATTTACAATGAAAATATATACAAACTAAAAAAGCTTGTAGAAACTGTATGTAATGAATGAAATCAAAATGTAAGCTGATCTCTTACAATACACCACAGCACTTGTGAATCCGCATGGGACTGAACTGAAACTCACTGCTGCCTGTCTATATTTGAAACGAGCTGTCAATCAATCACCAATCACCAGTCTCCTCGCGGAAACTGCCATGTCCCTCCCATGTGAGGCTCGGAGTCCGTAGGCAGGCATTTTCGCAGTATTTGTCCAATAACCGTCTTGCATTTTGAGATTGAAAAGCGCATAGCTCCCAAATGCCATTGAAGTCCACTGAGGCTGGGAGTCCGTGAGACTCCGTGGGCAGGCTTTTTCTCAGTATTTGTCCAATAATCGTCTTGCATTTTGAGATTGTAAAGTGCAGAGCTCCCAAATGCCACTGAAGTCCACTGAGGCTGCGCTGCATCACGCTGTCACGAGGGGAAAAAACTCACGCACACATTAAAGTTATAAGGGAATGATTTCACACTGTAGTGGGTTGAGCACATATATTTCTATGATTCTGGATCTGAAATAGCAATGTTATAAGGTCGGCTATAACCTAAGCCTAGCGCAATTCATCCTACATGATGTTCGTCATTTTTAGAGGAGGCTGAGCCTCCCTCGCTGTCTTAGAGCAATCGCCCGTGATATATATATATATATATATATATATATATATATATATATATATATATATTAGTGCTGTCAAAAATGTCGTGTTATTAACACGTTAACTTGACTCAATTTTAACGGCGATAATTTTTTTATCGCGAGATTAACGCTCTGTGACATGATGTAGGTGTGGCAGCGGGGGCGTGGTCAAGCGCCGGTCTGTGACAGGAGGGTGGAGCCGGGGAAGTTGAGTGGCAGAATCGCGACACCTGAGGATAATTAACCTGTGTTTGTGTGTGTGTTTTCCCAGTAACCGCTCCCTATTTAAGGAGGCAGAGAGAGAGGAGAGGGAGCGCAACCCGGGACCAGACGAGTGTGTGTGTGAATAAACAAACGAATAACTAAGATTTGTAGACTGAAAAGTTGTAAGAATAAATCACCTTGTCTGCCTCGAAACGCTGTCCTGCCGTCCTCTGTGCTCCACCCACACTCAATACGCGCTACAGTGGTGCCGAAACCCGGGACACGGTGGAGCACCAACACAGCAGCCCCATGGAATCCTCCCCGTTCACGGACTTGGTCCACGCCCTCGCCACGGCTCAGCAGAGCCAGCACCAGGCACTTGTCACGCTCCGAAAGGAGCAGGAGCGCCGCTTCGAAGCCCTGGTGCTGGCCCAGCAGGAAGATCGAGAGGCGTTCCGGCGTCTCCTCGCGTCGGCGGGGTCCACCAGCGCCCCGGCCGCGGGCCCGTCTCCCCTCACCGTGACCAAGATGGGCCCGCAGGACGACCCCGAGGCTTTCATCACATTGTTTGAACAGGTCGCCGAAGCCTCGGGGTGGCCGATGGAGCAGCGCGCGGCGCGCCTCCTCCCCCTCCTGACGGGAGAGGCGCAGCTGGCCGCGCTACAGCTCCCCGCCGATCGCAGGCTGGCCTACGCCGACCTTCGCCGGGCTGTCCTCCAGCGCGTGGGGCGCACGCCGGAGCAGCAGCGCCAGCGCTTCCGCGCGCTGCGGATGGAGGAAGTCGGCAGCCCGTTCGCGTTCGGCCAGCAGCTCCGGGACGCCTGCTGGCGGTGGCTGAGGGCCGAAGATCGCGACACCGAGGGAATCATCGACCAGGTGGCGCTGGAGCAGTTCATCGCCCGCTTACCAGCTGGAACCGCGGAGTGGGTCCAGTGCCACCGCCCGGCGTCGCTGGATCAGGCCGTGGGACTGGCGGGGGATCATCTGGCGGCTGTTCCTGCAGCAGGACAGCGGACGACAGCATCTTCTTTCTCCTCTTCTCTCTCTCTTTCTCCCCCCCCTCCTCCCGTGTCCCGTCCTCGCCCCATTCCCCCACCGCGGAGGCGGGGGCCGGCTCCACCCCAGCCGGCCCGCCGCCCCCGTGGTGCCCTCCCGTTTCTCCCTTCTGTGTCTGTCTCTCCCCCCCCTCAGGTGAGTGAGCCCCAGAACACAGCTGCAGAGGGAAGGCCCGGGCCGGTTTGCTGGCGCTGCGGGGATCCGGGCCACCTGCAGCAACAGTGTGCAGCGATGGAAGTGGGGGCGGTGGTGCGGATCCCCGACGCGCCAGAGGCTGCCCTCGATCGGGCCGGAGCGTATCGCATACCGGTAAGTGTACAAGGGGCTACATATCAGGCGTTGGTGGATTCAGGTTGCAATCAGACCTCAATCCGCCAAAGCCTGGTGCAAGGCGAGGCATTGGGGGGAGCACAAGGGGTGAAGGTGTTGTGTGTGCACGGGGATATTCACAGCTACCCGTTGGTGTCGGTCCACATACATTTCAGAGGGGAGAAATCGATAGTGAAGGCGGCGGTTAATCCTCGCCTTACCCACTCTTTGATCTTGGGGACTGATTGGCCGGGATTTCGGGGTTTAATGGCACGCCTAATAAAGAGTGGGTCCTGCCGGTTAACAGGGGAGGGTCCCGGTGTCGCTTTGGCTGGAGCTGCGGTCGCAGAGCCGTCTACGTCATCTCCGCGACAGAGTGAGGAGCCACCGGCCCCTCCTCTTTCTATTGGGGAATCCCTCGCGGATTTCCCACTGGAACAATCGCGAGACGAGACTCTGCGACACGCGTTTGACCAAGTGAGAGTAATCGATGGTCAGACGCTCCCGCCGGGCGCCACCCCGTCCTTCCCCTATTTTGCCATTTTGAAGGATAGGTTATACCGAGTGACGCAGGACACTCAGACGAAAGAGCGAGTCACCCAATTGCTAATTCCAAAGAGCCGCCGGGAATTGGTATTTCAGGCGGCTCACTTTAATCCCATGGCTGGACACCTCGGGCAGGATAAGACACTTGCCCGGATAATGGCCCGGTTCTATTGGCCGGGGATTCGCGGCGACGTCCGTAAGTGGTGTACGGCGTGCCGCGAATGCCAGTTAGTAAATCCAGCGGCCATTCCAAAAGCGCCCTTGCGCCCCCTACCATTAATCGAGACCCCATTCGAAAGGATTGGGATGGATCTCGTCGGGCCATTAGATCGGTCAACACGAGGGTACCGCTTTATATTGGTTCTGGTGGACTATGCAACGCGATACCCGGAAGCGGTGCCTCTTCGCAATATCTCAGCACGCAGTATTGCGGAGGCCCTCTTCCACGTCATCTCCCGGGTTGGAATCCCGAAAGAGATTCTGACTGACCAAGGCACCTCGTTTATGTCACGAACACTGAGCGAACTGTATGGGCTACTGGGTATTAAGCCGATCCGCACCAGCGTTTATCACCCACAGACGGACGGTTTAGTTGAACGGTTCAACCGCACCCTCAAGAATATTATCAAAAAATTCGTAAGTGAGGACGCACGTAACTGGGATAAGTGGCTCGAACCCTTGTTGTTTGCAGTGCGAGAGGTCCCCCAAGCCTCCACGGGGTTCTCCCCGTTTGAATTATTATATGGGCGTAAGCCACGCGGCATCTTAGATGTACTGCGGGAAAATTGGGAGGAGGGACCTTCACCGAGCAAAAACGAAATTCAGTACGTTATGGATCTGCGCGCAAAACTCCACACGCTCACCCACCTAACTCAGGAGAATTTGCGGCAGGCCCAGGAACGGCAAACCCGCCTGTACAACAAGGGCACGCGCCTTAGAGAGTTCACTCCGGGAGATAAGGTACTCGTCCTGTTGCCCACGTCGAGCTCCAAATTAATTGCCAAGTGGCAAGGACCCTTTGAGGTCACACGGCGAGTCGGGGACGTCGACTATGAGGTTAGGCGAACGGACAGGGAGGGGGCGCTACAGATCTACCACCTCAATCTGCTGAAACTTTGGAACGAGGAGGTCCCCGTGGCGTTGGTGTCGGTAGTTCCGGAGAAGGCGGAGCTGGGGCCGGAGGTCCAAAAAGGGTCATTGGCATCGCGTACCTCTCCGGTCCCCTGTGGAGACCACCTCTCCCCGACCCAACTCACGGAGGTCGCCCAGTTGCAGGCCGAGTTTTCGGATGTGTTCTCGCCCCTGCCCGGTCGCACTAACCTCATAGAACACCACATAGAGACGCCCCCGGGGGTGGTAGTGCGGAGCCGTCCTTACAGATTGCCCGAACACAAAAAAAAGGTGGTTCGGGAAGAACTTCAGACCATGCTCGAAATGGGCATCGTCGAGGAGTCCCACAGTGACTGGAGCAGCCCGGTGGTCTTGGTTCCCAAGGCCGACGGCTCGGTCCGGTTCTGTGTGGACTATAGAAAAGTCAACGTGGTGTCTAAATTTGATGCGTACCCAATGCCTCGTATTGATGAGCTGCTCGATCGACTAGGCACGGCTCGCTTTTACTCGACACTGGATTTGACGAAGGGATATTGGCAGATCCCCTTGACTCCATTATCCCGGGAAAAAACGGCCTTTTCCACACCGTTCGGCTTACACCAGTTCGTCACACTTCCTTTTGGGCTGTTTGGGGCGCCCGCTACATTTCAGCGGCTGATGGACAGGGTCCTCCGGCCCCACGCCACCTATGCCGCCGCTTACCTAGATGATATCATCATTTATAGTAATGATTGGCAGCGGCACCTACAACACCTGAGGGCCGTCCTTAGGTCGCTGAGGCGGGCGGGACTCACTGCCAACCCGAAGAAGTGTGCGATTGGGCGGGTGGAAGTACGGTATCTGGGCTTCCACTTGGGCAACGGGCAGGTGCGTCCCCAAATTAATAAGACGGCAGCGATTGCGGCCTGCCCGAGGCCCAAGACCAAAAAGGGGGTGAGGCAGTTCCTGGGGCTGGCTGGCTACTATCGTAGGTTTATACCTAATTATTCGGACGTCACCAGCCCGCTGACTGACCTCACTAAAAAGGGGGCGCCAGATCCGGTCCAGTGGACGGAGCAGTGCCAGCGGGCTTTCTCTGAGGTAAAGGCTGCACTGTGTGGGGGGCCACTTTTACACTCCCCTGACTTCTCTCTCCCTTTTGTGTTGCAGACCGATGCGTCGGACAGAGGGCTGGGGGCCATTTTGTCCCAGCAGGTGGAGGGGGAGGACCGCCCGGTCCTGTATATCAGCCGGAAGCTGTCGGTGCGTGAGGGGCGCTACAGCACCATTGAAAAAGAGTGCCTGGCGATTAAGTGGGCGGTCCTCGCCCTCCGTTACTACCTGCTGGGGCGCTCTTTCACTCTCTGTTCGGACCACGCACCCCTCCAGTGGCTCCACCGCATGAAGGATGCCAACGCGCGGATCACCCGTTGGTATCTGGCACTCCAACCCTTCAACTTCAAGGTGGTCCACAGGCCGGGGGCGCAGATGGTCGTGGCGGACTTCCTCTCCCGTCAAGGGGGGGGGGGAGTCGGCTGCCGGCCGGACGAGCGCCCGGCCTGAGTCGGGCGGTGGGGGTATGTGGCAGCGGGGGCGTGGTCAAGCGCCGGTCTGTGACAGGAGGGTGGAGCCGGGGAAGGTGAGTGGCAGAATCGCGACACCTGAGGATAATTAACCTGTGTTTGTGTGTGTGTTTTCCCAGTAACCGCTCCCTATTTAAGGAGGCAGAGAGAGAGGAGAGGGAGCGCAACCCGGGACCAGACGAGTGTGTGTGTGAATAAACAAACGAATAACTAAGATTTGTAGACTGAAAAGTTGTAAGAATAAATCACCTTGTCTGCCTCCAAACGCTGTCCTGCCGTCCTCTGTGCTCCACCCACACTCAATACGCGCTACAGTAGGTTTTTCATAAGCTTTTGAAACTGCCAGGAACTTGGAACAGCGACTTTGCTTAGAAAACCGATAGCAGCTAGACTGTAATGCCACGCCCCGCACAGCCAGAGTCCTCTGCCCTCCCCCCCCAAAGAACCAGCGCAGGCAGGGCGCGCTAGTAGAGCTGGGATTTATGGCTCTTTGATGGGATCCGCATCTTTGTGATCCATTCTTTGAAAAGAGCTGTTCAAAAGACTGGCTCATTTGGCTCTTTTTAAATATTTATTCAGTTTTAAGAAGACAGCGTCTAAAGAAGCCAGATCCCTCTGAACTGTAAACTCAGTACTATCCCAGCAATCCTTCCTGTAATATGCAAATTTGGCCGCCTCTGATTGGACAGCGCGACGCATCAACAGGCAGAAAGTGTAAAAGTACAAAATATGCTAAGTGAGCTGAAACAGTAAAGATCAGATTCAATGCAATATTTATCAACGAACAACGGAGATTTAAAAAAAAAGATGGATAATTCAACAGTAGATCATTTCACTCATGGTTCTCTTGCTAGCCCCGCGCTGGTGCTCGGCTTAGGTTTCACTTTGCAGTGGCTGTGTCAAGACGTGTTATGCTTTGCAATAAAAAAAAACATTGGTACAAAGCAAGCCCATGCACTTTTTTATGCTGATAAGAGAATTACAATGTTTTTTTATGTGACAAAAATGTGCGATTAAATTGCGATTAATCACGAGTTAACTATGACTGTCCCGACATTAATCGCGATTAAATATTTTAATCGCTTGACAGCACTAATATATATATATATATATATATATATATATATATATATATATATATATATATATAAATAAATGCGTGGCATGGTGGTGTAGCGGTTAGCACTGGTCCTGGGTTTAAGCCCAGCAGCCTTCCTGTGTGGAGTTTGCATGTTCTCCCCATGTCTGCATGAGTTTCCTCTGGGTGCTCCGTTTTCCCCCAAAGACATGCAGGTTAGGTTAATTGGTGGCTCTAAATTGACTGTAGGTGTGAATGGTTGTTTGTGTCTGTGTGTCAGCCCTGCGATGATCTGGCAACTTGTCCAGGGTGTACCCTGCCTCTCACCCATAGTCAGCTGGGATAAGCTACAGCTTACCTGCGACCCTGTACAGGATAAGTAGCTACAGATGATGGTTCTATCTATCTATCTATCTATCTATCTATCTATCTATCTATCTATCTATCTATCTATCTATCTATCTATAAGAAATACAGTATATCACTGCTGAACATGACAGCATTTTAAAAATATATATATTTTTTAGGCTCTTTAACACAGTCTTGCATTTATGTTAACTATTTCAACTTCAAGCAGTCTTGCATTTATTTTAACCTTTTATTTTTTAACTGCTTCTACTGTTAAGCTGTTCATTAAATAGTTAAACTGTTAGAACATGGAAAAAAGTGCATAGAGCTACTCCTCAATAAGCCTTCCTGGTTCTGAGATGACTCGTCCACTTGCAGTTTTCACAGGGAGCCTTGAGAGCTCTGCGGGACTGACAGCTCTTCTCGGTGTTTTGTTTTGAGTGTCCATTGCATGTTTGACCTCTGTGTTGTAACACACATTCTGTTGAGTCACATTTTGATTGTCCATGTCATTCAGTGTGTTATTTTGTTCCTTTGATTGCATTAGAAACTTTCTCCTCCTTCTATACACCTTCCCATCAGATATCTGGACAACATAAGATCTTGGCTGATCAGAAACTCCAGTTACTTGAGCTGGATTCCATGCACCATCTTGCCATATTCTGACACTGTCACCAACCTGAAGTTTCTGAAGTTCTCGGGATCCTTGGTCAAAGTATTCCTTCTGCTTCATCTGTCTAGTTTCTAACAACTTCTGTACTGCATTAGTTATCATCTGAGGTTTCAACACCTGAGGTGTAGTTAGAAGTCTTCTTCTCAACCATCGACCCATGAACAGTTGGGCTGGTGATGCTCCAATATCCTCCATAGGGGTGCTCCTCAGATTCAACAGAGACAGGTAAAGATCTTTCCCGTCAACCTTAGCCTTCTTAAGCATGAGCTTGACAGTCTGCACTTCTCTTTCAGCCATTCCATTTGACTGCACATGGTGGGGGCTGAAGGTTTTGTGAATAAACTCCCACTCTTTTGTAAAACCTTGGAATTCACTTGAGTTGAACTGTGGCCCATTATCTGAAATTACTGTTTCAGGAATTCCATGTCTGGCGAATTGTGGCTTCATATGGGTAATAACTGTTGTACTTCTTCTGTCTGACTTCAACCACTCTACCTCAATAAACTTGGAATAATAGTCCACTAAGAGTAGATATTCTTGCTGGTCAAAGGTGAATAAGTCGACACCTGTCTTCTGCCAGGGTCTTTCAGGAACATTGTGTGGATGTAATGGCTCTTTGGTTTGTTATTTCTGGCATGTGCTGCACACATCACAGTTCTTCACCGTCTCTGTTATGCTTTGTGACATCCCAGGTCAAAAGAGTACATCTCTCACTCTCCTTCTGCAGCTTTCTATGCCTAAGTGACTTTCATGAATTTGCTTTAGTAGTTCCGCTCTCATTGCTGCTGGAACAATAAGCCATTCTCTTTTAAATGCAACTCCATCCACAACTGAAATTTCCTCTCTGAAATTCCAATACCCTTGTATTTCTTTTTCCACTTGGTCCTCCTTTCTAGCCATCAGCCAGTTCTAGCCAGTACTGTCTCTGTGAGTTCTGTCACCATGACATCCTTTTAAGTTTCCTTTTTGAATTCTAATTTATCATTTGACACAGGTAAGTTTGACATCACCATGTGCACCTGAGCGTCTATTTCTTTATCAGGTGTGCCAGTCACTGGTAGGTAAGTTCTGGATAATGTATCAGCAATCTGCATTTCTTTTCCTGGCTTATGCTGCACTTTCACTTGATACTTTTGTAATCCCATTAACGGTCTCTGTATTCTAGCTGGATCACTGCTCAACGGCTTTTTCCTGATCGCTTCAAGTGGTTTGTGGTTGAACTGTACATCAATCTCTCTTCCATACACATTGATGAAAGTGCTCTGCTCCAAACACAATCACCAACATTTCCTTTTCTATTTGTGCATAGCGCTGTTCCGTTTCAGTTAATGCATGTGATGCGTAATCTACTGGCTTGTCCTCTTGAAGTAAAACAGCACCAAGTCCACTTTAAGATGCATCTACAGAGAGTGTTACTGGTAGCCTAACATCATACTGTCTAAGCAGAGGGGCTTCAGTCAGCATTATTTTCAATTTGCTGAATGCTCGCTGATGCTCATCCTCCCACTGCCAGGCAGCATCATCTCTGGTAAGTCCACACAATGTCTCAGTATGTTGTGACATGTTTGAAATAAACTTTGCAAGGTATGTGACCATGCCGAGAAATCGCTCCACATCTTTCTTGCATTCTGGGATGGGCATTTTTCTAACAGCCTCAATTTTGCTCAGATCTGGTTTCAAACTATCCTTTGAGATGTGGCGGCCTAGGTATTTGATTTCCTCTTGGCCTACCTTGCATTTTTCTGAATTCAGCTTGAAATTCTTGACCCTTGCTCTCTCCAACACTTGCCTCAGTCTGCAGTCATGCTGTTCTTTTTTTTCACCTCAGATCATAAGATCATCAAAGTACGTCTCAACCCCTTTGATTCCCTCAAACAGCTGTCTCACCATCCTGTGAAGTACTTCTGGGGTGGAATTGACCCCAAACAAAAGTGGGAGGAATCTATAGCAGCCAAAAGGAGTGTTAAATGTACAAAAGTGAGAGCTGGCATCATCTAGTTTCAGTTGCCAAAACCCTGAACTTGTATCCAGCACTGTGAAGTATTTAGCTTTTGAGAGTCTGCAAGTTATTTCCTCGACTGTTGGTAGCTGATAGTGTTCCCTCATTACCACTGTGTTGAGATCACATTGGTCTAAACGGATTCTTAATTTCCCACTTGACTTTTCAACAATCACAATGGGGTTGACCCAATCAATGAACTTTTTGATCCTTGTTAACATTAATTTTTTTCCATTCTGTTCAGTTCTGTTTTCAGTTTTTCTCTCAAGGTGATTGAAAATTTCCTTGGTGGGTGTACTTTTGGAACTACATTTTCATCAATTTGTATTGTGTCTTCTCCCTTGAGGCAACCTATGTCTTTGTCAGGGTTTTGGTTGAGATGGGGATTGAACATCTTAAACCTCAGGCCACCCTCGGAATGAGACAGAGATTCAGGACAGAGATGCAGAGACTTAGCGTTTTCAAAAAGGAAGTCTTTACTGAGAGCACCAGATCAAAAAATCAAAATAAATCTTTAGCATGTATACTCCGGATCCAAAAAGGTCAGTCATTAAAATGCACAAAAAATGAGAAGACCCAAAATGGCAAAACAGTACTTGGCACAAAAGTTCAAAGTCCAAAAATAATATCCACTTGAGAAAGTCAAAAGCAAAACAATCCTCTTCTTAGAAAACAGAGGGAGTGGTCAAAAGGCAGTTCAGAACAGTGGAGCAAACAGCAATAGTAAAAAACCCAGGACAAGTACTCACACGGTGGCTCACAGGAGAACTCAGCAAAGTGGAAAGAAAACAAACTCATATATATAGGCCAGCTAATCAACTACTTGCCATCAATGATTCACTTAGCCAATAGCATGAAGACAAGTGTAACCCAAGAAAAAGAAAAGAAAATATAATGCTGAATAGTGGCCTCTAGTGGCCAAGTAGATGAACAGCAGGCTGAAAAGTCCACAGAACCTGACAGAACCTCCCCCCTAAGATTGTCTCCTGACGATCCCAGGCAGATCAGGATGCAAGCAATGGAAGTCTCTAATCAAGGAGCGGTCAAGTATGTCTCTGGACGGCACCCAGGAGCTCTCCTCCGGCCCATACCCCTCCCAGTCCACCAGATACTGAAGAGACCCACGGACACGGCGGGAATCCAGGAGCCAGTTGACCGTGTACGTGGCCTGGCCATCAATGAGCCGAGGAGGAGGCGGTGGCCGAGGAGCTGGAGACAGCAGTGAGGTGACCACTGGGCGGAGACGGGAGACATGGAAGGTCGGGTGGACCCTCATGGAGCGGGGCAGCTGTAGAGTGTAGGCCACAGGGTTGACCCGGCGGAGCACCTTGAAGGGACCAACGAACTGCGGCGCCAGCTTCCGGTTCTCCACCCTCAGAGGAAGATCCCGAGCTGAGAGCCAGACCCTCTGGCCAGGTCGGAAGGTAACCCCCCTCCGATGGCGATTGGACTGCTGCTGGTACTGTCGGGAGGCTCTCAGCAAGGCACGTCTGGCTCTACCCCACGTACGCTGACACCGCCGCACAAACTGCTGGGCAGACGGGACCCCTGCATCCACCTCCTGTTCAGGGAACAAAGGCGGTTGGTAGCCAAACTGACACTCAAACGGCAACATACCTATAGCTGAGCACTTCAGCGTGTTGTGAGCGTATTCAGCCCATGGGAGTTGGGAGCACCAGGAGGTGGGATTGGTCGAGACCATGCATCTCAAGGCGGATTCAAGGTCTTGATTCAGTCTCTCTGTCTGCCCATTAGACTGGGGATGGAAGCCAGACGAGAGGCTCGCAGTCGCCCCGATTAGCTTGCAGAAGGCTCGCCAGAAGCAGGAGGTAAACTGGGGTCCACGGTCTGAAACGACATCTTGGGGAAGACCAAAGACTCGGAACACATAGTCGCATATTAGTCTGGCAGTTTCAGAGGCAGAGGGCAATTTGGGCAAAGGCAAGAAGCGACAGGCTTTAGAGAATCTATCAATAATAACGAGAATGGTGGTGTTACCTTCAGAGGTAGGCAGACCAGTGATAAAGTCAAGAGAGATGTGCGACCATGGTCTGCGAGGAATGGGCAAGGGGTGGAGCAGGCCCTGGTCCCTCTGGCGTGGATCCTTTCCCTGGACGCAGTTGGGACAGCTGGCCACGAAGATCTGCACATCCTCCTTCATATCTGGCCACCAGAAGTGTCGCTGAAGGAACTCCAGTGTTTGAGATGACCCAGGATGGGCTGCCAGTTGGGAGGAGTGACCCCACTGGAGAACCTGACTATGTACAGACCTGGGAACAAACAAGAGACCTGCAGGAACATTATCAGGGCCAGGGTCATTGCGCAGTGCTTGCTGAACTATAGATGTGATGCCCCAGCGGACTGGTGCAATGAGCCGAGAACTTGGGATGATTGTCTCAGGGGGGGCTCTCTAGACTGCCTGGCTGGAACTGACATGAAAGTGCATCAGGTTTGAGGTTCTTAGAGCCTGGTCTGTAGGAGAGTGTGAAGTTGAATCTGTTGAAGAAGAGAGCCCATCTTGCCTGGCGAGGGTTCAGCCGCTTAGCCTGCTGGATATATTGCAGATTCTTATGGTCAGTCCAAACTAGGAAGGGATGATGAGCCCCCTCTAGCCACTGTCTCCACTCTTCCAATGCCAGCTTAACTGCCAGGAGTTCCCGGTTGCCAATGTCATAGTTCTCCTCTAACTGAGACAATTTGTGAGAGAAAAAGGCACAAGGGTGGACCTTGCTGTCAGAGGATCTCTGGGATAAGACTGCTCCAACCCCTACATTCGAGGCATCCACCTCCACAATGAATGGTCGAGTGGGGTCAGGATGACGGAGGATGGGAGCGGAGGTGAAGTGCTATTTGAGGGCCCTGAATGCCTGGCCAGCCTCCAGAGTCCATGAGAAGGGGGAGTGGCATTTTCGAGTGAGCGCAGAGATGGGGGCAGCAATGGAGCTGAAGTTACGGATGAACCTCTGGTAGAAATTTGCAAAGCCCAAGAATCTCTGCGTCTCCTTGATTGTGTTGGGAACCGGCCAATCCTGTACTGCTTTCACCTTCTTAGGGTCCATGAGAATCCTCCCCTCAGAGATGACATAGCCGAGAAAGGACACCTTGGGAACATGAAATTCACATTTCTCAGTTTTAACAAAAAGGTTGTTCTTGAGGAGGCGACTGAGAACCTGTCGGACCTGCTGAATGTGCTTGGAGGGGGTCTTAGAAAAAATCAAAATATCATCTAAATAAACAAAAACAAATCTGTTCAGCATATCATGAAGGACATCATTAATTAGGGCCTGGAACACAGCAGGGGCGTTTGTGAGCCCAAAGGGCATGACCTGGTATTCATAGTGGCCAGTTGAGGTGTTAAATGCAGTCTTCCACTCATCTCCTTCACGAATTCGGACCAGATGGTAGGCGTTGCGAAGGTCCAATTTGGTGAAGATGGTGGCGTTTTGCAGGAGTTCGAAAACTGATGACATTAGTGGCAGGGGGTAACGGTTATGGATAGTAATCTTGTTGAGTCCTCTGTAATCGATGCAAGGCCTCAGGCCTCCATCCTTCTTGCCCACAAAGAAGAAGCCAGCTCCGGCTGGAGAAGAGGAGGGTCGAATGAAGCCTGAGGACAGTGACTCCTTGATATACTGTTCCATGGCTAGGCGTTCTGGCGCAGAGAGTGAGAAGATATGACCCCTAGGTGGACAGGTGCCGGGCAGCAGGTCAATGGCACAATCATAGGGTCTGTGAGGTGGTAGGGCCGCTGCTTTTCCTTTGCAGAACACTTCTCTCAAGTCATGATACTCGGGAGGCACTCGGGACAACTCGGGAGGGGCTTGGGACAACTCGGGAGGCTTGAGAAACTCGGGACACGTACTTGAGATGAGACAGCTGGCATGGCAGGTAGGGCCCCACTGGAGGATCGTGCGTGAGCCCCAGTCTAGATGAGGGTTGTGGCGAGTCAGCCAGGGGAATCCAAGGACTATGGGAAATTCTGGGGACTGGATTACATGGAATGAGAGTTCCTCCTGGTGACTGTCAATCCGTACATGAACGGTAGAGGTCATTAGATCTACAAGACCCCCACCCAAAGGTCGTCCATCTAAGGCAGTCACTGACAGAGGGGGGTCAAGGCCAGATGTGGGAATCCCCAGACGTTGTGCTAGAGAGAGGGCCATGAAATTGCCAGCAGCACCAGAGTCAATGAAGGCCTGGAGAGAGTGCCGCTGGTGATCCCAGGAGAGAGTTACAGGAAAGAAGAAGCCGGTGAACGGGAGATCAGGAGATGATGTCACCCCTGTCACAGATCTCCTGGGGCTGGATGGGGTTTGGCCTTTTCCCAGGAGTTCTGGGCAGGTGCTGCGAAAATGTCCAGGCTGTCCGCAGTAAATGCAGCAACGCTCCCTCATTCGCCTATCACGTTCTGCCTGAGACAGTCGAGTTCCCCCCAGCTGCCTGGGCTCCGGTCTTCTGTCAGAGGAGTCAACTGCTGGGCTGCTACGGACTGGAACTGCTTGGTAAACGGAGCTTTTCAGGGCTTTGTTTCGTTCCTGCAGCCGATTGTCCAGCCGGATGACTTGAGAGACCAACGACTCAAGGTCTTCAGCCTCCTCCCATGAAGATAGCCCATCCTTGATGTGGTCAGCCAATCCACTGTAGAGGGTAGCGAGCAAGGCCTGCTCCCCCCAGCCACTTTCCGCTGCTAGGGTGCGGAACTGAATGGCATAGTCCGCTGCTGACTGACGGCCCTGGCGAAGTTGGAGCAGTTTGTTGGCTGCGGTGCGGCCGCTGACTTCTGGGGAGAAGACCTTCAACATCTCCTTGGAGAAGGACAGGAAGGAAGCGCAAACAGGGCTGTTGCTTTCATAGAGGGCTATGGCCCAGGCCAGGGCTCTTCCAGTCAAGAGTGTGATGACATAGGCCACTCGGGAATGCTCGGTAGGATAGGCAGCAGGCTGGAGGTCGAAGGACAGACGGCACTGGGTTAGAAAGCCCCTGCAACCTTTAGGGTCTCCACTGTACCTCTCTGGGGCAGGCAGGTGGGGCTCACGGCTGTGCACAGGAAGAGATGCAGTTGGCTCATTGGAAGACGTGGCTGTAGGGGCTGGAGGAGCTGAAGAGGCTGAAGGGGCAGGTTGTGTAGGTTGATGAAGTTGGAGGACCTGGTGGATCTTGGTCAGCATGCCAGCTTGTCTTCCCATTTCTGCCCCCCACTGGGCTAAAACCTCTTCATGATGGCACATGGTTTCCTCTCAGCTGGTGACGGCTGCTAGCAGGTGCTGGAGGGTGCGTGCCGGGTCGCATGCGGGGGCAGTTGCAGGTAAGGGGTCAGGCACTGGCACAGAATCAGACTCGGGAAGTGGTATCATCTCTGCTCCGTCCATTGCTGGCTGAGTTCTTCTGTCAGGGTTTTGGTTGAGATGGGGATTGAACATCTTAAACCTCAGGCCACCCTCGGAATGAGACAGAGATTCAGGACAGAGATGCAGAGACTTAGCGTTTTCAAAAAGGAAGTCTTTACTGAGAGCACCAGATCAAAAAATCAAAATAAATCTTTAGCATGTATACTCCGGATCCAAAAAGGTCAGTCATTAAAATGCACAAAAAATGAGAAGACCCAAAATGGCAAAACAGTACTTGGCACAAAAGTTCAAAGTCCAAAAATAATATCCACTCGAGAAAGTCAAAAGCAAAACAATCCTCTTCTTAGAAAACAGAAGGAGTGGTCAAAAGGCAGTTCAGAACAGTGGAGCAAACGGCAATAGTAAAAAACCCAGGACAAGTACTCACACGGTGGCTCACAGGAGAACTCAGCAAAGTGGAAAGAAAACAAACTCATATATATAAGCCAGCCAATCAACTACTTGCCATCATTGATTCACTTAGCCAATAGCATGAAGACAAGTGTAACCCAAGAAAAACAAAAGAAAATATAATGCCGAATAGTGGCCTCTAGTGGCCAAGTAGATGAACAGCAGGCTGAAAAGTCCACAGAACCTGACAGTCTTCAAACACATGAGCATACTCCTTGAAGATATTGATTTTGTCACTTTTACTTAGTGCCATCACTCTCTGGATGAGCCCCATTTGTTCACATGCATGAATTACAAGGTGTGAATGTGAATGATTGTTTGTCAAGTCAAGTTTTTGTATAACGCTTTTAACAATAAACACTCATTACGTTTACATGCACATAGAGAGAATCGAATTTCTGCCGTTGCTCGACTGAAATCGAAGTTCAAAAAGCCATGTATACACCTTAATTCGGCTGAAATTGAACCGAACTTGATTTCTCGGAATCAAGCTACACGACCTAGTTTATGCGATTTCTGCCGAGCTACTTTGTGCATGTATACCCTATCGAGCTAGTTGTCGAGCTACTTCCGGAAGTGACGAGTGACGAGACCACAAGCAGGAAACACAACAGCCTCGGTCGGCATGACAACAGTAGTAGTGAGCAGCAGAAGAGGTCAGGAGGAACAAACGAAGAAGAGAAAATGGCGATGTAGAGCTCTCTGAAGTGTGGGTGGAGCACAGAGGACAGCAGGACAAAGCTTCTGGTACTAATAGGCTTTTTATTGTCAGACTTTTCAGTTTAACAGCCTACTTTTATTCTTGAGAGAAAAACACACACACACACACACACACACACACACACACACGCGCGCGCGCTGTGTTCTAGTCCCGGGATGAGCTGTCCCCTCTGCTCTCCCTCTGCCTCCTTAAATAGGGCGCGGTTACTGGGAAGACACACAAACACAGGTTAATTACCGTCAGGTGAAGTGATTCTGCCACTCACCTTCCCTGGCTCCACCCTCCTGTCACAGACCGGCACTTTACCATGTCCCCACTGCCACAGGCAAGCAGAAACGTGCACTTCTGGAGCAATGAGGAGACAGAGTTCATGCTCATTCAGCTTAAGGAGTTGAATATATTAAAATTCATGGACGGGAGAAAAATGCGCAATGGAGAACACGGAACTGATAACTTTGTTTACACTCTTGAATAGCTCTTCTTCATGATGACAACCGGAAGTGTACCAACACGATGGGGCGTGTTGCGCCACCTGTGGCTCAGGTGCACAATGCACCTCACACAATAGCCCGATTTCATTGTGTGCATGTAGGATTGGATTTCTCTGGCACCCTGCTGGGACCTTCAGCTCGATTACCGACAGCAGCTCGATTTGGATGTGCATGTAAACGTAGTCATTGTCGCAAAGCAGCTTTACAGAATTTGAACGACTTAAAATATGAGCTAATTTTATCCCCAGTTTATCCTCAACAAGAACGCCTGTGGCGATGGTGGCAAGGAAAAACTCCCTCAGACAACACGAGGAAGAAACCTCGAGAGGAACTGTCGGCCTCAAAATATGTTTTTAAGAAAGACCCTTTTGAATTTAGACAAATGCCCAGGACACAGAAGAAACACAGAAACAGATTTTAAAAATACAACAATTTTATTAATGGAAATATAAATATAAATTGTCCTTTAAAATAGCCTAAGCTAGTAAGTAAACAAAACAAAAAAATAAACGTCAGTTCAATTGTGGCGTGGGTGGCACACCTTAAGGCCAATTTATGCTGACAACCCAGTCCTCACAGATAGCGTCGCAGACAGTGTCTGCGTAGCCCCCCACCTTCGCAGACGCTCTACGCACACCTCCCAAAAATTGTGACCACCGCAGAAGCCTCGCAGACAGCGCCGCAGACAAGAGGGCTCTGATTGGTCCACTCTACATCCGCTGTACACGCACTTCCGCTTCCCTACTTTCCCGGTTTGGTTTGTTTTCACAACCGGCATTTTTAAAAACACGAGCGAAGATGGAGCAGCACGAAGAGCGGTTGATTGAAGAAGTGAGGAAGTACGTACATCTATACGACTCCAGTTCTAGTCATTATAATAAAAAAAAGTTCTAGTCATTATAAGTAACCGGAGAATAAACACTCCACTAAAAACACCCACCAACTACTCCTAGCGACTTCGCGCCCCCTTGCGTTGTGCCGGTGAATAACATCGCGCATGCCTATTACTCCCTGCTCAACGATAAATTACAACTGTCTGCGAAAAGCTATCTGCGAAAGCCTTGTCGCAAGAGCATGCAGAGGCCTTTAGAAGTCCAATCCGCGATCTGAGGTGCGTGGGGAAGCCAGCCTCATGACGTCAGTACTCCGACGCTCAGGTGGCAGGGGGATCCCCGATGACGTCAGTGACTCGTCCGGAACCGGCACAACCTCGGAAAGAGGAACGTCAGCGGGAAACCAGCGCACAACGACAACAACAACACCAGGAAACAACAGTAGGGAAGGAGGAGTCTTACTTCCCTTTTTGTTGTTGCTAGCAAGCGTTGAATTTAAGGTATGCCGGTGTCAGGTCCTTGTGGTCCGGTCTCTAGTCTGGGAGCCAGCCGCTGTGTCCCACCTCGAGCAAAAAGCAGGGATCAGAGATGACACAAATGCAAACAGAGGAAGTGTAATAGTGTGCACGCACACGGGAATTGCTCACGTTCCTTTGGGAAAATAGTGCAGGCGTTGTATAGAACTCGTCCGGGCCGCGATGCTTCGGTTCGTCCGCTCTCGTCCTGCCTCCCGGGATCCCACCAGTGCCGGCTTGTCTGCTGCTGCGTCCGATCCCCGCCAAATCTCCCATAAGTCTGCAAGCATACCTATTTATACCCAACCCCTTCAACTTCCCATAGTCAGGATAGGATGAGTAATAATTGTCCAGGTGCAGGTCTAATGCAAAGCAATTTGGAGTCATTAATAAGCTGCCAATGAGGAGTCAGTGTGTGGGTGGCAGTCAATTAAAACACAGCACTTCAATACTCACAGCAATCCAATAAGTGAACACAACAATCCCATAGTTTCCACAGCACAGCAACCAGTATAAGTGAGCACAGCAACCAGAATGTAAACACGGCAAACACTAGATAAAATACAGCAAGCCATATCACTGCAAGCAAAAATATGAAACAAAATCCCCACACCTCCCAGCAGGCTGACAATTCCCCCCCCCCCCCCGCTTTGAATATAGTTGACCCGACTATCATGGACAGTATCGTACAGGCTTATTACCTTGAGTAGTGCGTGAGGAGTGCCTTAGGGGCAACTGCTTGCCATTACCTCGAGGAGCAGACGGGACTGGGGGGGTAGGCAACCCAGGCGTACTGCTCACTGGCGGACCTTGATCCGGACCATCGCTCTGGGTGGAAGGACCTCCTGTGCTGGCTCCCGGAGGCTCGGTTGGGGGTATAGTTCTGCACACATAGAAGGTCAGGGGCCAGTAGGTCCTCTTCGGGCCTGATAGGCCGCCTTCCGCATCCCGGTGGTGGTCTGGGGGCGATGGCTCGGCCGACGGGGTAGGTTCCTGGGGGAAGGTTACAGGGCATAATCGCAGATTATTGCGGTGAGCAGTTCTCGTGGGGCCCTCTTTTCCCTCTGGCCGAATGACATACACAGGTCCGTCAGGGTAAACCCTTTCTCCCACCGAGAAGGGTGTAGGGAGCCAACGGGGTGCCAGTTTACCTTGTGCCCTTCAGCGAAAGTGTCGAAGCAAAACTCGCTCACCTTGGAGGAGATCAGGGGCTTTGGCCCGCCTATCACACCTCTCCTTGTCTCTTCCTTGCTGTTGCTGGGTATGCCTCTGTGCCAGCTGATATGCTCTTTGCAAGACGTGGTGCTGGTGGCGGACCCAGCCATTGCCAATGTGGGCCTCCCCCTGTAGGGTCACCCCGTGGATCCAGTCTATTGGCAAGCGGGCATGACGTCTGAAGACCAGGAAGTGCGGGGTCAAGCCAGTCGTTCAGTGAGCGGTATTGTTGTAGACTTGGAGCAAGGCGGGCAACTTAGCTTGCCACTGTGTCTTCTCCTCTTCAAGAAGGGTCCCCAGCAGGCCCAAGAGTGTTTGGTTGAAACGTTCGCAGGCCCCGTTGCCTTGTGGGTGATAGGGCATCGTCCGAATCCGCCGGCATCCATACAGCTTGCATAGTTCTGTGAACAAAGCAGACTCGAAGGTGCCACCGCAATCTGAGAGGATCTGTTCAGGGCAGCCAAACACTTGAAACAGATGGGACCACACAGCCCGGGCAGTTGTAGTGGCTGACTGGTCCTTTGTAGGGACTGCTATGGCATACTTTGAAAACAGGTCAGTCATAACCAGAATGTAGGGATGGCTATCTTCTGGCTGTCCTAGTGACAAGTAGTCTATGCCTACAATCTGGAAAGGGTATGTTGACTTAATAGGCACCAGTGGAGCCTTTACCTCAGGTCCTGGCTTGTTGGTGATGCACTGAGGGCAGACTCTGCCCCAGTCCACTCCATCCTTGGCCATGCCTGGCCAGAAGTAGCGTTGGCGTAAGAGAGTTGTGGTCTTGTCTGGGTTGGCGTGGACTGCCTGTCAGTGGTACTCTTCCCACAGGGTCTGGGCTTCCTGGCTTGGCACCAGGATTTGCTGGCTAGGTTCTCCAATCTCTTGGGGGACCCTCCTCCGGACCAGTACTCCATGCTTGTTCTCCAGCTTGGACCATTCTCGCAACCAGCTTTGTAAGGCTGTGCTGAGGTCATCCCGTTCTATGCCTGTTGGGGGTGCCCCCCTTTCAAGAAAGTCTGCTAGTTGGCACAGGTCCGGGTCTCGCCGTTGCCGCTGCACCCAATTGTCTTCTTCCGTCTGAGCTCCACCATCAGCTTCGATGACTCCCATGGCAGCTGTCTGTTCCCCTGGCAACCTGGACAGGATATCGGCATTCTGATTGACCCTTCTGGGCTGGTATCTGATGGTATAATTATAGTTGGCCAACTGTGAGACCCATCGTTGCTCTACAGCACCAAGCCGGGCTGAGTGCAAGTGGACGAGAGGATTATTATCTGTGAACACTTCAACAGTAGCTCCCCAGAGGTAGTCCTTGAATTTTTCTGTGACAGCCCACTTCAAAGCCAGAAGCTCCAGCTTGAAAGAGCTGTAGTTCTGGTCATTCTTTTCAGTGGGGTGTAGGCTGCGGTTTGCGTATGCGATTACTCTCTCCTTACCGTCTTGAGCCTGGGACAGGACAGCCCCAAACCCGTCCAGGCTAGCATCGGTGTACAGACGGAAGGGGAGATGGAAATCTGCATACGCTAGCACAGGTGCACACACCAGAGAGCACATGAGTTGTTGAAAGGCTTGTTCACAGTCTGCATTCCACACCACTGGGGTATTCTTGCTGACATTTTTACCCCCTTGCAGGAGGCGGTGTAATGGGGCTGCAATCTTGGTGAAGCCCTGGACGAACCAGCGGTAGTAGCCAACGAATCCTAGGAAGGACCGCAGCTGATGGATAGTCTTCGGCACTTCCCACTGCTCCACCACTGCTGTCTTGGCTGGATCCGTCGCCACCCCCTCCTGACTCACCACATGACCAAGGTAAGTCACCTGCTTCTGGAAGAAACTGCACTTCTTTGGCTGCAGCTTCAGACCCATCTCCAGCAGCCATTGGAACACGCACTCAAGGTCTTTCAGGTGGCTCCCGAAGTCAGGGGAGTAGACAATGACATCGTCCAAATAAATAAGTAGCGACTCGTTAAGCATTCCACCCAGGCATCGTTGCATAAGTCGTTGGAATGTGGCTGGGGTGTTGCAAAGCCCAAACAGCATTCGATCAAACTCATACAACCCCATGGGTGTCGTGAAAGCAGTCTTCTCTTGGTCTGGAGATGCGACCTCGACTTGCCAGTATCCACAGGCTAGATCCAAGGTCGAGTACCAGGCGGCCTTCTGCAAGCAGGTCAGTGACTCTTCTATGCGGGGTAGAGGGTATGCGTCCTTATGGGTAACTAAGTTCAACTTCCTGTAATCCATGCAGAAGCGCCAGGAGCCATCCTTCTTTCTCACGAGGATGATGGGTGCTGCCCATGGGCTGGAACTCTCACGTATCACCCCACTCTCCAGCATGCCTTTCAACAGGCTGCGAAGCTCCGGGTACAGGCTGGGCGGCACCGGTCGGTACCGTTCTCGGCTAGGTGGTGCCGTCCCCGTCGGGATTTGATGCTGGATGACTCCGGTCCGCCCAAAATCCTCACCGTGTCTGGCAAATACTCTGGCCCACTTGTTCATTAAAGCAGCTGCCCGCTGCCGTTGGTCAGCAGATAGCCCCTCTCCTAGGACAGGGGGAGGAAAGGTAAAGTTAGATTGGGTGCAGTCAACACTGTTAACAGCAACTTCAATGGTACCTGTCCCTCCATCATGCAAGCGAAGCACCTGGTGAGCCTGGATGTCCTCTGCTGCCACCTCCTGGAGCCCTGCTATGACAGTCCTGGGGGCAATTTCAAGAGGATAAGGGTGAGGATTACATAAGCGAACCAATACATAGCCACCCCTAGTGGTCACCACAGCCCTACCCACTCTCCATTCAACCTCAAGTTGGGGTAGTGGCTCTACCAGCATGGTGCGACCAGAAGATGGGGCACTTTCACTTGTCCGCCCCCACACTAACATCTCTGACTCTGGTGGAACTGTTACAGTGTCCGATTTTGGAAGTCGCACATGGCCTTGAAATTGGGGAGCGGACTCCATACAGGTCTGATGGCAAACAGCAAAGGCCTTCCCCCACTCTCGCTCGGCCCGAGGTGATAGCTGGGCCCGAAAGGCCGTCTCGCCAGGATGGAGGCTGTACATCAGTTCTTTCCAGCAGTCAGCAATGACATTCATCCCCAGGATAGCCCGTTCTGCTCCAAGACAGTCATTCTTTACGATAAACACCCCTTTGTTAGGAAGTTTCACCCCACCCACTTTAAAATCTAACAAAACATAACCAATGTAAGGAATTTGAAGTCCATTTGCAGCTTTCAATGTCAACCAGTGAGACCCCTCCCCCGATTCTAGGCCCACAGTTCTCAAATGTTGGTTAAAAAGACTCTGGCTCATCAGGGTTACTTGGGAGCCAGTGTCTAAGAGGCAAGGTATCGTTTGGCCGTTAATTTCCACCTCTACACCTGGACATGCGCCGATCAAAGCAGGCCGGAGGGAAGGATCAGAAAAGCCTTTTACCACCCCCACCAGCCGGCCCTCTGCGGTGGGGGGTTCTGAAAACCCCTCATTGGTCATCATCGCATGGGGCAGTTCCTTTGCACATGGCCTGCCTCTCCGCAATCCAAGCAGATGGGTCGTCCCTGTGCATCCCACTGAAATCTGCTGGTAGAGTTGGCGTTTGCTGAAGCAGGGGGGTTTAAAGGGGAGTTTCGTGGTTGTGTTCTGGGGCTGTCCATTGGTTGGCTCGTTGGGGTCAGCCGTCCTTGCAACTGTTCTACTAGCTGTGTGCCCAAAGCCTGCACTTGCTCCGATAACTCTTTCTTCAGCTCCCGACGCAGCTCTTCTTTCCATTCATCCATCTCTCTGCATGGCCGGCCAGCTGTCTCCTCCGCCTCTCTCCATGACCGGCCAGCTGTCTCCTCCACTTCTCTACTCGACCGGCCAGTTGTCACCTCCACCTCTCTACGCGACCGGCCAGCTGTCTCCTCCACCTCTCCACTCGACCGGCCAGTTGTCACCTCCGCCTCTCTACGCGACCGGCCAGCTGTCTCCTCCACCTCTCCACATGACCGGCCAGCTGTCTCGTCTCTCCTGTCCATAGTGTGTGCCGTGCGGGTGGGTCTTGCCCTCACTGCACTGGCCATAGCCTCTTCTGTGTCATTATCGTGTCCCAATTCTTCCTCCAGAGCACGTGCCTCTGATGTCAGTTCTTTGAACTTCAGTTGTGGCTGTCGGCGTAGGTGGCGTTGTAGTTCAGTCCTCACAGGGCCCGTCTTCAACTCCAGGACAAATTGGTCTAGAAGTGCCTCGTCGTCTTCTCCTCCAACCTTTTCGTCAAGTTCTCGCCACTTGGCGTGACACTCTCGCAACCGGAGGATGAAGTTTCCCACCTTCTCATCTTGGCCTTGATGACATTTGAAAAAGGCAGAGCATGCTTGGGCGGTGTTAATGGTTTCCCCATATAGCTCTTTTAAGGCATGCAGTATTTTACTACCAGTGTTGCGTTTTCTTTCATCCAACAGAGCCACTTCACGTCGGGCGTCTCCCTCTAGGGCGCTGAACACAAAGTCTGCTTGTTGTTCCCCCAAGAGTGGTTGCGCGCGCAGCATAGCCTGCACCTGGGTAAGCCATTCCCCAAATCTCCGCTGCTCCCCGTTAAATTTTGGCAGCCATGGAGCACTAGAAAACCAAGGCATAAACAAAGGTGAGGCTGGGGCATTGGATAAGTTACTCATTTGACCAACTGCACTATGACTAGAATAGTTTTCTTCTGTGTCACTGGGCATCCTGCTGACTACGCCAGTTAAATGTCAGCCTCAAAATATGTTTTTAAGAAAGACCCTTTTGAATTTAGACAAATGCCCAGGACACAGAAGAAACACAGAAACAGATTTTAAAAATACAACAATTTTATTAATGGAAATATAAATATAAATTGTCCTTTAAAATAGCCTAAGCTAGTAAGTAAACAAAACAAAAAAATAAACGTCAGTTCAATTGTGGCATGGGTGGCACGCCTTAGATGTCCAATCCGCGATCCGAGGTGCGTGGGGAAGCCAGCCTCATGACGTCAGTACTCCGACGCTCAGGTGGCAGGGGGATCCCCGATGACGTCAGTGACTCGTCCGGAACCGGCACAACCTCGGAAAGAGGAACGTCAGCGGGAAACCAGCGCACAACGACAACAACAACACCAGGAAACAACAGTAGGGAAGGAGGAGTCTTACTTCCCTTTTTGTTGTTGCTAGCGAGCGTTGAATTTAAGGTATGCCGGTGTCAGGTCCTTGTGGTCCGGTCTCAAGTCTGGGAGCCAGCCGCCGTGTCGCACCTCGAGCAAAAAGCAGGGATCAGAGACGACACAAATGCAAACAGAGGAAGTGTAATAGTGCGCGCGCGCACGGGAATTGCTCACGTTCCTTTGGGAAAATAGTGCAGGCGTTGTATAGAACTCGTCCGGGCCGCGATGCTTCGGTTCGTCCGCTCTCGTCCTGCCTCCCGGGTTCCCACCAGTGCTGGCTTGTCTGCTGCTGCGTCCGATCCCCGCCGAATCTCCCGTAAGTCTGCAAGCATACCTATTTATACCCAACCCCTTCAACTTCCCATAGTCTGGATAGGATGAGTAATAATTATCCAGGTGCAGGTCTAATGCAAAGCAATTTGGAGTCATTAATAAGCCGCCAATGAGGAGTCAGTGTGTGGGTGGCAGTCAATTAAAACACAGCACTTCAATACTCACAGCAATCCAATAAGTGAACACAACAATCCCATAGTTTCCACAGCACAGCAACCAGTATAAATGAGCACAGCAACCGAAATGTAAACATAGCAAACACTAGATAAAACACAGCAAGCCATATCACTGCAAGCAAAAATATGAAACAAAATCCCCACACCTCCCAGCAGGCTGACAGAACCAGACTCAAAAGGGAACCCATCCCCATCTGGGCAACAACAGACAACATGACTATAACATTAATAGTCCTAACAAAGTCAGCTTCATTGATGCTATAAACCCCCCACCAATGGAAACCCGAGTGCAAAACCGTTCACGACAACCGCAGTCCAAAAGTCAGCAAGTCAACTGCAGTCCTAAAGTCAGCAAGTCAACTGCAGTCCCCAGCCACAAAAACACCACTGCAAGAGTCTCGAGTGTCCTCCAGGCGCGACCCCCAACTGTCCACATGGGGCCGCCCTCCACAAGAGCGATGCAACAAGACTCCAACCAGACACAGGGCACCAGGATGGACCAGGCAGGTCTGAGGAGCAGAAGAGGCCAGCATCTCGATTCCAGGACCAACATGTAACTCAGAGGGACAGATTTGGGGGGGGAGAAGAAAGAGAAAACACAGGTTGTTAGGTATGCCTAATGCCTAAATAAGTAGGAACAGTATACATATTGCACTGAGTACAAGCAGGGACTCCGGCAACTAACTATGACAGCATAACTAAAAGGGGAGAGCCAGAAGGTAACACAGGCATGAGGGAGCCCCGGGACATAAAGCAGCCAGCCACTACACTGTCAACAAACTCGAGTGAGCAAGCAAGTGGGGACTGACAGCATCCATACATCCCAGTTTACCAAAACAGTCTATGTCTGAGGACCCTCCAGATCTACACTTTTACCTCATAAACACCATTAACAAAAGGCTTGACTAAATAGATAGGTTTTCAGCCTAGACTTAAACACTGAGACTGTGTCTGATTCCCGAACACTACTTGGAAGGCTGTTCCATAACTGTGGGGCTTTGTAAGAGAAGGCTCTGATGTAGCCTTCACTATATGAGGTACCAGCAGATAGCCTGCACCTTTTGATCTAAGTAGGCGTAGCAGGTCATAGAGGACCAGAAGTTCACTCAGGTACTGTGGCACGAGACCATTCAGTGCTTTAAAGGTCAATAGTAGTACTTTATAATCAATACGAAATTTGATTGGGAGCCAATGCAGTGTGGATAAGACAGGCGTGATGTGGTCATATTTTCTAGTTCTATTAAGGACTCTTGCTGCTGCATTTTGAACTAACTGGAGCTTATTTATGCACTTATTGGAACAACCAGACAGTAAGGCATTACAATAATCCAACCTGGAGGTAATGAAAGCATGAACTAGTTTTTCCGCGTCATGTAGTGACATTAAATTTCTTATCTTAGCAATATTTCTGAGATGAAAGAAAGCTATCTGGGTAATGTTATCAATGTGAGTTTCGAATGAAAGACTGGGGTCAATAATCACTCCGAGGTCTTTTACTGCTGCACGTGAAGAAACAGAAAGGCCATCCAGAGTTACTATTTAATCAGAAAACTTACTTCTAGCTGCATGTGGTCCTAATACAAGTACTTCAGTCTTGTCAGAGTTAAGCAGAAGGAAGTTAATAAGCATCCAGTGTCTAATGTCCTTTACACATTCCTCAATTCTATTAAGCTGGTGTCTCTCATCAGGTTTTGCAGAAACATACAACTGTGTGTCATCAGCATAACAGTGGAAACTAATAAAATGTTTACGAATAATATCACCAAGAGGTAACATATATAGAGCAAAAAGCAGTGGACCCAAGACAGAACCTTGTGGAACACCAAACTTTACCTCAGTAGGTCTAGAAATATCACCATTTATATCAACATACTGATAGTGATCAGTTAAATAAGAGCTGAGCCAGGAGAGGGCAATTCCCTTAACGCCCACAACATTTTCTAGTCTATCCAGAAAAATGGAATGATCAATGGTATCAAATGCTGCACTGAGGTCAAGCAACACAAGCAGCGAGACACAGCCCTGATCAGACACCAACAATAGGTCGTTTGCTACTTTAACCAAAGCTGTCTCTGTGCATGATTAGGTCTAAATCCTGACTGATACATTTCATGGATGTTATTCCTATGTAAATATGAGCATAACTGCTGTGCCACAGCATTTTCAAGGATCTTGGAGAGGAGGTTTGATATTGGCTGATAATTGGACAGCTGACAGGGATCAAGGTCAGGTTTTTTAATCAGGGGTTTGATAACTGCTAGTTTAAAGGATTTGGGTACATAGCCAATCCTAAGAGAAAAATTTATTATTTTTAGAAGCGGTTCAATTACTTCAGGTATTATCTGTTTGAATAGATGTGTAGGTAAGGGATCTAGTACACAAATTGAGGCTTTTGATGCCGAGATTAATGAAAGCAATTCAGTTTCTTTTAGGGGAGTAAAACATTCTAATTGATGATCTGATACAGTTATATTGTTAACTACAGGGTCACTTACATTGTCTGACCTTAAATTAGCAGTTTGAATTTTTTGTCAGATATTCTCAATTTTGTCATTAAAAAAATTCATGAAATCATTGCTACTACATACTACAGGTATGCATGTGTCTATAATGGACTTATTCCTGGTTAATTTTGCTACAGTATTAAATAGGAATCTAAGATTATTTTTGTTATCTTCCATTAGAGAGGAGAGATATGTTGATCTAGCAGCACTAAGAGCTTTTCTATATTTCAGTGTAGCCGTGCACCAGAGTAATGGACTATGGTTTGTTTTTGATACTGTTTCTTTAAATGCACCTAGCCATGTGCTACAGGACTGATCACAGGACTGACCAATTGGGAGCACTGGCATTGGTGTGCTGGCCAATGGGAGAGAGGAAGAGAGGGTGGGATGAGGAGAGAAGAAGATGGCGGCGTCCAAGGAGCAGGCGTGCAACTGGGTTCGCTGAAGAAAATAAGTTTTACGCTAACTAATGTAAGTTGGAGTCTAAGTGTGAAAGTTTGAGTAATGTTGTTTGTTTGCAGAAGAAGTACGGTAGTTGTCAGTGTTCGGGAGAACCAACGTGAAGACATTGAAGACCGTATTCAGCCGTAGGCTATGGAAGCAGTACTCGTCGTTAGTGTGTGAGATGGATTGAGCTCACTAGGTAGTTTTGCAGTCTCAGACAATAGACTTCTGTAGCTCAACGCCTTTCCTTCAACAGCGGAGCAAGATCATCTACTCTAGCAGCTGCCTGTCCCTAGACCGCTTCTCTCTCTCTCTCCCTCCAGCCACGGTGGTGCCCGGTGTGTGTGAGTACCCTGCCACCAGTCGTTTTGAAGAGTCATTTGGTACAGAGACTGTACGTAAGCCCACTCGTTTGGAACTGTGACCTTTTATGAGGAAACATTGCATTCTACAGGTTGGAAACCGTGGACTTTTACGTGAGAATATTGAACTGGGAGACTGAATTACTGGGCGAATTCAGAGCGATTGCTCCTGTGATAAGTATAACTGCCCATATTGTTTGTGCATTAATTTTGGGTTTATCATTCTTACAAAGGTGATTTGATAAGGGTCTGCTGACGAACTTTAAGTTTCATTTTATATTTTATTTGATATTTTTGCTTGAACATTTTCTTGGTTAAAAAGACCCATTTCTTTGTTAAGAAGAGAATTCATTGTGAAGATTACCTTTTATAGTGAGAGACTAAGGGGAATTCATTTCCAAAACCATTTCATTTTAACACATTTCATTTCAAAACCAACTTTATTCAACGCTCTTCCTATTAAAAAGCATTCACAATTTTCAACTTAAAAGATTAAAAGTATTCTTGTTAATTAATCCATGCTTGGTCATTGCTGCATGCTACATATTTGGCATCCGTGAACAGTATACCAAAGTGCAGCATTTTATTAGCCACCAGTTATTAATCACAGCCTTTTCAGTCATTAGTTAGTGCCATTCCGAAGTGGGGTCCCAGTTCTCAGGCTGCGCAGTCATGGAAGAGTTACAGAAGCAATTTGGAGAGCTGCAACTGAAATTCCAAGAACAGTCAAGGCAAGTAGCTATGCTGGAACAAGCCAGAACTGACCAGAAGGAGGTGCTCGCAATGGCAAAACAGGTCATAGAGCAGAAAACGCCAGCTACACTGTACATACAAAGTGACAGGAAATGCCCTGACTTCAGTGGCACTCAAAATCAAGACGACATGTGTGTAGAGGAATGGATAGCAGCTGTTAAAGCACACTTCGCAGTATGCAAAATCCCAGATGATGACAAAGTTGAACTAGTCAAGCAGCATTTAAAGGGCGAGGCTAAAGTAACAGTGAAACTAAATCTTGAAGACAATACATCCAACATTGAGGCCGTCTTCAAGCTCTTAGAGGAGGTATATGGTGATAAAGTTCCAGTGGGCATCAGACTGAGGGAATATTATGACCGAAAACAGATGGCAAATGAGAGGGTATGGGCATACGGATACGACCTCCAAGAAAAACTCCGTCGTTTAAAGCGCCGTGATCCTAATTGCATTCCTAACTCAGATATCATGCTAAAGGAACAATTTTTGTTGGGGTTTAAAGATGACAACCTTAGGAAGGAAATGAAAAGACAAGCAAAAGAGAAGCCAACGCTGACATTCAATTTGCTTATGCAGGCTACCATTGATTGGTCAGAGGAGGAGGAGGCCTCCCAGGCCCCTCATGACAAAAGCCATACAAGAGCTGTCAGTAGTGTAGCTACAGATGAAACGCCTCCAGCTTTGTCATTGCAGGCACTACACGAGTCTATCCAGAAGTTAGCTGCAAGACAAGAAGAGCTCTATAAGGCAGTACAAGGGGCTGAAAAACGAAAATACACAAAGGGTAAACAGCAAAAGCTTCCCCAGCGGGATGAGACTGGGCAACTTATCTGCTACAACTGTGAGGAACCTGGGCACATAAGTCGTGAGTGCATGAAAAGCCAAAAGAAACATCATCCAACAAGTGCCTTTTCATCTGAGGTGTCCAGCGCAGAGCCTGAGGGTCAGTCAGAAGGAGCAGTTAATACTGCCACGGTGGGCCCCATTAAACCAGCATCAGTCCTTGCCGCTGAACACAGTGCTACCCCGGGGGGTGCCTTCGGTGACTGTTTCACGGTCGATGTCAGCATGGGGGGGGGGGGTGAAGACGTGCTGTTTATTGGACACAGGGTCAGAGGTCACTACAATATCAAAGACCCACTTCAGGAAGCACTTTAAGGAGAAGGAGTTATCTCCCGCCAAATGGGTGAAGCTGACGGCCGTGAATGGGCTAGCTATTCCCGTCCGTGGTTGCCTTTACACTGATGTTGAATGCCTTGGCAAGAAGCTAACCGACAAATGCGTGTTTGTGCTGCAGGACGATAGTGCCTCTGGAAAAGAACCAAGCAAAGTGCCCGGCGTAGTGGGGATGAATATCCTAGCCGATCTACATAGCCTGTTCAATGACATGCAAGGGCTGAAGAGGATGAACCAACATGAGCAACCAGCTGGAGTGAGGGCAAGCTTGTGGCTTGCCAATGGAGACCAGTTTAAGGATTCAGGGAAGGTTCGGGCTCATCGGGCCACTGAGGGTGACAGTATGCGCTGTTATAGTTGGGAAGAAATCAGAAGCCTGCAAATGCAAGACCGGGACATTGGACCCATGCTGGAGGCTGTGAAGATGGGTAGGAAACCCAGCAGGCAACAGTTCCAGGGCATGAAGCCGACCCAGTGTAAAGTATGGGGGCAGTGGGAGCGGTTAAAGATACAGCAAGGAGCGCTGGTCCGAAATCTACAAGACCCACGTGATGGGGTAAAAATCTGTCAACTTGTGGTGCCCAAGTCATTACAGCAGCCCATCTATGAGGCCCACCATGACCATGGTGGTCATTTCAGTGTGAAAGGCACTCTAGGCAAGCTGAGAAGGAGCTACTATTGGCCAACAATGTCCATGGATGTCCAAACATGGGTGCAAAAGTGTAAAAGATGTGACTTAGCCAGAGATGTGTTCCCAAAGACACAAGCCCCAATGGTCTGCAGCAGTGTTACTGTCCCGCTGGAAGTCCTAGCTATGGACTACACCCTGTTAGAACCATCTACAGGGGGTATGAGAACGTTCTGGTTCTCACTGACATATTTACACGATTTACCGTGGCCATACCCACCAAAGACCAGTCCACGCAAACTACGGCCATTGCCCTAGTGAAGCACTGGTTTGCTTACTATGGGTGCCCTGGGCGACTACATAGCGACCAAGGCCGCAATTTTGAGTCTGGGGTGATTAAAGAATTGTGTCGCATGTATGGTGTCGCTAAAAGCCGAACGACACCCTATCACCCCCAGGGCAACTCTCAGTGCGAAAGATTTAATTGCACAATGCACGAGATGCTGTGAGTACTCCCACCGGAGAAGAAGAAGAATTGGAAGGAGCACCTACCTGAATTGGTGATGGCTTATAACAGTCACATTCATTCATCTACCGGCTACTCTCCATTCTATTTGGTCTTTGGCAGAGATGCTCGTCTGCCCCGAGACATCGTGGGTGAAATGGATGTGGACAACAGCGGTGCAGAGAACCTGGATGACTGGGTGCTCATGCACCATGAGAGACTGCGGATAGCTGCCAAGGCCATGAGAACTGCAACCCAAGGTGCTTCCAAGCGACGTAAACGGCTGTACGATCGGCGGGCACGTGGAGCACTCATTCGGCCTGGGGACTGGGTTCTACTGAGGAACCATAAACCCTGTGGCAAGAACAAAATCCAGGACCGATGGGAGCCAGACCCCTACCTTGTCGTTGCCCGGAACCATCCCGACATGCCCGTGTTTACTGTGAAGCCTGAGGCTGGTGGCCCTACCAAGGTGGTACACAGGGATCAAATAAAACCATGCATATTTGAAACCACTTTACCAGTTACTGTCACACAAGAGAGCAGGACCACATGCCATGATTCCGAGTCTGATCATTATGACGTGGTATACATTCCCCGTAGCAATTCCCCCGCTCCACACTTTCGCCACACCGACACACACTTTAGCTCTCACAACATCTCAGACACCGATGGGGAGGGTGTTAGCGACAGGCAGAGTGAAGCAGGCAAACTTGCCTGCACTGGGGAGGGGAGGTCACATGAGTGTACACAGTCAGACGAAGCAGATATCTCTGAGGGTGAAAGTGAGGTTATGCACAGGCCCCTCAGGCCTCAAAGGAGCACAAGAGGTCAACTGCCTAGCAGATTTAAGGATTTTGTGATAAAATAAAGTGTGTTCTGTAAGATATATGTTATATGTGAAATGTTGAACTGTTGACATGTTGAAACCTGAGTTACTTGCTTCTAAACAACCTATGATGTGGCAGGGTTTGAAGGGGGGGAATGTAGCGGTGCACCAGAGTAATGGACTATGGTTTGTTTTTGATACTGTTTCTTTAAATGCACCTAGCCATGTGCTACAGGACTGATCACAGGACTGACCAATCGGGAGCACTGGCATTGGTGCGCTGGCCAATGGGAGAGAGGAAGAGAGGGTGGGACGAGGAGAGAAGAAGATGGCGGCGTCCAAGGAGCAAGCGTGCAACTGGGTTCGCTGAAGAAAATAAGTTTACGCTAGCTAATGTAAGTTGGAGTCTAAGTGTGAAAGTTTGAGTATTGTTGTTTGTTTGTGGAAGAAGTACGGTAGTTGTCAGTGTTCGGGAGAACCAACGTGAAGACATTGAAGACTGTATTCAGCTGTAGGCTACGGAAGCAGTACTCGTCGTTAGTGTGTGAGACGGATTGAGCTCACTAGGTAGTTTTGCAGTCTCAGACAATAGACTTCTGTAGCTCAACGCCTTTCCTTCGACAGCGGAGCAAGATCATCTACTCCAGCAGCTGCCTGTCCCTGGACCGCTTCTCTCTCTCTCTCCCTCCAGCCATGGTGGTGCCCAGTGTGTGTGAGTACCCTGCCACCAGTCGTAGTGAAGAGTCGTTTGGTACAGAGACTGTACGTAAGCCCATTCGTTTGGAACTGTGAACTTTTATGAGGAAACATTGCATTCTACAGGTTGGAAACCGTGGACTTTTACGTGAGAATATTGAACTGGGAGACTGAATTACTGGGTGAATTCAGAGCGATTCAGAGCGATTGCTCCCGTGATAAGTATAACTGCCCATATTGTTTGTGCTTTAATTTTGGGTTTATCATTCTTACAAAGGTGATTTGACAAGGGTCTGCTGACGAACTTTAAGTTTCATTTTATATTTTATTTGATATTTTTGCTTGAACATTTTCTTGGTTAAAAAGACCCACTTTGTTAAGAAGAGAATTCATTGTGAAGATTACCTTTTATAGTGAGAGACTAAGGGGAATTCATTTCCAAAACCATTTCATTTTAACACATTTCATTTCAAAACCAACTTTATTCAACGCTCTTCCTATTAAAAAGCATTCACAATTTTCAACTTAAAAGATTAAAAAGTATTCTTGTTAATTAATCCATGCTTGGTCATTGCTGCATGCTACATCAGGAAGCTCTCCTTCCACGCTAATTTGAACACTACTTGAAACCAACTTTGTTTGACGCCATTTACATTCCAATTTTCGAGTGGTCTGTTATAATGTGCGAGTGTCATCATTATACCAGGGTGCTAATTTTTTTGTCTCTGACTATTTTCCTTTTAAGAGGAGCTACATTATCTAAGGTATGGTGGAATGTTGACTCTAAGCATTCAGTTGTCTGATCAAGTTCTGCAGGGGCTGACAGTGACCCAATCAAAGTTGATAACTCTGTGGGATCATTTATAAAGCTCTGTGCAGTAGTTGACGTGAATGTACATCAGCGTGGTGAGGTGCATATATTATTACTTAGACATAGTTTGAATGAGATGAGATAATGATTTGAGACAACTTCAGACTGGAAGTATGACTATATTTTCTACGTTTAACCCGAATGTTAGTATTAGATCGAGGGTGTGACCACCATTATGGGTCGGTCCTATGACATTCTGATTAATCCCTACTGAATCTAAAATGGAAACAAATGCTGTTTTCAAAGGGTCTTCTGGGTTATTGAAGTGAATATTAAAATCTCCGGCAACCAAAGCTTTGTCTAAGGAAATAACCAGATCTGAGATAAAATCTGCAAATTCAGAAAGAAACTCAGAATACCCAGCAAACACAAAACGTTTATAAAACATTTCATTTGGGTTGCATTAAGGTTAGGTTTTATTAAATGTTTATGAAACGTTTATGAAACGTTGGTGAAAATTTAATAAAGTCATATTTGCTGACCCGTGGCACATTTTTTATCATCTCTTGGTATTTTTAGATATTAAGATGTCATAATGATTGTATTACAATTATCAAAATAATCAGTAAATGAGTAACGTTTTATTGACGTTTTATAAACGTTCTCTTTAAAACGTTTCATTCACAACGTTTATGAAACGTTTATAAAATGTTATACATATTCGGAGACTTCTGGCTAAAACAGATAATATTAAAATTTCTACAATTAATTGTGTGATTATAAACACTACATGATGACGTTTTTAAAAAGTATCAAAAAACATGGGAATAATTTTATGGAAAATAAGTGGTTGTATAAACGTTTAATAAACGTTGAAAAAAAACCTTCGATCTAGCTAAATATTTTTTAGATGTAGATCTAGATAGATAGATAAATCATTAAATGTGTGGCTCTAGTCTCGTAATTATCAAGTATGGTTTGAATAATTTGGATAGACGACCATTCGTCGTTTTATATTTGCTAAAATACACGCCCTTTTGGCCCTGGCATTTTGTTCGCTGGTTCCCTGCGCCTGCGCGACCTACGTCTTTGCGCAGGCGCAGGGACCGGAAGTAGAGCCATTTTGAGCGTGTTGCTGTTGGGACAAGATCGAGAAGGCCGGGTCCACTTAGAAGTTATCTTAGAAAATCTCCTTCATCGAAGGCTTCGCTCGAAGGCCAAACAACTTATTTGATTTAATTTGCTTTTTTATTTCAACTTTTAACTGATTTTGCGCATTTGCTATGATTACGTTAACTTTAATGTTTTGGTTCTTAGTAGCAAGGCTTCTTTAATAAATTTAGATAAAATTTTAATACTAGTATCTTTATCATTTTTGCTGTTCATGAGGGCTTTATATGTAAATGTGAATATTGTCTATGTAAAAAAACTCTGCTCTCAAATCGGTTTTGTTGAACTTGCAAAGAGGAATGAAATAAACTTAAGTGCAATAACAAAAATGTGTTGTTATATTATAAGTTTAACAGGTATTAACATGTTTCTAATACCGACTAGTGGCCTAGTGGTAGCGTGTCCGCCTCTCGATCGGGAGATCGTGAGTTCTATTCACGGTTGGGTCATACCAAAGACCATCATAAAAATGGTACCTACTATCATCTGGCAAGGCACGCTGCAATACAGATGTGCATGGGGAGTCAAACTCTCGTGGTTACCAGAGGACTAGCCCCCCACTGTAACCCTAGCTATGTAATAGGCAAGAGGCCGAGGGCTATGGAAACGGAGATCGGCGCCGTCCGATGCGCCACCATACAGGTTGGGCCTGGTTAGTACTTGAGTGGGAGACTGCCTAGGAATACCAAGTACTGTAAGCGGCGTGGGAAGGACTTTGATTTTGATGTTTCTAATAACGTTTCTAAAACATTAAAGAAATGTTTTACTATTGTTTTTAAATGGTTTTAAGAAACGTTTATACAATGTTTTAAAAAATGTTTCTGAAACGTTTCCAGAATGTTGTATGATGGTTTCCAGAATGTTTTTCAAACTTTTATATAACGTTTTTTCAAACGTTTATAAAACGAAAAAATTGTCGACAAATTTTCGTTTTATAAACGTTATTTTGTAACGTTTCTGAAACGTTAGCCAAACGTTTATACAACGTTATATAAACATTTTTGTGTTTGCTGGGATATGGCCCCGGGGGCCTGTAAATAATAAGTAACGGAATTAACCGGGTAGACTTATTTTTCGAGGCTACATACATTATATGAGTATGAAGAACTTCAAATGTATTAAATTTATAACCAGGTTTTTGTGTTACACCTAGATAATCATTATACATAAATAACCGCAATGCCTCCTCCTCTGCCAGTTAGATGAGGCTGGTGTATATAACTGTATCCAGGAGGACTCGCTTCATTTAATGCTATATATTCATTTGGTTTAATCCATGTTTCAGTTAAACTAAGAACATTAAACTCCTGATCAGTAGTGAGTTCATTAACCATTAGCCCTTTAGATGTAAGAGATCTAATATATAATAGCCCCACCTTTAGATAAAAGGTGCTGGCAGCAGCTGTACAGTCAGTATGATCTAATTTTATATTGATTAGGTTACTGGAACAAACTCTCTGAATTTTTCTACCTTTTTGTTTAGCTCAGGGAACAGACACAGTCTCGATGTAGTGGACCCTGAGTGACGACTCTGTGCAGCTAGCAGACAGTCGGTTTAGCCTCTTTATCTGCTCCCTGGCCTTGGCTCTAGATTGTCAGAAATTAACTAGGCCTGTTCTGAGACTATGACCTATGTTGCAGGAAATGAGAGCAGCACCTTCCCTAGTGGGATGGATACCGTCCCGCCCTAACAGACCAGCAGTGCCCTCAAAATTAGCTCAATTATCTATAAAGCCCACACTGTTTTCAGAACACCACCTGGACAACCAGCAGTTCAGTGACCATAACCTGCTGTAAGCTACATCGCCATGCCGCATTGAGATGGGGCCAGAGCATACTACAGCATCGGACATCGCCTTCGCTAATTTAAATACCTCTACAAAGTTACTCTTAGTAACCTCAGACTGACGAAGGTGTATATCATTAGCTCCTGCATAGATAACTATCTTTGAGAACCTGTGCTTGCCTAGGAACCTAAGATTATCTGCTATGTCCGGTGCCCTGGCTGCCGGTATACACCTGACTAAAGCTGTTGGTGCCCCTAAAGGCTGAGCTAATTTCACATGCTGTATGATAGAGTGCCCTATAACCAGAGCTCTTTCAGGTTTCTCAGCGGGTGCATCACTAAGGAGAGCAAACCTGTTCGACACGTGATGCAGAGAGGAGTGGTGCTCCTGTGGGCGAGCCTCAGCAGTAGCTTTGGCTCTACGCTTATGCCGCCGAGCCATCACCCATTCGCCCTGCTGTAAGGGCTCTCATGTTGGACTTGGGGTATTACTAATTCCACCTAGGGCATCCAGACTTTCCTCTACAGAAACTATACTGTTCTCACGCTCACTGACCTTCTCTAAAGCCTGGACACATGCTTCTAGCACTGTAATCTTCTCTGAGAGCTAACTAATCTGCACTTATCAGAAATAAAGCTATCGCTAACGACAGAGGAAGAATGACTAAACATCCTGCACTCAGTACACTGAACAGGCTGAAGGTGTGCCATGATGAAAAGATTCACGTACCTTAATCGAAGATCTGTTGATATTAAAGCAGATCCAATGTGGATGGCCTCTGCTTGTGGTCTTTACACAGGAGGAGAAAAAAAAGAAAAAGAAAGCTTCTGGTCTTGGCATTCTTCCAAAAAAAAACGGAAAAAGGAAAGCGAAAGTGGAAAGTACAAAAAGGAAAGCGACAGTACAATAAAAATGAAGAGGATACTGGAAAATTATTTGTAGAAAAAAGTTTAAAAAGATTAGTAATTAACACCAACACTCGCGGGAAAAAAGGACTCGTCGCAAACAATTCAGGAACCAGGAAGTGCATAGCACAGAATGCGCATGCGCAGTCCAATCACCTATGTGTCACCTGTTTGTCTATGTGTCAGCCCTGTGATGACCTGGAGACTTGTCCAGGGTGTACCCCACCTCTTGCCCAATATTGGTTTAGCATCTAGGGTGGCACAGTGGTGTAGTGGTTAGCACTGTTGCCTCACAGCAAGAAGGTCCTGGGTTAGAGCCCAGTGGCCGACGAGGGCCTTTCTGTGTGGAGTTTGCATGTTCTCCCCATGTCTGCATGGGTTTCCTCTGGGTGCTCCAGTTTCCCCCACAGTCCAAAGACATGCAGGTTAGGCTAATTGTTGGCTCTAAATTGACTGTAGGTGTGAATGGTTGTTTGTCTATGTGTTAGCCCTGTGATGACCTGGCGACTTGTCCAGAGTGCACCCTACCTCTCGCCCATAGTCAGTTGGGATAGGATCCAGCTTACCTGAGACCCTGTACAGGATAAGCAGCTACAGATAATGGATGGATGGGTTTAGCATTTGATTTCACTACAATGAATTCCAGTACAAATGTTTTCTTTTTGTATTTCACTGTCCAGTTACCCTTTCCTTTCACAGGTATTTTGTTTCCAGTTTGCTGACAGTTTCACATTTGTGGGTCTTAGTATGTTCTTTTTTCCCCACTCTTTGCAGCAGACTTTAAGGGATTACATTGACTTGCACACTGGTGTCAACTTTGAATTTTACATACGTGTTTGAGCTCCAATTTCAATTCACCTGTCCATTCATCTGTCTGTGTCTGTGCTTGCACTACACCAACAAACAGACTAGGTTTCTGCTCTGCGGCATCATCATCAACTGCGTGGACTTTCTTTGATTCACACATCTTAGCAAAGTGGCTCATTTTCTCGTCATTCTTACACTGTTTGCTATATGTGGGGCATTTGCGTGATGCATGCTCAATTTCACATCATTTGCAATTAAACATGCTTGCTTTGTCTTTTTCACTCACTTAGTTTCTTGCTCTTTTTTGCATGTCTGCTTATGTTTCACTGCATCTACAGTGTCTTGCAAAAGTATTCATCCTCCTTGGTGTTTGTCCTCTTTTGTCACATTAAAAGCTGGAATTAAAATGGATTTTTGGGGGGTTAGCACCATTTGATTTACACAACATGCCTACAAACTATAAAGGTGAAAAATGTTTTATTGTGACACAAACAATAATTAAGATGAAAAAACAGAAATCTGGAGTGTGCATAGGTATATACTTTGTCGAGCCACCTTTTGCTGCAGTTACAGCTGCAAGTCTCTTGGGGTATGTCTCTATTAGCTTAGCACATCTAGCCACTGGCATTTTTGCCCCTTCCTCAAGGCAAAACTGCTCCAGCTCCTTCAAGTTAGATGGGTTGTGTTGGTGTGCAGCACTCTCCAAGTTATGCCACAGATTCTCAATTGGATTGAGATCTAGGCTTTGACAAGGCCATTCCAAGACATTTAAATGTTTCCCTTTAAACCACTCCAGTGTAGCTTTAGAAGTATGTTGAGGGTAATTTTCCTGCTGGAATGTGAACCTTTGTCCCAGTCTCAAACATCTGGCTGACTCAAACAGGTTTTCCTCCAGAATGGCCCTGTAGTTAGTGCCAACCATCTTTCCTTCAGTCCTGACCAGCTTTCCTGTCCCTGCAGATGAATAACATCCCTACAGCATGATGCTGCCACCACCATGCTTCACTATAGGAATTGCCTTTTCAGGGTGTTGGGTTTGCGCCACACATGGCATTTCCCATGATGACCAAAACGATCAATTTTAGTCTCATTTGACCAGAGAATCTTCTTCCATGTTTTTGGGGAGTCTGCCACATGCTGTTGAGCAAACTCCAAACATGTTTTCTTAAGCAATGACTTTTTCTGGCCACTCTTCCATAAAACCCCACTCTGTGGAGTGTCTGGCTTAAAATTATCCTATGGACAGATCCTCCCATCTCCCCTGTGGATCTTTGCAGCTCCTTCAGTGTTATCTTTGGTGTCTTTGTTGCATCTCTGATTAATGCTGTCCTTGCCCAGTCTGTGAGTTTTGGTGGGCAGCCTTTTCTTGTCAGGTTTGTAGTCGTGCCATATTCTTTCCATTTTGCTGTAATGGATTTAATGATGCTCTGTGGGATATTCAGAATTTGGGATATGTTTTATAACTCAACCCTGATCTATACTTTTCCATAACTTTGTCTCTGATATGTTTGGCGTGCTCCTTGGTTCTCATGTTGCTTGTTTCGCAGTGTTGCAGAGTCAGAGTTCTGTTCCAGAACAGGTTGAATTATACAGACATCATGTAACAGATCATGTGACACTTTGATTACACACATGTGGATCTTAATCAATTAATTATGTGACTTATGAAGTGAATTGGTTGGACCAGCTCTTATTTTTGGTGGTTCATATTAAAGGGGGTGAATACCCATGCACACTCCAGATTTCTATTTTTTTAAAATCTTAATTCTGGGGCGGCACGGTGGTGTAGTGGTTAGCACTGTCGCCTCATAGCAAGAAGGTCCGGGTTCGAGCCCCGTGGCCGGCGAGGGCCTTTCTGTACGGAGTTTGCATGTTGTCTGCGTGGGTTTCCTCCGGGTGCTCCGGTTTCCCCCACAGTCCAAAGACATGCAGGTTAGGTTAACTGGTGACTCTAAATCACAGGCGATTGCTCTAAGACAACGAGGGAGGCTCAGCCTCCTCTAAAAATAACGAATATCGTGGAGGATGAATTGCGCTAGGCTTAGTTATAGCCGACCTTATAACATTGCTATTTCAGATCCAGAATCATGTGCTCAACCCAACTACAGTGCGAAATCATTCCATTATAACTTTCCCCAGTTCGCCTAATGTTGCCAGATACTGCTGACGTTTACCAGCCCAAAATATGTTCAAAACCCACCAAAATGCACTTAAAACCACCCAATCTGGCAACACTGTTTCCCCCTCGTGACAGCGCGATGCAGCCCAGCCTCAGTGCACTTCAATGGCATTTGGGAGCTATGCGCTTTCAATATCAAAATGCAAGACGATTATTGGACAAATACTGTGAAAATGCCCGCCCACGGATTCCCACGGACTCCCAGCCTCAGTGGACTTCAACGGCATTTGGGAGCTATGCGCTTTTCAATCTCAAAATGCAAGACGGTTATTGGACAAATACTGTGAAAATGCCCGCCTATGGACTCCGAGCCTCACATGGGAGGGACATGGCAGGTTCCATGAGGAGACTGGTGATTGGTGAAAGCGGCTGGATATTTTCTTTGATTGACAGCTCGTTTCAACTATAGACAGGCAGCGGTGAATTTCAGTTCAGTCCCATGCGGATTCGCAAGTGCTGTGGTGTATTGTAAGAGATCAGCTTACATTTCGATTTCATTCATTACATACGGTTTCTACCAGCTTTTTTAGTTTGTATATATTTTCATTGTAAATAAAGTGTAAATATAGTGTTGTCAAGTTTGCTATCTTAGTTCCAGAAATTTTGTTTGAGTGACTGAACTTGTACTTGAGGGGGCTAGTCAGCTAGCAAGAAAGCTGCGCACAGATGCCAAGCATTGCTGATTTAATTTTGGCGAAGCCATTTGCCAGTCTTCCTTTCATGGAAAAAATTAAAATTAAAGAGCAGGGTAGACCAACGCCTCAAATTGACTTGGTGAAAAAGGTAGGGAAAAATACTCGTTCCTTTCAGCTCTCCTGGTACGAGAAAATGAATTGGCTAACAGCAAGTGACCCACATCAACAACAGTAAATAGGCTACTTTAGTAATATGTCATGGATGGACCAAAAATATAGAATCTATTTAAAATGTTTATGCTGAGTATATTATATTGGAATATATATTTCTCTGGATATGAATTAAACACAGCTACAATTTGGAAAACATTTTTAAACAAAAACACAGCCGAGAACATTTCACACTACAGACCTGGATTAAAAGTGAAGGGTTATCAAAATTGTCAATAAAACATTTCTCAGTCAAAATAAGTAAAATATAGGGAAAGTGTCATTGAATGAAATGTGTGGCACCCAGCTCTATGTTTGGCTCCCCAAGGTCAGTGCTTTCCGGAACACTCTGCTGTTACTGCTGAGGTTCCTGACAAAGAGCTGCTTTCAATAATGATCAATTTTTAAACAACATGCCACAATTTTAAAATATAAAATGTTAAAATATACCCCCCAACACCACCATCATGTATATTGGACAGTAGGCTAATGGGCCAAAAGAACCTGTTATTTCAGTTTGTGACCCTGCCAACAATCAGCCAGATCAGAGGCAAGAGTATGGGCAAAATTGATGTGTTTTTTCTTTTTTCTTTTAAAATCTGGAAATATCGTAACCGACCAGCCTCCCCTGTTTGAAAGACTACCAGCCGCCACTGCTCTAAATTGACCGTGAGTGTGAATGGTTGTCTGTGTCTATGTGTCAGCCCTGTGATGACCTGGCGACTTGTCCAGAGTGTACCCCGCCTTTCGCCCATAGTCAGCTGGGATAGGCTTCAGCTTGTCTCTGACCCTGTAGAACAGGATAAAGTGGTTAGAGATGATGAGATCTTAATTCTTGTTTGTGTAACAATAAAAAACAATTTGCTCCTTTAAAATGGTAGGCATGTTGTGTAAATTAAATGGTGTTAACCCTCCAAAAATCCATTTTAATTCTAGATTGTAATGCGACAAAACAGGACAAACACCAAGGGGGGTGAATACTTTTGCAAGATACTGTACATGCTTACTTTCACATGCAGAGGCTTGTGCACTGTGGTCCTCATCATGCATTTGTTTTATTTGGGCTTTTGTTGTTTCCGATGCGATGCACAGCTGGGTAGCCTTTTTTGAGAGTGATATAAACAACTCTTAAAAATGTCTCTTTCTCTTTGCATCTGACATGATCCCACAGACAACTTGATCTCTGATAAGGGATTCTTGCAACTGTCTAAACTAACATGATTTTGCCTTTAGATTTAGCTCTGTAATATATTGGTAAATAGACATGTCCCCTTGCACAACTGTGAAGAACTTGTATGTCTTGCAATTATGTTTGTTTTTGGGTTACAGTACTCTTCAAATTTCTCCATTATTTTCGGCAGACAATGCTTATCATCGTCTTCCTCAAATGTGAAGGTATTATACACTTCAACCACTTCTTGCCTGACTATGTGAAGAAATAGTGAGGACTGCACCTTAGCTGGCTTGCTAATGCATCCCGTTGCAGCCAAATATAGCTCAAACCTTTGGCAAAATCTCCTCCAGTTCTCTGACAATTTACCATGCAGTAGGTCAAGTCCAGTTGGTGGCTTGAGTCCTTCCATGCTTAATAATTGTTATCATCTGTTTGCTTTATTTCTTTACTTCTGACACCATGATTCGATGTGGTCTATGGATCCGACACAAGACCTGAGTTCTAGGATTCAGCTATGTTGTTTATTAATCATCTGTGCAACTAGTGCAAGAGATGGAGTCTGTGTCAAAGCCAGAGTCAGTGCCTGAACCAGAGCACAAGCCAGAGTCACTGCAAGTGCCAGAGTCAAAGCCAGAGCAAGAGCCAGTGCCAGAACCACAGCCTGAGCCAATGCCAGAGCCAGCACCAGTGTCAGTGCCAGCACCAGAGTTGGAGCCAGAGCCAGTGCCTGCGCTAGAGTCGGAGCCAGTGCTAGTGTCAGCTCCAGAGCCAATGCCAGAGTCGGAGCCAGTGCCAGCTCTAGTGCCAGTGCCAGAGTTGGAGCCAGAGCCAGTACCAGTGCCAGAGTCAGAGCCAGTGCCAGCTCCAAAGCCAGTGCCAACACCAGTGCCAGAGTCGGAGCCAGTGCCAGCACCAGTGTCAGAGCCAGTGCCGATGTCAGAGCCAGAGCCAGTGCCAGCTACAGCACAAGAGCCAGTACCAGAACCTGAGCCAGTTCCAGAACCAGTGGCAGAGGATGACAGGGTGGCCTCTGTCTCAGCTGGCTATGAAAACGTTGTGGCCCCATTGCTGCCCGACCTTGAAGATATTGTCGCCCCACCACCACCCAGCCATGAAGACATCATTGCCCCGCCGCCACCCGGCCTCGAAGATGTCATTGCCCCACCTCCACCCGGCCATGAAAACATCATTGTCCCACCACCGCCCGGCCTTGAAGACATTGTCATCCCGTCACTGGGTCTTGACCAAGACCAGAACGATGTGCAGACAAAGCTCGAGCCCATGCCTGAGTCCAGTCCAGAATCCAAGTCATGCCCAGAGCTTGAGCCTGCATCCAGTCCAAGGCCCAAGTCAAGTCCAGAGCTCCAGTCCAAGCCATGTTCAGAGCTCGAGCCCATGCCTGAGTCCAGTCCAGAGTTCAGGCCATGTTTAGAGTTCAAGCCTGTCCACTCCAGAGTCCAAGTCACCTCCAGAGCTTGAGCCCACTTCCAGTCCAGAGTCCAAGCCCTGTCTTGAGCCTGAGCCCAAGCCCCCACCTGAGCCAAGTATCTGGTGCCATGTCAGCTCAGAGCGACGGGCCAAGGGCATGGCATCCAGCATCAGGCCCTCATCCCTGGGTCCAGGAAGGATGGATTTTCACTCACAGAGGGAGCTCTTTGCAGGGGGGTCTGTCAGTCCTGTACGCCTTAGCGCATGCACCAGTTGAACTCTCAAGTGTACTCTGGACTGCACGCGTGCTGAACAGACTCTCGCATGCATGCTGTTAATCATGCGCACCTGCACGGGATTAAGGCACATCAGCACGACTATATAAAGACTCAGAAAACACACTCAGTGTGAAGTATTACGTCATGTCAGTGCGCATTACCAATCCTTAGATTTCCTGTGTAGATTTCCTGGCTTTCTGATCCTGTTTCCTGTTCCTAGTTTCCATTTTTTTCTTTGCCTGATTTCGCCTGTTTGTGCCTCTCCTGACCTTTTGCTAGTTTCATGTTTATGACCTTGTCTGTCAATTTGGATTATTTGCCCGATTGTCATGCTGTTTCTCATAAACACTTCTGCACTTGCTGGTAATATCATTTGGCATTCAGACTAAAATTTGCTGGACTAGAACTTGGAAAATAGAAGAAAATAAACAGCTATTAAAATATACATCCTACAAAGCATGTGACTGTGACTGCCAGCCTCATTATCTCATCTCATCTCATTATCTCTAGCCGCTTTATCCTGTTCTACAGGGTCGCAGGCAAGCTGGAGCCTATCCCAGCTGACTACGGGCGAAAGGCGGGGTACACCCTGGACAAGTTGCCAGGTCATCACAGGGCTGACACAGACACAGACAACCATTCACACTCACATTCACACCTACGGTCAATTTAGAGTCACCAGTTAACCTAACCTGCATGTCTTTGGACTGTGGGGGAAACCGGAGCACCCAGAGGAAACCCACACGGACACGGGGAGAACATCCAAACTCCGCACAGAAAGGCCCTCGCCAGCCACAGGGCTCGAACCCAGACCTTCTTGCTGTGAGGCGACAGCGCTAACCACTACACCACCGTGCCGCCCTGCCTCATATTTGAATGGGAAAAAAAATGCACATAATAATAACAACATAACCACTGATTGACAGTTTGGCACTTAACATAAGACTGTACTGCAAAGTACTGTACTGCAAAGTCATACTGTACTGCAAACTGAACTCTTAATCAACTGACTAATCAATCAGATACTGTCAACCCAAAAACACTAGTTCAACTTCATTGTGCAATAAAAACAACAGTGAATACTGAGTGTATTATTATTATTATTATTATTATTATGTTATTTAATGTGCCGCTTGGGGAGAGGGAGGTGCCTGTAAATTTTGACAAGGCTAGGACCTTCAGTGGCCGAGTTATGAATTTTTAAATCTCTGCGTGTGCGAGCGGCTGGAGCAAGGGCTCGTGCTAAAGCTTTCCACGACCCACGCTCACTCCTGACGTCAGATTGGGCCGAGCCTGGGTTCATTCGAAAGGTCTCGGGGAGAGGGATGTGCCTGTAAAGTTTAGCGGGGCTAGGGCTTTGGGTGTTCGAGTCATGAATTTTTAAAGGCTGGCTCGAGCCAGGGCTCGTGTTAAAGTTTTGGGGGGCAGCTCTGGGGCGAATAGCAGGCCGAGCTGTAGTCGTACCAGGCTGTGCCTGGGCTGGTTCGAAAGGGCTCAGGGAATGGGACGTGCCTGTAAATTTTGGCGGGGCTAGGTCCATCGGTGGCTGAGTTATGAATTTTTAAATTCGCGCCCTCGGGGGTCCCAGTTTCACAGGCCGTGTTATGACAATGTATTCGCCCAGTGTAACATTTGAAAGAAAATTAGACGTAGATTAGACCCATATCTTTACAATTTTTCATGGGCCATCTGGTCTAATACAACCCCGATTGCAAAAAAGTTGGGACAAAGTACAAATGAGTTTTTAGAGTTTAGAGTTTATTTTATTTTTTAAAAGGGACAGTGTACAAATTAAACATTATCCTTGTGGTAAGGACAAATGTCTGTACCAGGTTATAGCAGTACATGCTAATTTCCGCCTGTAGTCCCTTGGCAGGTGGATGTAATAAAAAGATAAATAAAATGTACAGGAAATGTCATCAAATCTGTCATTAGAGCAATTTGTAGTGATTTAGACCAGTAAAATAGAAGTGGATAGCCTCATAAAGCATACATAGCAGCATCATTTTTCACAATCGCACACGTACGCACTCACAAACACCATAAGTTACACACATCCACAAGCACACTAAAAAGTGCAAGATCTGCATACCCCACCCACACACACCATTCAATAAAATGCCCTAACTATCCTTTTCTATCCATGTGTGCATAATTGAGTTGATAATATCCATTTCTTTGTCAAATGTGAAAAAGACTTAAAATTTGTACAGGATATTAATTCTGCTGGGAGGTTATTCCACTGATTTGTGGCTACAGAAGAAAAAGATGATTTACCAAATGCAGTCTTTCATAGTGGGACACTATATTCCCCCCTCGACACTGATCTAGTGGTACGTGTTGATACCTCTGAGCATAAAGAAATAAATTGTTTCAAAGGTGGTGGTGCATCATTATGTATAATTTTAAAAAGCAGGCAGAGATTTGCATGCCTAATTAGATTTTCAAGGCTCAATATGTTATATTTACGAAGCACAAGACAGTGGTGGTAAGATCGTTTTCTTCTGGCATGGATCTTTATGGCACTTTTGTAAATTGAGCTGAGGGGTCTTAATACCGTTTTGCAGGCTTGTGACCAACTTGTGATGCAGTATAGAAAATGAGACATAATCATTGCATTTAAGTATAAACTAGATGCATCAGTAGTGAGAGAGTTGCGTATGTACCTGAAATTTGATAGACTGAACTTCAGTGTGTTACTGAGTTTTTTTTACATGAGATTTAAAACTAAGAGTTGGGTCAAGAGTGATGCCTAGGTATTTAAACTCGGTTACATTCTTTATGGCTTGCCCGTTGATTGTGATTTCAGGATAGTTTCTGATTTTGGTTTTGCTTGTAAAGAACATGGATACCGTTTTATCAGTTTTTAAGACAAGACAGGAGCTATGCAGCCATTCTACAACCCTTTTCATTTCATTTGAAAGTATAGTTGCAACCTCAGATGCATTATTACCATGCACATACAATACAGTATCATCTGCATATATTACAATATTAACTCGGTCACATACAAGTGGGAGGTCGTTAATGTAAATACTAAACAGCAATGGCCCCAAAATAGACCCCTGTGGCACCCCCATTTCACATGCCTTGGATGAGGAAAGTGCACTATTAACACGCACACACTGGTAACGATCACTAAGATAAGATTTAATCCATTTTTGTGTGTCAACAGACAGATTGTAATTAACTAGTTTATTTATTAGTTTCTCGTGGTTAACTGTATCAAAAGCCTTGTGAAGATCAAGGAAGATTGCTTCCACCACCCCTCCTTGATCAAGATAATTTTTTATTTTCTCAATGAAATAGCAACAGGCAGTTTCTGTGGAGTGCTTTTTCCTGAAGCCAAATTGCATTGGATGTAAAAGGCTATTATAATCAAGATGGTCTGTTAATTGTTCAACAACTACCCTTTCAAATATTTTTGAAAGGGCTGGGAGAATACTAATAGGTCGATAGTTGCATACTTCTTGTGCATTACCTGCTTTAAACACAGGTGTCACTATGGCATTTTTAAATACACTAGGGAAGATGCATTCATCAATAGATTGGTTTACCAATTTAGTCAAAGGGGTAATTATGCATTCTTTATGTTTTTTTTAATCAATGTAGTGTCCATTCCATAGATATCTTTTGCTTTACTATTTGTAAGCGTAGATAAAATCTTTGCAACCGTTGACTCATTTGTGGGTGCCAAGGTTAATGAGGTTAATGAGGATGTAGCGCTAATGGGTATTTGTGAGGTGCTTATTTTTCCAAATATCTGACCTAGCTGTTGCACAGAGTTTATAAAATAATCGTTAAAATGAGTTGCAACAACCAAGCTATCATCTACAATACTACTGTTTATTTTGAGTTCTAATTTGCCACACTTGCAATTTTCCTTTCCAAGAAGTTTGTCAATGTGTTTCCATAGCTTTTTGCTATTTCCTTTTGCATCTCTTATGATGTCAAGGAAAAAGTTTGCTTTTGCCTTTCTGAGCTGTGTTACAACTTTATTTCTTAAACTTTTAAAAATTAAATTATCGGTAACCAACCTTGATTTTAAAAACGTTTTTAAGGTGGCATCTCTTTTCTTCATTAGGTCCCAGAGGTCATTGTTAAACCAGGGGAGATTTTGTTTTGATTTTGGTTTCTGTGTCTGTGTTTTAGTAATATATCTTTATAGGTTGTTACCAAGTCATTGCATGAATGTTCACATGATTTACTTCCAATAATTTCATTCCATTGTACCTGCTTTAGATCATGCTCAACTAATTTTAGATTTTTATTTGGAATGAAGGATATAGTGTTGTGACTTATAGAGTTGAGATTCCTGTACCTTGACTTACAGTGGTGCTTGAAAGTTTGTGAACCCTTTAGAATTTTCTACATTTCTGCATAAATATGATCTAAAACATCATCAGATTTTCACACAAGTCCTAAAAGTAGATAAAGAGAACCCAGTTAAACAAATGAGACAAAAATATTATACTTGGTCATTTATTTATTGAGAAAAATGATCCAATATTACATATCTGTGAGTGGCAAAAGTATGTGAACCTCTAGGATTAGCAGTTAATTTGAAGGTGAAAATAGAGTCAGGTGTTTTCAATCAATGGGATGACAATCAGGTGTGAGTGGGCACCCTGTTTTATTTTATTTAAAGAACAGGGATCTATCAAAGTCTGATCTTCACAACACATGTTTGTGGAAGTGTATCATGGCACGAACAAAGGAGATTTCTGAGGACCTCAGAAAAAGCGTTGTTGGAAAAGGTTACAAAACCATCTCTAAAGAGTTTGGACTCCACCAATCCACAGTCAGACAGATTGTGTACAAATGGAGGAAATTCAAGACCATTGTTACCCTCCCCAGGAGTGGTTGATCAACAAAGATCACTCCAAGAGCAAGGTGTGTAATAGTTGGTGGGGTCACAAAGGACCCCAGGGTAACTTCTAAGCAACTGAAGGCCTCTCTCACATTGGCTAATGTTCAAGAGTCCACCATTAGGAGAACACTGAGCAACAATGGTGTGCATGGCAGGGTTGCAAGGAGAAAGCCACTGCTCTCCAAAAAGAACATTGCTGCTCGTCTGCAGTTTGCTAAAGATCATGTGGACAAGCCAGGCTATTGGAAAAATGTTTTGTGTATGGATGAGACCAAAATAGAACTTTTTGGTTTAAATGAGAAGCATTATGTTTGGAGAAAGGAAAACATTGCATTCCAGCATAAGAACCTTATCCCATCTGTGAAACATGGTGGTGGTAGTATCATGGTTTTGGCCTGTTTTGCTGCATCTGGGCCAGGACGGCTTGCCATCATTGATGGAACAATGAATCCTGAATTATACCAGCAAATTCTAAAGGAAAATGTCAGGACATCTGTCCATGAACTGAATCTCAAGAGAAGGTGGCTCATGCAGCAAGACAACGACCCTAAGCACACAAGTCGTTCTACCAAAGAATGGTTAAAGAAGATTAAAGTTAATGTTTTGGAATGGCCAAGTCAAAGTCTTGACCTTAATTCAATCGAAATGTTGTGGAAGGACCTGAAGCGAGCAGTTCATGTGAGGAAACCCATCAACATCCCAGAGTTGAAGCTGTTCTGTAGAGAGAAATGGGCTAAAATTCCTCCCAGCCGGTGTGCAGGACTGATCAACAGTTACCAGAAATGTTTAGTTGCAGTTATTGCTGCACAAGGGGGTCACACCAGATACTGAAAGCAAAGGTTCACATACTTTTGCCACTCACAGATATGTAATATTGGATCATTTTCCTCAATAAATAAATTACCAAGTATAATATTTTTGCCTCATTTGTTTAACTGGGTTCTCTTTATCTACTTTTAGGACTTGTGTGAAAATCTGATGAAGTTTTAGGCCATATTTATGCAGAAATATAGAAAATTCTCAAGGGTTCACAAACTTTCAAGCACCACTGTAGTTAACTTCCTGGCAGTCAGTGTGAGGTTGTGATCTGACAGACCAGTGACTAAGTTATAAATTTTAATAATCCTATCTGGTTTATTGGTTAAAAACTAAGTCTAATAATGTTTGTGATGATTTTGTAATTCTTGTGGGTTTACTAATCATTTGCGTCAACTGAAAGGCACTGGCAATGCTCTTTATCTTCTTCCTGCATGCATTATCAAGCCAGTTTAGGTTAAAGTCACCCATTAGCAGGATTTCTTTCCCTTCAAGTTGTTTAAGAACAGAGAAAATGCTGTCAAAGAAATCATTTGGAGCATATGGTGGTCGATAAACTGCAAGTATAACGAAAGACATTTCAGGTGACAGTGAGACACTAACCCCTACACACTCAAGATTTTCAACATGAATGTCTATTTGCTTGCATTGTATTTTCTCCCTTACATAAATCAAAACCCCACCACCCTTCCCCTTATTCCTATCTTTTTTAAATGTCATAGCCTGGAACATTAAATACAGCTACGGGAGTTGCTGGAGTTAGCCATGTTTCAGAGAGACACAGATAGTCCAAGTTTGAGTCCGTCAGCAAATGCTCAAGTTGTTCAGTTTTTGGGATGATGCTGCGTATGTTTAAATGTCCGCCGAAGATGCCCTTAGGTTTTGTTTTCTTATTCCATATTACAGCGGCGTGGTTTACAGTCTGAAACAGATTGTTTTGTTTTTGCTTTAAAGCCGCGGCGGTTGTTCACAGAGTGTTACGTATACATGAAGAAAGTTCTGAAGTCTGTATGAGATCAGCGTTATCCACAGTGTTTGTAGCATTGATGTTGTTACCATGTAACCCAGCGAGAGGAATGTCCAGGCTCGTTGTTGATGTTTCAGCATATCCATGGGTGTGATGAAGTGTCTGTCTAAAATCACCATTTATCACACTGTTTGTTGAAGCGTTGTTGTTGTCAGGCCTACCTCGTAACCCAGCGAGAGGAATGCTCATTGATGTTACCGTTGCTCCATGGCCTTCACCCATTGAAGTGGCCGCCGTTGTTGTTATCGCACATCCATAGGCTAGTTGAAGTGTAGGCCCTAGACTGTCCACCCGCTGCGGTTCCGCTGGTACTACGGGTCAAGGATTCAGGTGAATATCTCCACTTAACAGCAAAAATAAACAGATCACAATGGAGTAGCTCTGCTTAGCTGGCACCGGGGTCGCGCTCTGCCTACACCAGGGGTGTCCAAACTGATCCATAGAGGGCCGTGTGGCTGCAGGTTTTCATTCCAGCCATGCAGCAGCACACTTGATTTGGCTTATTCAATCAACTGACACACCCACCCTTTCATCAAGGGTGGGTGTGACTGCAAGTATTTGACTGTGTATTTGAAGACAGTTCAGTTGATTGAATGAGCCAAGTCAGATGTGCTGCTGCATGGCTGGAATGAAAACCTGCAGCCACACGGCCCTTTATTAATCAGTTTGGACACCCCTGGCCTACACCATTTAATATTCTGCTCACACTGAGCTTGTCCATTTGCAAGGACGTTGGAGTATAGGATGTATTCACTCCATGCAGTCAACGGGAGGCTAACCGCGTAATTCCCAGGAGTTATAACGAGTGGAGATGAGCATCCACAAGCAGCAGACCAGTTTCCCCACATTTGTATAACTGTGAGGAACAGAACCTGTTAGGGTTTTGCTGGGAATTGAACCCGGGTCGCTGGTGTAATGATTACATAGTAACCCCCACTAAGCCACCAGGGGAATGACTCAAGTGCAGAGGTGTGAGGTGGAAGTAGAAAGTAGCAAAAAACAGTTTATTCACAATATATACACTATTTACAATCCAGGGCAAAAACAAAAAGTATAATCCAAAATGCAAAATGCTCAGAAGATCGATCAAAAAGAAAATCCAAAAGTTCAAAGACCAAATAAGACAAAGGCAAAAAAATGTAAATGCTCAGAAGATACCAAAGGTTAAGTGAAAAATCCAACAAGAAAACAAAAGGCCAAAAACACAAGGGCAAGAGCAAGGACACGGGACAGAGGTTCTAATGAAAAGCATTACAGCACAAAGACTCCGTGATGAGGGACCAAACTGAAGAGGTATTTATACACAAACTAAATAGGACACAGGTGACACTAATGAGGACTAGGCGGGGCACAAGACACATGGAAAACAACAAACATAAAACACAGAAACAGTGGCGGCCTCTAGAGGCCAAAACAAACATGACAAGAAAAGCAATAACAGCGGCCTCTAGAGGCCAAGACAGTCCCCAGTCCTAACAGGACCCCCCCCCCCCCCCCCAAGGAGCGTCTCCTGACGTTCCCAGGGCGGTCCGGATGGGCCGAATGGAAGTCCCGACACAGTTCTTTATCTAAGATGTCCCGAGAGGGAACCCAGCAGCGCTCCTCAGGGCCATAGCCCTCCCAGTCCACTAGATATTGAAGGCCCCTGCAGACCCGGCGGGAGTCCAGCAGGTGGCGCACGGTGAAAACAGTCTGACCCTGGAAGATGCGGGGGGGCAGGGGATTCCTAGGGGCAGGGGCATACGTGGATGTCAGTACGGGCCGCAACAGGGAAACATGGAATGTGGGGTTGATCCTCAGAGTCTGGGGCAACTGGAGCCGGTAGGTGACAGGGTTCACCCTGCGCACCACCTTGAAGGGGCCAATGTAGCGAGGAGCAAGTTTGTGGTTCTCCACCCACAGCGGAAGGTCCTTGGCAGACAGCCAAACCCGCTGCCCAGGGTGGAAAACGTGGGCAGGCCTTCTATGGCGGTTGGCCTGAGTCTGGTTGGCTCTGGAAGTCTGAATGAGAGTCCTCCTGACCTTGTTCCAGGTCTTCCGACACCGTCTGACGTACTGGTTGACCGAGGGCACCCCAGCGTCCTCCTCCTGTTCTGGAAACAAGGGTGGCTGGAACCCGAATTGGCATTGGAACAGCGACAACCTGGTGGCCGATGACTGCAGGGTGTTGTGGGCGTACTCTGCCCATGGCAGCCAGGTGCTCCATGATGTCGGGTTATCCTTCACCAGGCCTCGCAGGGTGGTTTCCAGGTCCTGGTTGAGCATCTCTGTCTGACCAGTGGACTGGGGATGGAACCCAGAGGAGAGGCTGGCAGTGGCCCCGATGAACTTGCAGAACCCATGCCATACTCGGGAGGAGAACTGGGGCCCCCGGTCTGAAACGATGTCCTGTGGGAGACCAAAAACTCGGAAGACATGAGTGAACATGAGTTTGGCAGTTTCCAGGGCAGAAGCGAGCTTGCACAGTGGTATGAAGTGGCAGGCCTTAGAGAATCTGTCTACTATGACCAAAATGACAGTATTACCTTGTGAGTCTGGAAGGCCAGTGATGAAGTCGACCGCCACATGGGACCAGGGACTCCGGGGAATAGGCAGAGGATGCAGGAGACCCTGGGGATGCTGTCGAGGGTTCTTGGTTCTGGTGCATACATCACAGGACAGGACGAATGACCTTACTTCCTTCTCCATGCTCAGCCACCAGAAGTGTCTTTTCAAGAAGTCCAGGGTCCTCCGAGCTCCCGGGTGGGCGGTGAGAGGGGACGAGTGACCCCACTGGAGAACCTTGGCCCGGGCTTGATGTGGGACGTACAAGAGGCCCGGTGGCCCCGTCCCAGGACCGGGGTCCTGGCATTGGGCTCGTCAGATGGCCTCCTCAATACCCCAGCGGACAGGAGCCACAATCCGGGATACAGGGATAATAGGCCCAACTTCGCTCTCCCTGTTGGTGGGAGCGAACAGCCTGGAAAGCGCGTCCGGTTTGGTGTTTTTGGAGCCGGGGCGGTATGATAGGGTAAAGTCGAACTGACTGAAAAACAAGGCCCACCTAGCCTGTCATGGATTGAGTCTCTTAGCTTGCTGGAGGTACTCCAGGTTCTTGTGGTCCATCCAGACCAGGAATGGATGTTGTGCTCCCTCCAGCCAGTGCCTCCACTCCTCAAGGACCAGTTTAACTGCTAGCAGTTCTCGATCCCCCACGTCATACCGGGACTCCGCAGAACTCAGGCGGTGGGAAAAGTATGCGCAGGGGTGCAACCTTCCTTTCGAGCGTTGAGAGAGGACCGCGCCGACGCCGCTGTCCGAGGCGTCCACCTAGACGATGAAGGGTTGCGAAGGGTCCGGGAGGACCAGAATGGGTGCCGTGCAGAAGCGGTGTTTGAGGTCTTTGAACGCCTTTTCCACCTGAGGAGACCAGACATACGGTCCACCTGTCCCTTTGGTGAGGTCCGATATGGGCGCTGCTACAGAACTAAAGTTCCTGATAAACTTGCGGTAGAAGTTAGCAAATCCTAAGGACCGCTGAACCTCTTTGATGGACTTGGGGGTGGGCCAGTCCCGGACGGCCAGGGTCTTGCCTGGATCCATCTGGAGTTGGCCTGTCCATACAATAAAACCCAGAAAGGAGACCTCGGGAACATGAAATTCGCATTTCTGGGCCTTAGCAAACAGATTGTTCTGTAGCAGCCTCTGGAGAACCTGGCGGACATGGTGGCGGTGCTCCTGCACGGTCTTGGAAAAGATTAGGATGTCGTCGAGGTAGACAAAAACGTACTGGTTAATCATGTCCCTCAAGACGTCGTTGATTAGTGCCTGAAAAACAGCTGGTGCGTTGGTGAGTCCGAAGGGCATCACCTGGTACTTGTAGTGCCCAGATGGGGTGTTAAAGGCAGTCTTCCACTCGTCTCCCTGTCGGATACGGATGAGGTGGTATGCGTTCCGTAAGTCCAATTTGGTGAAGACAGTGGTGCCTTGGAGCAGATCGAACGCTGTGGACATCAGCGGAAGGGGATAGCGGTTGCGTACAGTGATCTTGTTCAGACCCCTGTAATCAATACATGGCCGGAGCCCCCCATCCTTCTTGCTGACAAAGAAGAAGCCGGCACCAGCGGGTGAGGTGGAGGGTCGAATGAACCCAGAGGCCAAGGCATCCTTGATGTACTCCTCCATGGCCTTGCGTTCTGGCTGAGAGAGAGAAAACAGTCTGCCACAAGGAGGGGTAGTCCCAGGGAGCAAGTCGATGGCACAGTCGTAGGCACGGTGCGGAGGAAGAACGGCAGCCCTGCTCTTGCTGAAAACTTCCTTGAGATCCCAGTACTCTGTGGGAACTTGAGATAACTCGGTGAGATCAGGAGGCTCGGCAGGAGACACAGGAGAGCTAGAGAGCAGACAAGAGGCATAGCAAGCTGGACCCCACTCCACAACCTGGCTAGTGACCCAGTCTATATGAGGGTTGTGGCGGGTAAGCCAAGGAAGACCTAGAATAACTGGGAACTCTGGTGAAGGAATCAGGTGCAGGGATATTTCTTCCTTGTGACCTTGAGAAAGACTGGAGAAGTAACTTGGGTGACTCTTCCATCACCTAAAGCTTGGCCATCCAGGGCAGACACAGACAGTGGGACTTCAAGAGGCGCAGTTGAGACATTGGTACTTTGGGCAAAGTGGATATCCATAAAGTTTCCAGCCACCCATGAGTCTAACAAGGCCTGGCAAGAGTGGACGGAGTCTTTCTGTTAGGGTTTTGGTGGGAATCGAACCCGGGTCACTGGTGTAATGATCCAGCAAACCCCCACTAAGCCACCAGGGGAATGACTCAAGTGCAGAGGCGTGAAGCGGAAGTAGAAAGTAGCAAAACACAGTTTATTCACAATATATACACTATTTACAATCCAGGGCAAAAACAAAAAGTGTCAAGGACCAGACAGGAGAGGAGATCAAATGCACTCAAACCACAGTTTAATAATAACAGGGGAAAAGGGAGTTGGGAAAATATGTGTGTGTGAAGTTCAGTGGCAGGAGGACTGAGAGGCAAGGATGGCTGGTGGGAGCATGGTGGTGACGTCTGAGGTCTCCCATCCAAGTACTGACCAGGCCCGACCCTGCTTAGCTTCTGAGATCAGACAGGATCAGGCGTTATCAGAGAGGTGCTGGCTGTAGGGTGACAGCACTAGGGTTTCAGGCAGTCTCCCAGCAGTAGTCCCTCAGCAGGCTGAAGTAAGTGAGCAGGCTGGAACACAGAGTCACAGATCAGAAAGCAAGATAGGGGACAGAAATGCAGGGTCAGGTTACCGGGGCTGAAGAGTAGGGCTCCAGGCAGGACTGCTCACACCGGGCTGATGGAGAGGCAGGCAAGCAGCAGGGCTGGGCAAGCTGGAGATCAGGCAAAGGTACAGGAGAGGCAGGCAAGAGGCAGAGTCAACAGGACAGAAGGCAGATCAGGTTACCGGGGCTGGAGAGCAGATAGAGTCAGATGGAACAGAAGATCGTCAGGAGTCAGAGTAGTAGGAACACAGAGCAGGTTATCACGCTGGAAGTTGCAGACGATCTGACACTGAGGCTTGGGAGAACTGCAGCTTAAATACACACGGGGGGGGCAGGTGATCGGCAACAGCCAATGACAGTCACTGAAAGTTAATAAGAGGAAGTGAGAGCGGGCGTGGCCGGTAATGCTGAGTGGAGATGTTACCTGAAGAGAGAAGCCCACAGGTAGGACCATGACAAAAAAGTCTAATGCAAAATGCTCAGAAGATTGATCAAAAAGAAAATCCAAAAGTTCAAAGACCAAATAAGACAAAAAAATTTAAACGCTCAGAAGATAGCAAAGGTTAAGTGAAAAATCCAACAAGAAAACAAAAGGCCAAAAACACAAGAGCAAGGACACGGGACAGCGGTTCTAACGAAAAGCATTACAGCACAAAGACTCCGTGATGAGGGACCAAACTGAAGAGGTATTTATACACAAACTAAATAGGACACAGGTGACACTAATGAGGACTAGGCGGGGCACAAGACACATGGAAAACAACAAACATAAAACACAGAAACAGTGGCGGCCTCTAGAGGCCAAAACAAACATGACAAGAAAAGCAATAACAGCGGCCTCTAGAGGCCAAGACAGTCCCCAGTCCTAACAGAACCAAAACGACCAAACGCAAGTACTCACTGATTTTTGAGTTTTTGCAAGATAATTTCTGTAATGTCCAGTTTTTAGAATCATTTTGGTGATCAGGCGGTTTCCCAGATAGTTTTAGGAAAGGTGAAGTGGCAGCGCCTGCCAGTCTACCGCAACTACCATCCGCCATCTTGTCAAATTGTAAATAAAAACGGAATGCAATAATTTACAAATCTCAAAAACTGATATTGGATTCACAATAGAACATAGACAACATATCAAATGTCGAAAGTGAGACATTTTGAAATTTCATGCCAAATATTGGCTCATTTGAAATTTCATGACAGCAACACATCTCAAAAAAGTTGGGACAGGGGCAATAAGAGGCTGAAAAAGTTAATGGTACAAAAAAGGAACAGCTGGAGGACCAAACTGCAACTCATTAGGTCAACTGGCAATAGGTCATTAACATGACTGGGTATACAAAGACCATCTTGGAGTGGCAGCGGCTCTCAGAAGTAAAGATGGGAAGAGGATCACCAATCCCCCTAATTCTGCACCGACAAATACTGGAGCAATATCAGAAAGGAGTTCGACAGTGTAAAATTGCAAAGAGTTTGAACATATCATCTACAGTGCATAATATCATCAAAAGATTCAGAGAATCTGGAAGAATCTCTGTGCGTAAGGGTCAAGGCCGGAAAACCATACTGGGTGCCCGCGATCTTCGGGCCCTTAGACGGCACTGCATCACATACAGGCATGCTTCTGTATTGGAAATCACAAAATGGGCTCAGGAATATTTCCAGAGATCATTATCTGTGAACACAATTCACCGTGCCATCCGCCGTTGCCAGCTAAAACTCTATAGTTCAAAGAAGAAGCCGTATCTAAACATGATCCAGAAGTGCAGATGTCTTCTCTGGGCCAAGGCTCATTTAAAATGGACTGTGGCAAAGTGGAAAACTGTTCTGTGGTCAGACGAATCAAAATTTAATAATAATAATAATAATAATAATAATAATAATAATAATAATAAGTTAAATTTATATAGCGCCTTTCAAGAAACCCAAGGACGCTTTACAATTATAGACAAGGAAAAAAGTCAATAAAAAAAATAAAAATAAAAATAAATAAATAAATAATAAAAAGTAAAAGGTCCACCAAGTAGGGGTCAGGATGTAATTCCAGTGGTGTAGCAGCCACAGTCCCACCAAAAGGCGCACGAAAACGAGTCCCACATCTCCAGCACTGTCGCCGTGACGCCGTCAGCAACATCGCTCGAACACCACGCCATGGATCCACAACGCGAGCAGAGAAGCTCCGCCATGCAGAGCGCTGGTATGTCCAAACCGCCTGCACAGCCGCCGTGACACCACCGAGCAACATCGCTCAGAACATCACGCCAAGCATTAAAGCACAGAGCGCTGGACAACCATGATGTAAAATGAGCAACGAGCTCACTGCAGTCCATAGCTGGGAACACAAACACACAGAAAAAATAAATAAAATGAAAATAGAAAAAGAAAGAAAAATAAAAATAAAATAAAAAAGCTCTGGTGAGAAGCGGCAGCCAGAACGCGCACGATGTACTCTCAACCGGAAACGGAAAATTTGAAGTTCTTTATGGAAATCAGGGATGCCGTGTCATTCGGACTAAAGAGGAGAAGGATGACCCAAGTTATCAGCGCTCAGTTCAGAAGCCTGCATCTCTGACGGTATGGGATTGCATTAGTGCGTGTGGCATGGGCAGCTTACACATCTGGAAAGACACCATCAATGCTGAAAGGTATATCCAGGTTCTAGAGCAACATATGCTCCCATCCAGACGACGTCTCTTTCAGGGAAGACCTTGCATTTTCCAACATGACAATGCCAAACCACATACTGCATCAATTACAGCATCATGGCTGCGTAGAAGAAGGGTCTGGGTACTGAACTGGCCAGCCTGCAGTCCAGATCTTTCACCCATAGAAAACATTTGGCGCATCATAAAATGGAAGATATGACAAAAAAGACCTAAGACAGTTGAGCAACTAGAATCCTACATTAGACAAGAATGGGTTAACATTCCTATCCCTAAACTTGAGCAGCTTGTCTCCTCAGTCCCCAGACGTTTACAGACTGTTGTAAAGAGAAAAGAGGATGTCTCACAGTGGTAAACATGGCCTTGTCCCAACTTTTTTGAGATGTGTTGTTGTCATGAAATTTAAAAATCACCTAATTTTTCTCTTTAAATGATACATTTTCTCAGTTTAAACATTTGATATGTCATCTGTGTTCTATTCTGAATAAAATATGGAATTTTGAAACTTCCACATCACTGCATTCCATTTTTATTTACAATTTGTACTTTGTCCCAACTTTTTTGGAATCGGGGTTGTATAATCTCATTATCTCTAGCCGCTTTATCCTGTTCCACAGGGTCGCAGGCAAGCTGGAGCCTATCCCATCTGATTACGGCCAAAACCCTGGACAAGTCGCCAGGTCATCACAGGGCTGACACATAGACACAGACAACCATTCACACCTACGGTCATTTTAGAGTCACCAGTTAACCTAACCTGCATGTCTTTGGACTGTGGGGGAAACTGGAGCACCCGGAGGAAACCTATGCGGACACGGGGAGAACATGCAAACTCCGCACAGAAAGGCCCTCGCTGGCCACTGGGCTCGAACCCAGGACTTTCTTGCTGTGAGGCGACAGCGCTAACCACTACACCACCGTGCCGCCACTCATACATATATATATATATATAATAGATTCCTGGATATTTTGTTGTCACCTATCTTTGATGTACTCGGCATTGTACATTTGGCCGACACAAACGCTGCGTTTACCTTAACACGCCAATAAAGCTCATCGCTTATATTTCATTTAAACAGTTCGTTTCGGTTTTGAGGTCTTTGGACATTTGACAAAATTTATTTGCGCGTTAAATAGGGGAGTTACGTATTTCCACGCCGACATGTATAAAAAAAAAAGGTGGGGAAACAGTCACTGAACAGTGCGCGGTAGTAATGGGAATTCCGACTCTTTTCAGTGTGTCAGATCATTTGGCTCAGCTTAGCAGTAAGAGCCGGTTCTTTCGGATCCCAAACGGCTCTTCATTTACTATCCATTCTGGCTTTGATAATTCAGCCAAATTTATTAATGTTTTGACTTACGATTGGTATGTGTGCACGTATATCACTTAAATTATTTCATGTAATTTTACTAAACCTTATAATTTCCAGAATACAATTATTTTACTTTGTTTGGTGTAAAAAGATCCACCACTATAATACGTGTATTGAACTAATTAATTCTGAACGTTGTAGATCGCCGTTTCGGGCCAAACAAACACATTGCATTTGTTCCTTGTATGTTACAATTTTAATGCGACTGTGATGTCCATATCAAATAATAAACTGTCCAAAACAGAAACTGTTCCAAACATCTCGCACTCAAAACGGAGCACGGTGTGCCTTACAACAAATTAAAAAAAATCACAATGTGCAAAACAGCAGCATCAAACCGTTTTAATAGTGAAACATTGTAAGACTGTCGAATATGTAATAATAATCGGAAAAAGTAGGAATCGGCTCTCAGATGGGAGCCGGTTCCCATCGTTCACGTCAAGGAGTCGACTCGTTCGCTACCGACCCAGCACTAGTACGTGGCAGTAAAACTTACTGCGCTTTTGAAACGTCGCTGAAGGATTTTTGGAGAATCAGGTTTCAAGAGGTTTTGTGTATTTTAAGGTAATGTTCCTATTTTTTGTAACATTGCGCAATTTTTCTAAAGGCGAATGTGAAGCTTTGCTTGTTAATTGTTTCCCTTGCGTTAGGCTAAAGTTACTTAAAATTAAGATGGTCTTGAATATACTCCATGTGTACAAATGCGGCTTTTTTGTTTTAAGGTAACATGCTTTTTTAAAAATTATTTTTTAAAATAAAGCCTTTGGTCTACATGTTGTTGACCATAATTAGGTTTACTTTTTACGTTAACTTTTTTTTTCCCCCTGATGATTACCTAATACCACATTATTGTGATTAGTAAATTCTAGAAACATCTCGCTAATGTTTGCGCAGTTTTGCCAAAGGCAGACCCAAATCATGGCTTTTCAATAGGCCTAATTTTATTCGGATGCTTCAGTAGCACAAACTAAAATATAATAAACAAACAAGTACATACAAAGCAACAGTTCGCAAGAAACTTAAGTTAAAGATTAAGACCTGTAAACAAGATCTTGCTTTGATAAATTTGTATATGAAAGTATCCGCATATGCTGGAGTACATAAGAAACTTGACTGCGTGGTGATTTGTGATGTATTAATTTTAAGTATCTTAAATTCACTCCTTTTCATCACTTTTTTTTTTAAAGGAATGTTTTCCAGGAAAAAATGCCACATACATAAATAAACTACAACATTTTTAGCTCTGTGTGACGTGTAAAGCGAGACAAACGCGGTTATCCACAGTAAATGAAAATATCTTGATATTTACAATATTTTTTTTTATTAGAGAAATACAATTATCACCATTGATTTTTCCATCGGCTGTAATCTGTCCTTGCCCAACTGGTGCATAGCAGTTTTGCCACCAGATTATGTTCCAAGTGGAAGTGATGGCATGATCTAAATTGCTAAAATATGTTTAAGTATTTTGGGGAAACATTTTGATAGTCAAACATGGGTGGCACAGTGGTGTAGTGGTTAGCACTGTTGACTCACAGCAAGAAGATTCTGTGTTTGAGCCCAGTGGCTGACGGGGGCCTTTCTGTGTGGAGTTTGCATGTTCTCCCCATGTCTGCGTGGGTTTCCTCCGGGTGCTCCGGTTTCCCACACAGTCTAAAGACGTGGTTAGGTTAATATGGGACAGTCATGGCCTGGAGGTTGGGCTGAACCCCCAACTGCTCCCCAGGCGCTGTAGCATACCGTAGCTACCCACTGCTCTGGGTATGCGTATGTGCTCATTGCTCACTTGTGTGTGTGCATGTGTGTCGACTGCTTCAGATGGGTTAAATACAGAGGAGGAATTTCTGTGCTTGAGTGTACTTGTGATTTAAGGCTTCTTGTCTTCTTTTCATTTTTAGCTACACTTTCTGCGACCATTTGTGTTCACTTTCATGTGCAGTTTAATAGGAACATATCCCATTTAATAGGAACACCTGTACACCTGCTCATTTATTCAGTTATCCAATCAGCCAATCTGGTAGCAGCAACACAATGCATAAAATCATGCAGATACAGGTCAAGAGCTTCAGTTAGTGTTCACATCTAATAACAGAATGGGGAAAAATTGTGATCTCTGTGACTTTAACCATGGCATGGTTGTTGGAGCTAGATGAACTTGAGTATTTTAGAAACTGCTGATCTTCTGTGATTTACACACAACACACTAGAGTTTACACAGAATGGTGCAAAAAAACAAACAACAAAAACACTCGGTGACAGTTTTGTGGGTGGGAAACACCTTGATAGCGGAGCTCCACATGTGCATGAAGCCCCATACTTAAGAGAATATGATAATGCATTGACCTGATTTTTGATGGCTTGGCCATACGATGTCTGTACGAATGACATATGTGTTCCACCACAGGGTACCCGATTGTAAGTGCAAGGCAACGTATCTCAAACACTTGACCAATGGACAATGAAATTTCTATCTTTATTTACATAAGATAGATCGGTTTTTATCCAGTGTTTATTTTTAATTAGCTTTTTACAAATAATGTGAGATGATTTGCTAGCACATTTTACAGAAAATGTTCATGACCGTTTCATAACTAGTTACTTTTTTTTTTTTAGTCCACTAGTTTTTGAACAATTGACAGTTTGTCATGTAAGGATGATATATGGATGTAATTGCAGGAAGAGTTTCGTTGAAAGCACACGAGCAGACACATCCAAAATGTAGACAAAGGCAGAGTCAAAAAACAGGCAGTGGTCAAGTAAGGCACAGACAGAATAGCCAGGGTAATACTCAAATATGAGGAGTACTCAAAGTCCAAAAACAGAGTCAAAACCAGAAGACCGATACAAAATACAAGGTTGTGTGTTACTGAAAGTCCTTATGTTTGCACTATGAATGAGCTCTAATCAGGAATAGGTGCATGCTAATTAGTAATAATGGAGTGTGTGTGCTTTGCAGTCTGCGGCTGCGCATTCTGAGCACCAATGTGCATGGATGTGAAAGATGTAACCAGACAACTGTTTGACATATCAAGTTTGATATTTGATTGTAACTACTAGTGCATCTAAAAACCTTGGAATATCGTGAAAAAGGGTTTTCCCCCCCATAATTTAATTCAAAAAGGTAAACTATAATTCTCTTTACATTACATGCAAAGTAAAATATTTCAAGGTTTTTTTTTTAATTTTGCTGAATATGGCTTATAGCTCATGAAAATCAGAAATCCAGTATCTCAAAATATTAGAATATTTCATTTCAAGTTTAAGTAAAACAGTATAAATACAGTGTATTTCTTGGCCTAGTTCAGTACACGCAACGACAATCATGGGGGAAGACTGCTGATTTGACAGTTGTCCAGAAGACAATCATCGACACCCTCCACAAGGAGGGTAAGCCACAGAAAGTCACTGCTGAAGGGCAATTCCATGTAAATGTCAACCTCACCATGCAAAAATAAAGCAACATGTAATACATCAAAACCACTCCCAGAGATATCACCTAGGCCTGTATTTTACAGATGTGAATAAGTTGAACCAATTTGTAACCAACCTAATATGTCACTGTCAGTCTTTCTTTCTTATAATGTAAACCCCAAGCTAAAATCAACTTTGATCATGTACAATTCTATATTATTGCCACAAGCCACAGAAATGTATGCTAAAATCCACAAAACAGCAAAACAATAGCCATCCTAAATATTATTTAAGAACTTTGATAGTTTTAGCTGATATTTAGAGAGTTTTTCAAAGGGTTATGGTGGTTAAATTGCTGATTTTCTAAACATATGCCATGTCTATTTCAGACGCGTCACATCCATAACGGAATTTCGTCACATCCATAACGCTGACTTTTCCTTCCGAAACTCTGCATGAAATACAAAATATTTTAAACAAAGATTTTTTAATATTCACCTTGGACCCCTCTATCAAATGGATATCTCCATTTCGACATTAGGATTTCGACAATTTCACAGAGTTTGATAAAAATGTACAGTCACCCAAGAAAAGTGATACTTTTTCTGTCACATCCATAACGCATCTTTTATTGGCATTTTCTGGCATGCCCTAGATGTACTATGGGAATTGTTCTTGTTCTATCACTTCTCCAGTATGGTACAGCCTTAAAATATGCAACACCTGTTTAAATACTGGGAGACAATAAAACATGCACTGGGTCATTTGTTGCCATTTTGAGTTCAAGTGTCACATCCATAACGCTGGAATTGCTCTGAACAGGCTGGCTGGAAAAGGTGCACATGCAACAGGGATGACCCCAACCTTGAGAGGATTGTCAAGAAAAGTTGATTCAAGAACTTGGGAGAGCTTCACAAGGACTGGACTGAGGCTGGTGTCTGTGGATCAAGAGCCACCACGCACAGACATTTTCAGGAAAGAGGCTACAACTCTCATGAATATCAAGCTGCTCCTGAACCAGAGACAACATCAGAAGCGTCTTACCTGGGCTAAGGAGAGAAAGAACTGGATTGTTGCTCAGTGGACTTGATAAAACACAGTGGCCCAACATCAGCAGATGACTTGGTACCCCAAATCATCACAGACTGTGGAAAATTTACTTCAGACATCTTGAATTCTGTGCCTCTCCACTCTTCCTCCACACTCTGGGCCCTTGAATTTCAATTAAATGCAAAATTTACTTTCATCTGAAAAGAAGACTTTGGACCACTGGGAAACAGTATTGATATTAGGAATGCCACAGTTATAGCCCCTTTCCTGAAGAGATGTGTGTGGTGGCTTTTGATGCACTGACACCAGTCTCAGTCTACTCCTTGTTGAGCTCTCACAAGTTCTTGACTTGACTTTTCTTGACAATCCTCTCAAGTCTGTGGTCATCCCTGTTACTTGTGCACCTTTTTCAACCAGTCTTTTCAGCAATGACCTGCTTGTGGAGGGTGTTGAGGATCGTCTCCTGGACGACTGTCAAGTCAGCAATCTTCCCTATGATTGTGTGTACTGAACTAGACTGAGAGATGCACGGTATTTATACTGTTGTACTCGAAATGAAATATTGTAATATTATGAGATGCTGGATTTCTGATTTTCATGAGCTCGAAACTATAGTCATAAATTAAAATAAAAGCCTTTAAATATTTAATTCCATGTGTAAGATTAGATAGATTAGATAAAACTTTATTGATCCCTTTGGGAGGGTTCCCTCAGGGAAATTAAGATTCCAGCATCATCATTACAGATAAACAGAGAAAAGAAATGGAGAAAAACTTCTAGATAAATTAAAATAAATGAAGTATTTACATATACAAATATAAAATAATAAGATATGGGGGGAGAAGTGGGGTTAGGGTAAGTGTGTGTGGGGAAGCAGGAAAGATATTGCACTTTATATTGCACATTGTCCAGTATTGCTTATTGTTAGGCTAGGCTACTGCTCCTTCCCGTCCTCTGTCCTCCTGTTACTCCTCCTCCCCCCCAGAGAGGAGTTGTACAGTCTGATGGCGTGAGGGACAAAGGAGTTTTTTTGAGTCTGTTCGTCCTGCACTTGGGAAGGAGCATTCTGTCACTGAACAGGCTCCTCTGGTTGCTGATGATGGTGTGCAGAGGGTGACTGGCATCGTCCAAGATGTTCAGTAGTTTGTCCATAGACCTCTTCTCTGCCACTGTCACCAGAGAGTCCAGCTTCATGCTGACCAGAGAGTCCAGCTTCATGCTGACCACAGAGCTGGCCCGCCTGATCAGTTTGTCCAGCCTGAATGTGTCCTCCTTGGATGTGCTGCCCCCCCCAGCACACCACGGTGTAAAACAGGACACTGGCAACCACAGACTGATAGAACATCCACAGGAGTTTCCTGCAGATCTTAAAGGACCGCAGCCTCCTAAGGAAATATAGCCTGCTCTGTCCCTTCCTGTATAAGTGTTTGGTGTTGCAAGTCCAGTCCATCTTGCTGTCCAGCCACAGCCCGAGGTACTTGTAGGAATCCACAGCTTCCACCTCGACTCCCTCGATCAGAACTGGTCATGACCTTGGTCTGGACCTCCCAAAGTTAATGACCAGCTCCTTGGTCTTTGAGGTGTTGAGCTGCAGATGGTTCCTGTTGCACCACACAGCAAAGTCCCTCACCAGGTTCCTATACTCCTCCTCTCTGTCGTCACTGATACACCCAACAATGGCTGTGTCATCAGCAAACTTCTGAATGTGACACAGCTCCGAGTTGTAGCAGAAGTCCGCGGTGTACAGGGCGAAGAGAAGAGGGGCCAGCACCGTGCCCTGGGGTGCTCCAGTGTTGCTAATTACAGTGTCAGATGTGATGTCCTTCAGCCTGACGTACTGCAGCCTGTCAGTGAGGTAGCTGGAGATCCAGGTGACCAGGCAGGGGTCCACTCGCATCCTGTTCAGTTTGTCCTGAAGCAGTAGGGGCTGGATGGTGTTGAAGGCACTCGAGAAGTCCAAGAAGAGGATCCTCACTGTGCCATTTCCCTTATCCAGATGCGAGTGGGCTCGGTGTAGCAGGTAGAGGATGGCGTCTTCCACACCAACACCTGCCCGGTACGCAAACTGCAGACAGCCCTGGACAGTAAGGAATATAGAATATATGAAAGTTTACTTTTTTGAATTAAATTGTGGAAAAAAACTATTTCATGATATTCCAATATTTTGAGATGCACTAGTAATGATGTAAAGTGAAAGCGCTGGTTCACTGCTAGCCACCAGGCACCCAGGAGTCTCACACCATAATAAATGTCGTGGTGTTGTTTCTGATGCATGGCATGTGGTGTCAAAGCAATAAATATGTATTCATAATTGCAATGTATATCTCATTATTGGCCTCCCTGTCCCAAGGGAATGCAGTAGTTTACTGATCTGAAATACATTACATCATTTGATGGTTCGTATGCTATAATATTATTATTCTGTTTAGGTTGATTTTGTGCCCTTGCAAATATTTTGCTCATACACTCATCAGGAGATCCACTTATAGGCAGTGCCTAAATATCCATCTATATTAAGAGGGGTTGGAGGAAAATGGCCAGAGCTGCCAGGAAGGATATGATGTATAATGCTCTTAAAATAATTCTTTATAATCGTGGTGAGAAGGAAACATATCTTGGCATGCACAAACCATTGAACTTTAGGGTGGATGGGCTACATCATAAGATCACCTCACTGAGATCCATTCCTATCGACCAAGAAAAGGAATCTGAGGTTATCATGGGTACAGGCTAACCAAAACTAGATGGTTCAATATGGAAGAAAAATTACATTTTCCAGAAAAAAAAGACTTTTTTTTTCTAGTCTTCAGCTGTCCAGTTTTTGTGAGTCTGTGCCCATAATAGCCTCAGGTTCTTGGTTGACAGGACTGGAACCTGATGTGGTCTTCTGCTGTTTGTAGCCCATTCTGAGATGCTTTTCTACTCACCACAGTTGTAAAGAGTGCTTATTTGAATTAATATAGATGTCCTGTCAGCCCAGTCTGGTCATTCAGACTGCAGGCCCTCTGCACACAGGATGTTTTTTTGTTTTTCACACCATTCTGTGTCTGCTCTAAGTGGTGTATATGTGAGTGCATGCGTGAGAAAATCCTAGGAGATCAGCAGTCTCTGAAATGCTCAAACCGGCCCATCTGGCACCAACAACCGTGGTATGGGCACACTTTTTCACCATTCTGATATTTGATCTGAACATTAACTGAAGACTTTGACCTGTTTCTGCATGATTGTATGGATTGTGCTGCTGCCACATGATTGGCTGATTGGATAAATACCTAAAATCCTATTAGTGTCTGGTGAGTGTATGTTTGCAGTCATTACCAGGTTGAAATATTAATTTGATTAATCTGAACTATCAGCAACATTTCTACATCATCTCGATAGATTATTAATGGTCTTGGACAATTGAGGCTCACTTAACGATTCTGGTGCTTCAGAGTGTTGGAAAGTCATTTTGGATATGGCCTACAACTGCCTCAACTTCGTCTGGACCTTCAACTCTGTAGAAAGTGGAACCTATTGAAAGATTAATATTTGAGCACCCCTGTGCAAACAGAATTCATAACATCAGTCTCACTCCAGTGCCTGAAACACTCGTTACAAAAGAGCCCCAAAATATCAGTGGTCAACCAAATATTTTACAGAATGTTTTAGGCCTGGCTGTTCTTCGTCATCTCCACAGTATTCCAGTTGTAGTTACAGTCTTGCTTGATCAAACTCAAGGGTTACATTTTCTGGTTTGCCCTCAGTAAGGGCTCATTTCTTGCAAAACTTCCAGACACGTTATTTTTATGGAGGTGGCATCTAATAGTGCATTTTGTTTTCTTTTAATAGATTCTGTATGAGTTAGATCTGAGCAATTCCAGCGTTATGGACGTGACACTTGAACTCAAAATGGCAACAAATGACCCAGTGCATGTTTTATTGTCTCCCAGTATTTAAACAGGTGTTGCATATTTTAAGGCTGTACCATACTGGAGAAGTGATAGAACAAGAACAATTCCCATAGTACATCTAGGGCATGCCAGAAAATGCCAAAAAAAGATGCGTTATGGATGTGACAGAAAAAGTATCACTTTTCTTGGGTGACTGTACATTTTTATCAAACTCTGTGAAATTGTAAACCTAATGTCGAAATGGAGATATCCATTTGATAGAGGGGTCCAAGGTGAATATTAAAAAGTCTTTGTTTAAAATATTTTGTATTTCATGCAGAGTTTCGGAAGGAAAAGTCAGCGTTATGGATGTGACGAAATTCCGTTATGGATGTGACGCGTCTGAAATAGACATGGCATATGTTTAGAAAATCAGCAATTTAACCACCATAACCCTTTGAAAAACTCTCTAAATATCAGCTAAAACTATCAAAGTTCTTAAATAATATTTAGGATGGCTATTGTTTTGCTGTTTTGTGGATTTTAGCATACATTTCTGTGGCTTGTGGCAATAATATAGAATTGTACATGATCAAAGTTGATTTTAACTTGGGGTTTACATTATAAGAAAGAAAGACTGACAGTGACATATTAGGTTGGTTACAAATTGGTTCAACTTAAAATACAGGCCTAGGTGATATCTGTGGGAGTGGTTTTGATGTATTACATGTTGCTTTATTTTTGCATGGTGAGGTTGACATTTACATGGAATTGCCCATCTAATGAATGTTGGCTATAGAGCTTCACCTTGCAGGGTTCCAATGTGTCTTGAATAGGGTGACCAGATTTCCCTAGTCTGAACCCGGGACACATTTTTGCGCGACCATGCTCGTGCACGCACACCTTTTTTTTTAACGTAAATGTGACACTCAGAGAGGTGCTCTTATCATTTTGTTGAAGCTCACATTTATCAACATCTCACATGAAATAAAACAAACAGGCATTTTGTTATCTAGTAGCATAGTGGTATACAGATCAGTTAAATTATGGTCAGACAACAGATTTTGTAATGGCTGAGAATAGGCCAGGCTTTGTCCATAGGCCAAATTTAAACTGATTTATTTCACCTGTTTGTGAGAACACCAAGAAGAATGCATATGCACATGTAGGCTATATCTCTAAAATTGTATGCACTATAGCATGAACTTAAAAAGTAGATATGTGACCTCAACATAGCCTAGGTCAGAATCAACCTTACTAACCATTCCCCACAACTGAATGAATAAAGCAAGATGTGTACAAAAGTGAACACTTTAATGGAAGGTGCAACAAGCTGTTCAACACAGCAATATGGCCAAACTGTCAGAATGGTATGTTAAACAGAAACAAAAAAGAGACAAGTGATTTGAGAATATACACTCAAATAAAACAGCAATAAAGGAGGAGAGGGGCGACAGCCCGAGGAAAGCCCCCACAGGAGCGCACATCATTTGCAACATAGGCTACCCAACTCAGTACAAGAACAAAACACAGGAATAAAGCTAAGGCGACTGTCAATCCACCCACCCTAAACAAAATGCATTAGCCTACGTATGTTTACAAGAAGAATGAATCTTTTCCAGTTTTAATGTGATCCTGTATATCGGCGTTACCACCGTGGGCTACGGAGAAGGAACACTTAGTGTGTGCAGTAGGCTTCATGCGCATTGTTCTGCACCTCTCGGAGGAAGGGGTAGGTGCCCTGTAAATCTTTGGAAAAGGTACGTTTTCTTTTCAGCATAATTGCTGCAGCATTACTGCTGCTAGCTGTTAGACAAAACATTCGCACCAGTTAATGTTTATTTTATTGTTGCATGGCAACACGTTCTGTTGTCTGGAATAATGTGGCTAAATAAACACCCATGCCACAGGGCCAGGGGGCAGTAACCAGGAAAGTTTGCGATTCCTGTCAATTCATCAAAATAGTAAATGCAGACATTTCTCCACTAATGATTCCCACACTGCTCAGTCGCAAACGTCGCGAGTGGCGAAAACCAGGACATATCCGTGTCCCAACAGACTTTTGTCGGGACTCGGGACACACAACCCCGAATCGGGACTGTCGCGGTAAAACCGGGACGTCTGGTCACCCTAGTCTTGAAAGATTGGTACTCCTTATTTTAAAATATCCGGTAGTAGTTTTTGTACATTTGACTTTGTGAACAGGAAAACAAAGTCAGTTCGCGAACCTACTGTAACAGTTGACAACCATGTTACTGTCAGCTGAAGCCATCATGCGTATTGACAGACACTGGAAGCTGGTTTTGTAACGAGTAAGCTGATTAGCTGCTGATAAATTACCAATCCAATAGAGACACATATATCAAGGGTGCTCATGTTATCATGGTGTTAAATCACTTCTTCTAACAGTGACTTTTCGAACTGATCGAAACCAAAATGCCAGGAAACTGTTTGTTCCAAGAAGTTGGCTTGACTACAGACAGTTTAGAGAGTGGTTGGCAGCAGACAAAGATAAATTTGTGGCTAAATGCACAGTTTGCAAGAAGAGTTTTTGTGTGAGGTCTGTGGGAATATCGGCTGTCTGATTTCACATGAATAGTGATGTGCGCTGTAAAAATTTTAAGGCATGCTCAAGTTTGTTAACTCCTGTGTCTTATATTGGGACTTCCCAAGACAAAGCTGGAAGCAACACTCACTACGTTTACATGCACATAGAGAGAATCGAATTTCTGCCGTTGCTCGAATGAAAACGAAGTTCAAAATGCCATGTATACACCTTAATTCGGCTGAAATTGAACCGAACTTGATTTCTCGGAATCGAGCTACATGACCTAGTTTATGCGATTTCTGCCGAGCTACTTTGTGCATGTATACCCTATCGAGCTAGTTGTCGAGCTACTTCTGGAAGTGACGAGACCACAAGCGGGAAACACAACAGCCTCGGTCGGCATGACAACAGTAGTAGCAAGCAGCAGAAGAGGTCAGGATGAACAAACGAAGAGAAAATGTGGATGTAGAGCTCTCTGAAGTGTGGGTGGAGCACAGAGGACGGCAGGATAAAGCTTCTGGTACTAATAGGCTTTTTATTGTCAGACTTTTCAGTTTAACAGCCTACTTTTATTCTTGAGAGAAGTGCGCGCACACACGTGCGCTGTGTTCTAGTCCCGGGATGAGCTCTCCCTCTGCCTCCTTAAATAGGGCGCGGTTACTGGGAAGACACACAAACACGGGTTAATTACTGTCAGGTGTACCGTCGTTCTGCCACTCACCTTCCCTGGCTCCGCCCTCCTGTCACAGACTGGCACTTGACCACGCCCCCACTGCCACAGGCAAGCAGAAACGTGCACTTCTGGAGCAATGAGGAGACAGACTTCATGCTCATTCAGCTTAAGGAGTTGAATATATTAAAATTCATGGACGGGAGAAAAACGCGCAATGGAGAACACGGAACTGATAACTTTGTTTACACTCTTGAATAGCTCTTCATGACGACAACCGGAAGTGTATCAACACGATGGGGCGTGTTGCGCCACCTGTGGCTCGGGTGCACAATGCACCTCACACAATAGCCCGATTTCATTGTGTGCATGTAGGATTGGATTTCTCTGGCACCCTGCTGGGACCTTCAGCTCGATTACCGACAGCAGCTCGATTTGGATGTGCATGTAAACGTAGTCAATGATATCGCTGCCAACGTGGAACAGAGTGACACGCTGGTTGAAACAAGTAGGCCTACAAACACCCCAACAAAAACGATGGGACCTGCCAGTACTTCTACATGTACCTCGAGTCTTGTAATTAGCCAGGCTGCGTTAAACATGACGTTTTGACAAGTGAGATATTGTGGGCTTTGTACTGTGTGAAGTTCCACTACAGTTACAACAGCCGTGCATCTGTTGCTTCCACATTGTGGCACATGTTTCCAGATGGTGTGATTTTTGCATCAAAATTCACTTGTGGTGACAAAAAAATACAGTATTTGATATGATTTGGTTAAATCCTATTTGGAAAATCTGATCAGTGACCAGATATAAGGCAAACAGTTTATCTTGATGTTTGATGAATCTTAGAATGCAGCTGTCAATAAAAAGCAGGTGGATATTCATGTCAAGTTTGTGTAGTGCTTTTACCAATAGACATTGTCACAAAGCAGCTTTAAAGAAAGTTAAAGGCTTAAAGGGATAGTTCGGGATTTTTGACATGAATCTATATGGTATCCCCGTCAGCAGTGTCGTGCATCCACACTGACTTACCCCCGACAGTGTTCTGTGAGCCTAGATATTGTACAGTGTTGGTCAGTGCACAAGTAGTTCCGGCAGGTTTCCTGGGGTCTGCAAAGTAACACGTTTTTCTTCTCAAAACAGCTCGTGTTCGAATGAGTGATTTATTAGCATAACAAAACCCTTGTAGTCCAAAAAGTCACACCTTGTAATTGCTTGGGGCTACTTTCTCTCAATAGCGATCAGTGCGCGCTGTCACTGTTAACAGTTGTGTGCGAGCTAGCCAACAACTTTCATTAGTTGTTCGACAGTGTTTAGCAGCAGCAAATTGCTTTCCTCCTCAGTATACAAGTGCGCTTCCATGGCAGGGAAAAAGAAACTACCACTGCTGCCTATGTAGTGCCCTATTTATACAAATAGGAGTCATTCAGGTGAATGTCCCCGACTCGCCGTGTGACCTCAAAGGGTCCTTGCCACTTGGCGATCAATTTGGAGCTCGACATGGGCAACAGTACGAGTACTTTATCTCCCGGTGTGAACTCTCTAAGGCGCGTACCCTTGTTGTACAGGCGGGCTTGCCGTTGCTGGGCCTCAGGGCTCGAAATTAACTTTTTTTCTTTGTGTCCCCCAGTGGTCCCGAATTCTGTGTTGTATTGTCCCGAATGGAAGCAATAGTGTCCCCATTTTTTTCCTCTCTGAAATAACCAGTGGTTAATATTATCATATGAAGTTACTATTATATTTGTAACTATGCGATTTTGAACCCTTTATATCATTTTTACAATAAGTCACAAAACACAAGTGACACATGTCCTATACATCATCTACTTCAAAATTACAGTTATTGCATTTTCAGTTTATTAAACTTTGGCGATCTCACTGTATGAATAGACCCATTTATTTAAAGGGGCCAACTAGCTCATTCAGAAAATGTTTCAACTCCCTACATCTGCAGTACACTTTAGTTGAAAATAAGACCCCTTTTATGTTAATTTCATCTACTTGTACCTTGAATATCTGTTGGCATTTATAAGCCCAACTTATCATTTTCACCATTACCGTTATACATTTTTATGTAATATACCTGTTGCCCCATTCAGAGATGTTTTGAAAGCCATCAGCCATACCATCAATAGATGCAATGCCCTTGAGCAAGGCACCTACCCCAACATTGCTACAGGGACTGTAACACTGTAAAAAACCGTAAAGTCACTTTGGATAAAAAAGTGTCATATCATACAAGTGCAAACAAAGCAATGTAATCCAAGTTTTTTTTTATTGTAACCTTTAGTCATAGAAATCATTTACATTATTTACAGTGCTTAATTTCATTTTCTTTGACCTAGATAAATTTCCCATTCATTTATATGGAATTATTTGAAAAACTACACACATTTTCAAACATCCGCTGCTCTGGCATGCTTTCACCTAGAGACATGATTCAAACTTTAAAACGTAGAGAAACTTCTCCTCTGTGGATCTGGCATTCAACTTTTTGCTAGGTTCTATACTTTTGGATCAGTCCGAGCTCAAACACCATGTGGGTTCCTGGAGAAATTCCGGCTTTATAATGGGTGTTTATTGCGTTACACACCAATGGAGCTCGTTAAGTTAGAGTGTAGAGAGCTTGGAAAAATAGCTCAAACTTTCTCATTTAAACTGTGTTTTCAGCCCCAATTTTCACTCTACACACACAATTTTCTCAAAAGTAGTAGTCACACTTGTCCTGATTCACACAATGTGTCTACCTACACGATAGGACTTGCAGTTTTTGAATGAGAAGCCTGAAAGTGAGGAGAGGACAGGCGCGCAGCCCCATAGACTGCCATTATAAACGTGGCTGCGCTTTGACTGTTAAATCAGAAAAGTCACTCGTTTTTAACTCGCTCTAGTGTCCTCAATTTTTACACTACAGACAAAAAAAAAGTACATCAGTGTGTTCAGGAGACCCTTGTGGCACTCAATGTGAAATAAGTTTGTGAATATCTCCTTCTGTTTTCGTGTAAACCCCCGTTGTTTGGAGGGAGCGCTCTGACGGAAAGCTGCCCTTTTTGTGTGCTCCTCCCCCACCCGCGCGCTGAGCAGAGAGAGACAAAAATACAGTCCAGCTCAGCTCCGGCAACTGTGACTGCTACGCGCACTGCATCAGTCTCACGATTTCCCCCGGGGGAATTGTCGTCTCTATATCTATTTTTTTCCATTGTCCCGGGATTGTCCCAGATATGATAATTTTGTGTCCCGATGACATTTTTTATGGTCCCCGGGACATCGGGACACCGTTAGTTTCGAGCGCTGCTGGGCCTGCCGCAAATTCTCCTGAGTTAGGTGGGTGAGCGTGTGGAGTTTTGCGCGCAGGTCCATAACGTACTGAATTTCGTTCTTACTTTGTGAAGGTCCCTCCTACCAATTTTCCCGCAGCACGTCCAGGATGCCGCGTGGCTTACGCTAATATAATAATTCGAACAGGGAGAACCCCGTGGAGGCTTGGGGGACCTCTCGCACTGAGAACAGCAAGGGTTTGAGCCACTTATCCCAATTACGTGCGTCCTCACTTAGGAATTTCTTAATATTTTTGAGGGTGCGGTTGAACCGTTCCACTAAACCATCCGTTTGTGGGTGATATACGCTGGTGCGGATCGGCTTAATCCCCAATAACCCATACAGTTCGCGCAGTGTTCGTGACATAAACGTAGCGCCTTGATCAGTCAGAATCTCTTTCGGGATTCCAACTCGGGAGATGACGCGGAAGAGTGCCTCTGCAATACTGCGTGCTGAGATATTGCGCAGAGGCACTGCTTCCGGGTATCGCGTTGCATAGTCCACCAGAACTAATATAAAGCGGTACCCTCATGCTGACCGATCTAATGGCCCGACGAGATCCATCCCAATTCTCTCAAACGGGGTCTCGATTAATGGTAGAGGGTGCAAAGGCGCTTTTGGAATGGCCGCTGGATTTACTAACTGGCATTCGCGGCATGCCGTACACCACCTACGGACATCGCCGCGAATCCCCGGCCAATAGAATCGGGCCATTATTCGGGCTAGTGTTTTATCCTGCCCTAAGTGTCCAGCCATGGGATTAAAGTGAGCCGCCTGGAATACCAATTCCCGGCAGCTCTTTGGAATCAAAAGCTGCGTGACTCGCTCTTTAGTTTGAGTGTCCTGTGTCACTCGGTATAATCTATCCTTCATAATCGCGAAGTAGGGGAAGGATGGGGTGGCGTTCGGCGGGAGCGTTTGACCATCGATTACTCTCACTTGGTCAAACGCATGCTGCAGAGTCTCGTCTCGCGACTGCTCTAATGGGAAATCCGCGAGGGATTCCCCAATAGAGAGAGGAGGAGCCGGCGGCTCCTCACTCTGACGCGGAGATGACGTAGACGGCTCTGTGACAGCTGCTCCCGCCAAAGCGACACCGGGACCTCCTCCTGTCAACTGGCAGGACCCACTCTCTACTAGGCGTGTCATTAAACCCCGAAATCCCGGCCAATTGGTCCCCAAAATTAAAGAGTGGGTCAGGCGAGGATTAACCGCCGCCTTCACTATAAATTTTTCCCCTCTGAAAATAATGTGGACCGACACCAAAGGGTAGCGGTGAACATCCCCGTGCACACACAACACCTTCACCCCTTGTGCTCCCCCCAGTGCCTCGTTTTGAACCAGGCTTTGGCGAATTGAGGTCTGATTACAACCAGAATCCACCAACGCCTGATATGTATCCCCTTAGATACTCGCCGGTATGCGATACGCTCCGGCCCGATTGAGGGCGGCCTCTGGCGCGTCGGGGATCCGAACCACCGCGCCCACTTCCATTGCTGTGCATTGCTGTTGAAGGTGGCCCGGTTCCCCGCAGCGCCAGCAAACCGGCCCGGGCTTTCCCTCTGCACCGGTGATCTGGGGCTCACTCACCTGAGGTGGGGGAGAGACAGACACAGAAGGGAGAAACGGGAGGGCACCGCGGGTGCGGCGGGCCGGCTGGAGTGGTGCCGGCCCCCGCCTCCGCGGTGGGGGAATGGGGCGAGGACGGGACACAGGAGGAGGGGGAGAGAGAGAAGAGGAGAGAAGAGATGATGTCATCTGCTGTCCTGCCGCCGGGACAGCCGCCAGATGATCCTCCGCCAGCTCTACTGCCTGATCCAGCGACGCTGGGCAGTGGCATTGGACCCACTCCGTGGTTCCTGCTGGTAAGCGGGCGAACTGTTCCAGTACCACCTGGTCGACGATTCCCTCGGTGTCGCGATCGTCTGCCCTCAGCCACCGCCAGCAGGCGCCCCGGAGCTGCTGGCCGAACGCGAACGGCCGGCCGACTTCCTCCAATTGCAGCGCGCAGAAGCGCTGGGGCTGTTGTTCCGGTGTGCGCCCCACGCGCTGGAGGACGGCCCGGCGGAGGTCCGCATAGGCCAGCCCGCGGTCGGCGGGGAGCTGTAGCGCGGCCAGCTGTGCCTCTCCCGTGAGCAGGGGGAGGAGGCGCGCCGCTCCTTCGGCCGCCCCGAGGCTTCGGCGACCTGTTCAAACAACGTGAGGAACGCCTCGGGGTCGTCCTGCGGGCCCATCTTGGTGACAGTGAGGGGAGACGGGCCTGCGGCCGGAGCGCTGGTGGGCCCCGCCGACGCGAGGAGATGCCGGAACGCCTTGCGATCTTCCTGCTGGGCCAGCACCAGGGCTTCGAAGCGCCGCTCTTGTTCCTTTTGGAGTGTGATGAGCGCCTGGTGCTGGCTTTGCTGAGCCGTGGCGAGGGCGTGGACCAGGTCGGCGAACGGGGAGGATTCCTTGGGGCTGCTGGGTTGGTGCTCCACTTTCCCGGGTTTCGGCACCACTGTAGGACTCCCTATGTGAGGGTGGAGCACAGAGGACGGCAGGACAGAGATCAGGTTTATAATTTGGCTTTATTGCCACACTTTTCAGTCTAACAATAATCAATCTAGCCCAGACACACACAACCGGCGTCTGGTTCAGGGATGAGCTCCTTCCGCTCTCGCTCTCCCTCCTCATATAGGGCGCGGTCACTGGGAAGACACACAAACACAGGTTAATTGCTCTCAGGTGTAGTGATTCTGCCACTTAACTTCCCTGACTCCGCCCTCCTGTCACAGACCGGCGCTTGACCACGCCCCCGCTGCCACATATATATATATATATATATATATATATATATATATATATATATATATACACTCAAATTATTAGAATATTCCCTAAGATCAATCAAAAAAAGGATTTACAATCCAGAAATGTCCAACTTCTGAAAAGTATATTCATTTGTACACTCAGTACTTGGTTGGGGCTCCTTTACTATGAATTACTGTATCAATACGGTGTGGCATGGAGGTGATCAGTCTGTGGCACTGCTGAGGTGTTATTGAAGCCCAGGTTGCTTTGATAGTGGCCATACAAAGTACTAGATGTAGTAGTTTTTGTTGTGGGGCGTACTCATTTTTGCACCATGTGCAATCTAAGTTTATATTAGTAACCTTACTTTCACGTTATAAGTTAAAACTTTGTCTTTTCAACATTTTGGAAATTGTGTTCATTGAGATATTGTTTAAAATGTTACTTTTCAAAGGGGGTGTACTCATTTACGGTGAGCACTGTGTGTCTAAAAAAAAAATATATATATATATAAAACGCGCGTGTGTGTGTGTGTATATATATATATATATATATATATATATATATATATATATATATATATATATATAAAATTAGTGCATCTCAAAAAATTAGAATACCATGAAAGTTTTTTTTTCATAATTTAATTCAAAAAGGTAAACTTTCATATATTCTATATTCATTACATGTAAAGTGAAATATTTAAAGCCTTTTTTTGTTTTAATTTTGATTATGGTTTATAGCTCATGAAAATCAGAAATCCAGTATCTCAAATTATTAGAATATTCACTAAGATCAGTCAAAAAAAGGATTTACAATACAGAAATGTCCAACTTCTGAAAAGTATATTCATTTATACACTCAATACTTGGTTGGGGCTCCTTTACCATGAATTACTGTATCAATGCGGTGTGGCATGGAGGTGATCAGTCTGTGGCACTGCTGAGGTGTTATCGAAGCCCAGGTTGCTTTGATAGTGGCCTTCAGTGTATCTGTATTTTTGGGTCAGGTGTTTCTCATCTTCCTCTTGACAATACCCCATAGATTCTCTATGGGGTTCAGGTCAGGCAAGTTGGCTGGGCAATCAAACACAGTAATATCATGGTCAGCAAACCATTTGGTAGTAGTTTTGGCACTGTGGGTAGGTGCTAAGTCCTGCTGGAAAAAGAAATCAGCATCTCCAAAAAGCTCGTCAGCAGATGGAAGCATGAAGTGCTCTAAAATCTCCTGGTAGATGGCTGTGTTATCTTTGTACTTGATAAAATACAGTGGACCAACACCAGCAGATGGCATGGCACCTCAAATCATCACAGACTGTGGAAACTTCACACTGGGCTTCAAACATCTTGGATTCTGTGCCTCTCCACTCTTCCTCCAGACTCTAGAACCATGATTTCCAAATTAAATGCAAAATGTACTTTCATCTGAAAAGAGGACTTTGGACCACTGAGCAACAGTCCATTTCTTTCTCTCCTTAGCCCAGATAAGACACTTCTGACATTGTCTCTGGCTCAGGAGTAGCTTGATATTAGGAATGTGAAAGTTGTATCCCCTTTCTTGAAGATGTCTGTTCGTGATGGGTCTTGATACACTGACACCAGCCTCAGTCCACTCCTTGTGACGCTCTCCCAAGTTCTTGAATCAACTTGACAATCCTCTCAAGACTGCGGCCATCCCTGTTGCTTGTGCACCTTTTCCAGCCACCCTTTTCAGCAATGACCTTTTGTGGCTTACCCTCCTTGTGGGGGGCATCAGTGATCATCTTCTGGACAACAGTCAAGTCAGCAGTCTTCCCCATGATTGTGATTGTGTGTACTGAGCTAGACCGAGAGATACACTGTGTTCATACTGTTTTACTCAAACTCGAAATGAAATATTCTCATATTTTGAGATGGGGTTTGTTTTTGTACTGTATGCCATACTGATTCAAATTAAAATAGAAAAATGCTTGAAACATTTTAGTTTGTGTAATGTCTATAATGTATAACATTTTCACTTTCTTAAATAACTTATGGAAAATATTGAACTTTTTCACAATATTCTAATTTTTTGCGATGCACTAGTGTGTGTGTGTGTGTGTGTGTGTATAAAATATAACACACGCACATATATATATATATATATATATATATATATATCAGCTGGATAGTACAGTGGTAATGCTCACTGACTACGACGCAGGAGATCGGGGTTCGAATCCCGGTCGGGGCAAAACATCATCCAGTAAGGGTCCTTAGGCAAAAACCCCTCATGATATATCAGCCTACCTCAGGAATGAGTGAAAACATAACTGATAGAGTCATACCGGCTCAGACGTCGCCCGGGTCAACAAGGTCTGCGTCAGTTGCTAGGGAACCAGGGCAAACTGATGAGAAATGGGCTACTGGAACAAGACATCGATGGACGAGGACAGAAAATACGGATTTGCTGGAATGCTACTATACAAGCAATCCCAGAGAGAGGGGATACATGCAGAGAATGTGGGACCATTGGATACTTCGAAACCCACAATCAAGGCTAACAAAGAAACAGCTATTAGCCCAGTGTTCCAACATCCATAATCGAAATCTGCTATCACAACTAGAGATTAATGAAATACAACAACGATGCTACGGCAAGGGGGAGCCAGGAAGACAGGTCAGCGGGGAGATGTCATCATCCCCACAACCAGAGATTGGGTACCAAGCCCCAACAGCTAACAGCCTCAACACAAGAGCTGCTGACCTGAGAAGGAAGATCGTGACCCAACTGGAAACCTGGAGCCCCCGACGAATACCGAAGCTGAGTTGCCAAGTACCTTCAGAAGATCTACTAGTAGATGTGAATGCTGCTCTGAAGACAATCTCCACAAGAACCATCACTGAGACCAACAAGCTGATACACAGTACAGCAACAGTAATCATGGAGATGCTTGGACACAAGGTGGGCTCGGGACATAACAAACAGTATCCACCATGGAAGAGACGATTAGAGGCCAAGATAAAGGCAGCAAGGAGAGAAGTTAGCCAGCTAGCTGAACTACAGAAAGGGAACATGGTGAATAAAGGGGCGCCCAGGAAGTACAACTCACTCTCCATACCAGAGGCACTCGAAACTGCCAAACAGCGACTAACAGCTCTGGCCACCCGGTTGAGGAGATACACCAAGGAGGGAGAGGCCAGGAGAATAAACAAGCTGTTCTCCACTGAACCAGCCAAGGTGTACTCTCAATGGCAGGGGAACAACAACCAGTCAGACCCACCAAGAGCTGAGGTGGAAAAATACTGGAAAGACATATGGGAAAGAAAGGCATCACACAACACCGATGCCCAATGGTTAGTGGACCTAAGAGCTGACCACAGCAACCTCCCAGAACAAGAACCAGTAACCATCTCAATGGCAGACGTCCAAGAAAGAGTGTCAAAGATGAAGAGCTGGACAGCACCAGGCCCCGATATGATCCATACGTACTGGCTGAAGAAGCTAACTGCACTCCATGAACACCTAGCAGCACAGATGAACCAGCTGCTGAGGGATGGAACCCACCCAGAATGGCTAACCCAAGGCAGGACAGTCCTAATCATGAAGGACCCCCAGAAGGGACCCATCCCATCCAACTACCGGCCAATTACCTGTCTCTGCACAACATGGAAGGCCCTGTCAGGCATCATTGCGGCAAAAATGAGTAAGCATGTGGCTCAATACATGAGCGAGGCACAGAAAGGAATTGGCAGTAACACCAGAGGAGCCAAGCACCAGCTACTGGCCGATAGAACAGTCGCCCGAGACTGTAAGAAGAGACAGACCAACCTGTGCACTGCCTGGATTGACTACAAGAAAGCCTACGACTCAATGCCACACACATGGATACTGGAATGTCTGGAACTGTATAAGATCAACAGGAACCTAAGGACCTTCATCCAGAACTCAATGGAAATGTGGAAGACAACCCTAGAGGCCAACTCAAAACCCATTGCCCAAGTCAACATCAAGTGCGGCATATACCAAGGAGATGCGCTATCACCACTGCTGTTCTGCATAGGCCTGAACCCCCTCAGTCAGATCATCACGAAGAGCGGCTACGGGTACCGATTCCGTAGTGGGGCAACAATCAGCCACCTGCTCTACATGGATGACATCAAGCTGTATGCCAGGAACGAGCGAGAAATAGACTCGCTGATCCACACCACCCGGATCTACAGCGATGACATAGGGATGTCATTCGGATTGGACAAGTGTGGCCGGATGGTCTCAAAGAGAGGCAAGATGATCCGGACTGAGGGGATTGACCTACCAGAGGGCAACATAGGTGATATCCAAGACAGCTACAAGTACCTTGGCATCCCACAGGCTAATGGAAACCATGAAGAGGCCACAAGGAAGTCAACCACAGCCAAATACCTCCAGAGAGTAAGGCAGGTCCTGAAAAGTCAGCTGAATGGTAAAAACAAGGTCCGAGCCATCAACATGTACGCACTACCAGTCATCAGATACCCCGCTGGTATCATAAACTGGCCAAAGGAGGAGATAGAAGCCACAGATATCAAGACTAGAAAGCTCCTCACCATGCATGGAGGGTTCCACCCCAAGTCCAGCACCCTGAGACTATACACTAAGCGGAAAGAGGGAGGCCGAGGGCTAGTGAGCGTCAAGACCACGGTCCAGGATGAAACATCGAAAATCCGAGAATACATCAGAAAGATGGCCCCAAAGGATGAACTGCTAAGTGAATGTCTCAGGCAGCAGAACCCTGATGAGAGTGCAGAGGAGGAGGAGGAACAGACAACCTGGAGAGACAAACCCCTACATGGCATGTACCACCGTCAGATAGAGGAAGTGGCTGATATCAAGAAATCCTACCAGTGGCTGGATAATGCAGGACTGACAGACAGCACAGAGGCACTAATCATGGCAGCACAAGAACAGGCCATAAGCACAAGAGCCATAGAGGCCAGGATCTACCAGAGTAGATCAGACCCAAGATGCAGACTGTGCAAAGAAGCCCCTGAAACAGTCCAGCACATAGTAGCAGGGTGTAAGATGCTAGCTGGATCAGCGTACATGGAGAGGCACAACCAAGTGGCTGGGATAGTATACAGGAACATCTGCAACCAGTATGGAATAGAAATACCCAAGTCCCAATGGGCCATACCACAGAAGGTGGCTGAGAACAACAGGGCCAAGATTCTGTGGGACTTCAGCTTCCAGACTGACAAACAGATCCTGGCTAACCAACCGGACATAGTGGTGGTGGACAAAGAGCAGAAGAGGGTGGTGGTGATAGATGTGGCGATCCCAGCTGACGCCAACATCAGGAAGAAGGAACATGAGAAACTTGAGAAGTATCAAGGGTTGAAAGAGCAGCTGGAACGGATGTGGAAGGTCAAGGGTTGCGTGGTCCCCGTGGTAGTGGGGGCACTTGGGGCAGTAACCCCCAAACTGGGAGAGTGGCTCCAGCAAATCCCAGGAACAACATCTGAAGCCTCAGTCCAGAAGAGTGCAGTCCTAGGAACATCGAAGATACTGCGCAGAACCCTCAAACTCCCAGGCCTCTGGTAGAGGACCCGAGCTTGAGGATGACATGGATACCACCCCCCCGCCGGGGGTGAGAAGGAGATTTTTTTTTTTTTTTTTATATATATATATATATATATACACACACACACACACACACACACACACACACACACGCAGCTGTGTTAAAAAGAAGACGGCTAAAACAATTTTTACCAGAACCCTGCCTGGTTTCATTCCTCGACCCAACTTTACATTACAGGGCGGGCCATTAGTTTGCTGGGCTTGATGTTGTAGAAAACCTGTCTTTTTAAATTTATGAAAATTACTCACCAAAATTGAAGTTCAAGTTTAGTTTTTGCCTTGTTGGTGGCAATCTTTCAATCATTCTTTAGTTGACATTCAAGGAATAAATTGCAAAAAACAAGCTGGAGGTTCAATACTCATCTGGGTTAAAGCAGCAAACATTGAGAGTCAATGAAATTATAATCGTCAAATAAATATGAAGTTATTATTAGCCTGTGGGCATCCTACAGTAGCCTATCTCAACTACCGCATTTTATCTTTATCACATTGTTTGCTTCGTTTCCAATGTTATAGGCTGACAGCTGGATGTTCAATATTGATAATGTTATAAGGCTAGCAGTTCATAAAGCGAGCATAAGGCTACCTTTTCTGAGTTACATACTGGGCAGGTGTGTTTGAGCACAGTACATCATACTAACCTTTGGTAGACTCCAGATATCGTTGACCGTCTTCTCTGTGCTAAATATCATGCAGCATTGGGTTTTCCTTTTGATAGCCCTCGAACAGTATGCGTGGAGAGGAGTGGGCGAATCAGCTGCCAATGTGTGTGTGTATCAGTGATGCAGTGATGATTTATCTACTTCGCCAATAAAGCTAATAAAGATGTTTCTTAAAATATTGAGATTTTATGCTTCAGATAGCATCAACTAGGCATCCCCGTGAGTATAACATTTTATTAGGCTAGTGGGAAATCCTTATTTCTTGTGAATGTCAAGCCATTATTAATAACTTTGCATGAATGCTGAAGCGGGATAAACGGGATAATGCAATAAGGCCGGTCCCTTGCGTCAAGCTGCTACTGTATGCATCAAAATTGGTTTATAGCCTGACTCAAGTCAAGTCAACTTTGTCAAATATGCTATACATGTTCGACATACAGCACAGATGAAATTTCAGTCCTCTCTGACCCACGGTGCAAACAGGCAATGCAATAAATAAAAATAGAATAATTGAAGAAACAAACAATATAAACAGTATAAACACTCTAGATATGAACTAGACGTAGACTAAAGACTCATACACAAATTGGTTCAAATAAACAAAGGTATAGCAGGTAAACATGAAATAAGCAGTATAAACAAACTAGCAGCTGTTTAAGATGAGTTAGTGCGGAATAGTGCAAATGAGCGAGGTAAAGTGAGATGTGCGGTCCCTGAGTTCAGTGTGTTGATGAACAATGAGATGTGTGTGTGTTTGGGGGGAGAAACTGTGAGGATGACATGTCAGATGCTGAAGGGGGGGCAGGGGGTGTGCGAGCAGAATCTGTGGCAGGGGCAGAGGGGGGAGGAGGAGCAGAACAGGGAGGGAGTTGAGCCTCCTGACTGCCTGCTGAAAGAAACTGTTCTTGAGCCTGCTGGTTTTGGCTCGCAGACTCCGCAGTCTCCTCCCCGACGGCAGCAGGCTGAAGAGGCTGTGAGATGGGTGGGTGGGGTCACCTGCTTTGCGGGTGAGGCGGGAGTTATAAATATCCGTTAGAGAAGGGAGAGAGACACCAGTGAGCCTCTCAGCTGCTCTCACGATGTGCTGCAGAGACTTGCAGCAGGACACGGTGGAGGCGCCGTACCACACAGTGATGCAGCTGGTCAGAATGTTCTCGATGGTGCCTCTGTAGAAAGTGTGCATGATGGGGGCCGGGGCTCTTGCTGTCCTCAGTTTGCGGAGGAAGTACAGACGCTGTTGGGCTTTTTTGGCCAGTGATGCGGTGTTGTTGCTCCAGGACAGGTCTTCAGAGATGTGCACACCCAGAAACTTGGTGCTGCTCACCCTCTCCACTGCAGCACCGCTGATAGATAGTGGAGTATGCTGGGTGTGCTCTCTCCTGAAGTCCACAATCATCTCCTTCGCCTTCTCCACATTCAGACGGAGATTGTCCTTGCACCACATGGCCAAGTGGCTCACCTCACTCCTGTAGATTGTCTCATCGCCATTGTTGATGAGACCCACCACAGTCGTGTCATCCGCAAACTTAATGAAGAGATTAGAGCTGGATGTTGGTGTGCAGTCGTGGGTCAGCAGGGTGAAGAGGAGGGGGCTTAGCACACATCCTTGGGGGGCCCCCGTATTCAGTGTAGGGTATTAGGCAGAAAAAGAAATTTACCAGTCAAAAATAATATTTTATATAATCCTGATAAGCGCCGCAGGTGCGAAGACGAGCGCCGCAGGCGCGAAGTCCCTCTAGGGGGGTCTGGGGGCATGCCCCCCCAGAAAATTTTTGAAATTTAGACTTCATTTCCTGCATTCTAGGACATTTTCAGGGTGAAATGGCGTGTAATTTTTGATCAGAAATATTGCATATTTTTACTTTGTATTTTTTTCAGTTTCACTCCTGAATGTATCAGATGTATGTATGGTGTTTGATTTGGTAACAAAAGTGAAAAGAAAATAAACAACAATGAATTGTATATAATCTTTTGATCTAGTTACAGTATTTAATAAAAAAAAAACCCAACAGTATTCTATTTTACCATACCCCAATGAAACCCCCTTGTTAATCAATGTATCACACATACCTTTTCTGTCTTTTTGTGGAAAAACGAATCAGTTTTTGTCACATTCAATTTGGGGCGTTTGTTGGGATTCATCTTGATCCAGAAGAGTGAGTCAGCAAAAAAAAAAATGCGGTTCTCCCGCCAAGAAAGAGGAAACTACAACGCAGGGTGTTTGGCAATTTTCGACCAATCAGAATTCGCGATTTATTCAGTCCGCATGTTACAAGATTCAGTGCGGGCCAAAATGGCGGAAACGATGAAATATTCTGATTTTTCATTTCAAGTTTTCAGTATTTTTCGTATTAAACTGTGTTTCTTACGATTTGTAAATGATGGCGGAACCACACACAGACTGGTCATCGGGAGTAGCGGGAGTTTTCCCAGTGGGCCGGTGGTTCAGTGTGGGCCAGCGGAGAAAAAAAAAAAAAAAAAAACAGTTGCGCGCTGGCCTTTAATATGATAAGCAATGTTAACAGTTTCTTTAACAAACTGTTAACATTGCTTATCATATTAAAGGCCAGCGCGCAACTGTAATAAGCAATGTTAACAGTTTGTTAAAGAAACTGTTAACATTGCTTATCATATTAAAGGCCAGCGCGCAACTGTTTTTTTTTTTTTTTTTTCTCCGCCGGCCCACGCTGAACCACCAGCCCACCGGGAAAACTCCCGCTACTCCCGATGGCCAGTCCGTGTGTGGGCGGAACATAACTGGATTTATCGGATGACATGTGGGAGTATTCATGTGCGAAAATTTTCGGCATTATCGTCCGTTTCAGTATCCGTCTGTGTGTATACTTGCCCGTTGAAATCGGCAATCACCCGTCAAATTTACGGGTGGACGGGTCTCTGCCTAATACCTTAGTTCAGTGTGATGGTGCTGGAGGAGTACAGTCTGTGGTCTCCCCGTCAGGAAGTCCAGCAGCCAGTTGCACAGGGAGGTGTTGAGTCCCAGCTGGTCCAGTTTATGAATGAGCTGCTGAGGAATGATTGTGTTGAATGCTGAGCTAAAGTCTATGAACAGCATTCTGACATACGAGTCTTTTGTCTCCAGGTGGGTGAGGGCTGAGTGGAGGGCAGTGGAGATGGCGTCATCGGTCGAACGGTTGGACTGATATGCAAACTGGAAAGGATCCAGGGCAGGGGGGAGGACAGACTTGATATTCCTCATGACTAGCTGCTCGAAGCACTTCAGGAGGATGGGAGTGAGTGCGACAGAGCGGTAGTCATTGAAGCAGGAGGGAGACGGCTTCTTCGGGACTGGGATGATTGTGGTGGTTTTGAGGCACGTGGGGACAACAGCCTGGCTCAACGAGATGTTGAAGATGTCTGTAAAGACGTCTGTAAAGACATCTGTGAGCTCCTCGGCACAGTCTCTCAGGACACGACCAGGAATGTTATCAGGACCCGGGGCTTTTTGTGCATTTGTCGTCCTGAGAGCTCTCCTCACGCTGTCTGGGGACAGCGTCAACACCTGGTCACCGGGAGGTGGTGGGGTCTTCTGTGCCGTGGTGCTGTTGTCTGCCTCAAAGCAAGTGAAGAAGTCATTCAACTGATTCAGCAGAGACGTGGAGTTGTCACAGGTCTGCGGCGAGGGCTTGTAGTCTGTGATGGTCTGAATCCCCCGCCACAGGTTCCTGGTGTCTCTGCTGTCATTGAAATGGTCAGCAGTGTGCCTGGAATACTGTCTCTTGGCCACCCTGATGCCTCATGACAGATTGGCCCTAGCTGTCCTCAGGCCCACCTCGTCCCCAGCTCTGAAGGCGGCGTTCCGAGCCCACAGGAGCCTCTAGACTTCCCCTGTCAGCCATGGCTTCTGATTGGCCCGAATGGAGATGGTTCTGGTGACCTGTAACGTCATCCGTGCACTTCCTCATGTAGGCAGTGACGGTCTCCGTGTACTCCTGGAGATCTGTGATGTTGCTGTAGGTGGCCGCCTGTCTGAACATGCTCCAGTCAGTGGTGGAAAAACAGTCCTGGAGTGCCTCTGAGGACTCCTCTGGCCATACACGTATCTGTTTTGTAGCTGGTTTGGTGACTTTTTAACCAGCGGCCTGTATGCTGGCATTAGCATAACAGTGGAGTGATCTGAGGCCCCAAGGTGGGGGAGGAGTAGGGCTTTTAGGTGTCTTTTATGCATGGTGTAAACATTTGTCCAGAGTATTGTTTCCACGTGTGGGAAAGTTGATATGTCCATAGAGTTTTGGAAACACGCTTTTGGGGTTTGCATGATTGAAATCCCCAGCCAGGATGAGGAAAGCATCTGGGTGGGCTGTCTGCTGCTCACTGATGTGCTGATAGAGTTCATTCAGTGCTTCACTCCTGTTGTTACTGGAGCCCAGAGGGATGTATAATGCTACCAGCAATATGGCTGTAAATTCCCTCGGCAGGTAGAATGGCCGGCACTTAATAATCATAAACTCCACCAGAGGTGAGCAGTGTTTGCAAACCACAACAGCATCACGGCACCAGGCATCACTGATGTAAACGCAGAGTCCTCTGCCGCAAGTCCCCCCCCCCCCCCGACTAGCGCTCTGTCTGACCGGTAGCATGTTAGCCGGGCTAGCTGAATGGCACAGTCCGGGACGCTGTCGTTAAGCCATGTTTCCACAAACACAGGGACACAGCACTCACTCACTCAGATTTAAAAGATGAGCGGAGCAGGCGGACATAATCCAGCTTGTTGTCCAGCGAGCATACGTTGGCCAGAGTGATGGTAGGGATAGCCGGCCGGTGAGGGCTAGCCTAGCTCGGATACCTCCGCGCTTGCGTCTCTTCTGCTTCCGCATGTTCCGCCTGTAGCGCTTCCACTGCGGGCTGGATGCGGGAGTGGGGGTCGGTGGTTGAGCAAACCGTAGCCGCATAGCACTTCTGCGTCCGCTGGATTTATATCCGTGAATATAGTTCTGCGGATGTCGAGCAGAAACTCACGGGAGTATGTGCTCCTTGAGACTGATGGAAGCGACAAAGACGAACAGATACACATGATTTTTAAAACACGAAAACACTGTTCTGTCAGGACAGAGAGGAGCTTCTGCGTGTGTGCGTGCCGCCATCTTGGTATCACTCAGGGATGTCCGTTTCATGTAAGCCAAGAAGGCTATGATAAAGCTCATCACGAGCACAACGTAGGCTACCTTTTAAAATAAGGGATCGGAAGGCGAATTGGGAAGGCTGCGTGATTTTTAATTAGCCTAACAGGCCTGCTTGCAGTCCGGGTATATGCGCAACGACAGGCCTGTGTACACGCCTCTCTGTCTCTCTGTCTCTCTCTCTGTGCGCGCGCACGAACGAGAAGAAAGAGCACTATGAATGAACGGAACGATATGCAACGGAATTTTATTTATTTATTTATTTCAAAATCGCGAGTCTGATTGTGTGGCGATAGGAATCCATTGTGTGGCGCTGCGCCACACAATGGTCTGTGTGTATATGCGTGTTTTTATATATATATATATATATATATATATATATATATATATATATATATATATATATGAGTGATTCCACGCTTATGGGTACTGAAATGGGGACATGAACTTATTTTTAAAAATTCACCTAAAACAATTTCTTTTTTTTTTACCATCAGTTCACAAAACGTAATCTTTAATGAATGATATGTTAAAAGATAACTTTAATTTTCTGAGATGTAATAAAAACATATTTATATGCCAAAGTCAGAACGTAACAGAAGTGTTGTGGACATATATATTCTCAATTTTAACAATGTAGAATTACTTTTTGAAACATAGGAAGGTGATGTTTTAGCAAATATAATTAATAAACATGTGTAGTAGAATAAACATACACATTCTTTCAATAAGATTAACATGGTATATAGCTAGATTGTAATTAATTTGTAACAGACGCGAGATGGACAATCGTAACAGAAGTTATGTAACAGACATCATTTTGGAACTCATAGGCTTGACTTTGGCATATAAATGTTTTTATTACATCTCAGAAAATTAAAGTTATCTTTTAACATATCATTCATTAAAGATTACATGTTTTGTGACCTGATGGTAAAAAAAGAAATGGTTTTAGGTGAATAAGTTCATGTCCCCATTTCAGTACCCATAAGCGTGGAATCACTTTTATTTATATATAATGTATAATAAAAAATGGTCAAAAAATAAATTTAAGATGACTTTTTTTTTTTTTGCATTTACTAAACACTCAATGTTTCTTTTGTGTGGAAAATTTTAACAGTGTTCTGAAGTTCACTCGCGTAACATGGAAACATGTATGCATTTAAAAACCCTCTTTAATAACCAAGGAATATCTTTTTCTGTACATATATTTGTTTCTTTAAAATTCAAGTATTGGACAGAAAAACCAACATGTTTTTGAGTATTTTTCAATTTTACTTAGTTTCGAATATTCATCAGTTATCATACATTTTATTAAACTTTGTTGTGCCTGCAGGATGTCATGTAGATACACCCCTTATTTTGTACTAAATTATCAATTAGCATAATAGTAATACACAGAGAAGTTTGAAACTGTCACACAATATCCCATTGATTTATTCAATTGTTTGCTTTTTTCATCACTAACGTAACATGGAAACATATTTTTTCTTTACTAGTTTCTTTTTACAGTGAAATTATCATTACTTATCACATCTGAACAAGTTGCAGATTTACACACTGCATTAACATGTAATCATTCTCACAACTTAAATTATATTTTGATTACAATTCAAATGTTTTTGTAAAATTGATTTACACAATAACTACATCATGAAGAATTAAAGCCCCTCCTTCACAGATGAGTGAAAATATTGAATAAATTATCTCTTTTTGATTGCTTGGGTTAAAAATGCCAAGTTAGGATGATTATTCACTTCTCGTCTCGTCTTCATCCGCTTATCCGAGGCCAGGTCGCGGAGGCAGCAGTCTAAGCATGGAAGCACAAACTTCCCTTTCCCCAGGCACCTCGGCCAGATCCTCGGGAAGAACACCGAGGCGTTCCCAGGCCAGCCGAGAGACATAGTCCCTCCAGCGTGTCCTGGGTCTTCCCTGGGGCCTCCTCCCGGGGGGACATGCCTGGAACACTTCCACAGGGAGGTGTCTAGGAGGCATCCGAAAGAGATGCCTGAGCCACCTCAGCTGATTCCTCTCGATGTGGAGGAGCAGCGGCTCTACTCCGAGCTCCTCCCGAGTGACTGTGCTTCTCACCCTATCTCTAAGGGAGTGCCCAGCCACCCTGCGAAGGAAACTCATTTCGGCAGCTTGTATCTGTGATCTTGTTCTTTCGGTCATTACCCAAAGCTCATGACCATAGGTGAGAGTCGGAATGTAGATCGACTCTTTTTTTTTTTTTTTTTTTGCCTTTTGGCTCAGCTCCTTCACCACAACGGACCAGTAAAGCGACTGCATCACTGCGGAGGTTGCACCGATCCGCCTGTCGACCTCACGCTCTATCCTTCCCTCACTCGTGAACAAGATCCCGAGATACTTAAACTCCTCCACTTGAGGCAGGACTACTCCACCAACCTGGAGAGGGCAAGCCACCCTTTTCCGGTCGAGAACCTTGGACTTGGAGGTGCTGATTCTCATCCCAGCCGCTTCACACTCTGCTGCAAACCACCCCAGTGCATGCTGGAGGTCCTGGTTTGAAGAAGCCAACAGGACAACATCATCCGCAAAAAGCAGAGATGAAATCC